>NC_142134.1:74867338-75175806 GCF_024610735.1 Ursus americanus | reverse complement strand
ATACTCATGCATCCCCAAGAAACCGGAAATCTTCTGAATTGTTATGACCCAAGGTCAGGGCTGGATAAAACATAATTATATCTTCAAATTGTAATTATGCATGTTGGTGTAGAGTGAGCGTTCAAAAAGAGCCATCCACTTACAAAAAATAGTGACATACAGTAACTGACCATCTACCCTATCCCAGGCTGCAGTTTAAATGGGAATATAGCAGTACATACAGTTTCCATTCTGGACAGGAGGGGACAGATGACGCATACACTAATAAATAGACGTGTCATCTTATAACTTTTATGAAGTAAAAGCGAATAGGGCAAGGTAAAATACCAACGTAAGAAAATGGTCTCACCATTTACTGAATGCTTGTGATGAGAAATCATTTTGTACACGTTTCTCTAATCCCAATGGTCACAAAAATAAATGTAATTTCCATTTTACAGAAGACAGACCGGAATTACACAGAATGTTGTAACTTCATCAAAGTTTTACGGTGCAGAAATCCTAAGTGGAAATTCATACTGGTATCCTGGCCACAGAGTCTTTTTTTCCCCCAACATTGCAGAGTTCCATTGACCTCACAAGTATAAGGAATAATTTACCCTCATAGAAAACAATTCCCTGACCCTTAACATCATTTGGCGTATAATGGCAGGAGGCATTCCAGCAGATACCTGCCAGAAAGCTAAGAAGTGTTTTTGAAAACACATTCATAAATCAATACGTCTATACAAGGAAAACAGCACATGTCCAGAATGGTTAATCTATGCTACAGTCCACAAATATTTAGAAAGTCCCTACCCTAGTACCAGGCACTGCTCCAGACGACTGAGGTGTCCCTGCACACTAACTAACCTCTATTCCTGCCTTTACTCCACACGGCATCTAGAAGTGCATAATCATAAAGTGGCAGGCAAGAAAAAATAGCTTGATAGAATCTCAGATAGTGGAAATGTGTGTAATGGAACAATATGGGAGGTATACCTAACCTAAATTTGGGGATCAAGATCTTAGGAGTGAAAGTCAACGGAATCTTTCTGTGTATAAATAGTTCAGATACCTTTATACCCATCATTCAGTATTGATTAGCTACCCAGAACTTTTAAGTAATTCTTCTGAAATATGCAAGTTAATTTAAAGAACACTGCATCAAGTCCAATGATGTCTTAACTGGTACTTTCTGGCTGTGACTTTGGGTAAATAATTTATTTTCTCTAAATCACGGGTTCTTCGTCTGTTTCAGGAGGCTAGTAATACACACTCACAGTTCTTTTCAGCATTGTTTGGAGAATGTAAGGGGAAAATGGATGTTAAAAAACCTAGTAGGTAGTGATATTTATGTATGATTATAGTTCATCACAAAGACTATCAAGTACCATTTGATCAGTGTAATATATCTATGAATGAAGAGCAAATTGGTACTAAGTCATTACATGACATATGCCAAATGCATGGTATTGAGTGAGAAAACAATGTGATGTCATTCCAGAGCAGACATTCAGTGGATGGCTTTGGGGGTTGGCTCCGAACATAAGAGGCACAAGTGACAATAAGCTGAGAACTACCGAAAATGTTTCGGAAGGCAAACTGGTTTGGTGTGTACCATGAGCCCTGGGTAGTTCTTTTCTTCATGTAACTTTCGAGGGCCATTTCACTTTACTTCAGTGCAGTTTTGATGCCTCACTGATGACTATGTCATAGTTAATTAGAAATGTTAGCTTTTACTTTTTCCCACTTTCTATATAATGTTTATTAAACTTCCAGACTTACCTTCTTTTGAGGAATGGATGCTGAATCACAGTGAAAAACACACTACGAATTATTATTATAAATAATGTAGAAGCAGTAATCAGAAAACCTAATATTTGCTGCATACTTATTAAATGCCACACTGTCTCAGTCAGTTTGGGCTGCTGTAATAACTTATCCCAGACCAGGTGGCTCAAACAACAGAAATTTATTTCTCATGGTTCTGGGAGGTCCAATGTCAAGGTGCTGGCAAAATATGTGTCTGATGAAAGCCCCTGGTTCATAAGTGATCATCTTCTCTTGGGCATCCTCACATGGTGGGCAAGAGTGAGAGAGCTCTCTGTGGTCTCTCTTATGTGGGCACTAATCCCATTCATGAGGCATCCACCTACTTGACCTAATTACCTCCAAAGGCCCCACCTCCAAATATGATCATGTTGGTGGTTAGGATTTCAACGTATGAATTTTGGGGCACACACACACTCTATCCATAATACAAAACCTCTGTTTTAATTTGTGTTCCCCTAGAAGTAGACTCCAGGACAAGGAATTCAGTGCAAATAGTTTATTTGGGAGATGGTCCTAGGAAATATATCTATGGGAATGGAAAATCAAGATGAAGAAAGAGAAAAAGATATAGATAGATGGTAGGTAGATAGATAGATAGATAGATAGATAGATAGATAGATAGATGATAGATAGATGATAGATAGATAGATGATAGATAGATAGATAGACATAGATATAGATATAATGATAATTTGTCAGCAACTTACTTCTCTATGGCCTAACTTCCCTGGCAAACCTGGAAGATAATACAAATCATGAACTTTAGGAGTATCTTAACCAAGGGAGAGAGCGTTGGGGCATTTAAACATCAGCTCCCAACAGTCACAGTTGAAGTTTGCTGTTGAGGTAAGAAACATGCAACCTACCTGTCTTCAGGCAAAAAAAAGGCTCAGTAGCCAGTTAAACCATCAGGAGAGGCACAGCAGGTGATGGTAGTTGGAAGTTAGACCACCATTCCTGGAAATGTAAGGAAATTGAATTTATTGCTGACAGCCCCTTTATATATACTATATGATAACTTTTCATAACTTCAATCAGTCAATGTTATTATCACCTCTACTTTACAAATGAGGAAACTGAGATTCAGAGAAGGTAATTAATTTGCTCCAAGTCACACAGCTGGGGCACCTGGGTGGCTCACCTGTTAAACATCTGCCTTCGGTTCAGGTCATGATCCCAGGGTCCTGGGATCGAGCCCCACATTGGGTTCCCTGCTCGGTGGGAAGCCTACTTCTCCCTCTCATATCCCCTCTCTTGTGTTCCCTATCTCACTGTCTCTCTCTGTCAAGTAAATAAATAAAATCTTAAAAAAAAAAAAAAAAAAAGTCACACAGCTAGTTGGCAGGGGGACAGAGTTCCAAACTCTGAATGTTGTCCTACTCCAGTACTCTGATTGTGATCTTTCATCTATATTGCTTACTTGAGAGGTTGGAAAAGTTAGCTCTTTCTGAAGAACTTCATTGGGCTAATTGGGAGAAGCTTTAAATCACAGTATGTTAATAGCCTGCACTAGTTTAGAAAAAAATGGTACTAGAAATATTTGGATCCCTAAAGTAAAATAATATAAAGATCTACTTCTTCCTTTTGCTCTTTGTAACGTTCTTTAATATTTGTTGCATTGCACTGATGTTACAGTCATATTTTTTTTCTGCATGCATGTGTGTGGGACATTGAAATGGGGTATGACTAATTTGCAAACTTTGGGAAAATTTTATTCTTAGAGCTTGGTTTAAAACATCCCATCATCTATTCCTAGGATGCTTGTGAACACTGTGAGTTCAGTAAAATCTCTTTGGCTTCAGCGAGTTGGGTTGGAACTCAATACCAGATCTCAGGGAAGCCATGGCATTTAAGAAGAAGGAGGAATTCAAATAGCAATAGAATATAGGTCTACAAAATGTATGGAGGAAATGGAAAGTCATTCCAGGTAATAAAATCTGATGTGATGATATTTGTGGGAGCAGGACACTGCAAAGTGCATTCTAAGGATATGAGCAAAACAGTTTTATAGAATGGAATTTATGAGAGATATGGGATTTAAGGTCAAAATGCTATGCCAGGCTTAGAAGTTTGAATTTTACCTCATCCCTTAAGACCTAGAGAAGACCTTTGCTTCCATAAATAAAAGGGCAGTTTTTACTTCCCCACAGTCAACAAAGTAGAATTACTGGTTCTGTTATGCTAGCCCTAATACTGTCTTTTTGGCATGTTTTGCCTTATTTCATAAAATAATCCAATTCACTACAAACAAATGGAAAAGAGAAAATGACCAAAATAAGAAAATAAAAGCCCTACATAAATATAACCCCCTAATAGTCACAGTTAAGTATAGCCTTCAGATGGACACACAGGCATACAACACACACACACACACACACACACACACACACACACAAATGCACACGCACACACATACAGAGTCTTAGCAAACAAGCTACTTCTTTATAATTCTGGATTTCTTCACTTGACATAACATTTACATATTTATGTACCAAGATTTATCATTGAAATCATTATATATATGCTCAAAAACAGCAAAAACTTTATATTCTCACCATGGCTAGTAATATAATATTTTTATTCATGATAGAAACTGAAATTTCCCCAAAACCTATTCCATCTCACTCCCATAAAGTAAACCCATGTTGACAAAGTGATACAATCTTCCCCTCTTATAAAAAATATATTTCATATATAAATAAAAAATATTCTATGTATACATTAAAAACGCATGCATATCTGTACATATACACATCTTTATATACACATCCATATATATGCTACTGTATTTTAATGAAATTGTAATCCTTCCATACTCCCAGGACTGAAACTTGCATCTTTAATTTAACACATCATGAAAAATTTACACCAAATTCTTAACAGATCAATAGTATGGATGCACTCAGCCACTTTCCTATTATTGAAACTTTCCTTAGTGTAGTTTTGAGTCACGGTTATTTTATGAATCTGTAACATCATTTAGCTACAAATGTAACATGAATATATATCTATTATTTTGTCCAAACCACCAGTCTAAATTGTGTCTCTAACACTAACATTTCTGGACAATATTACAATGACCAAATCCCCAAACAAGTTCTATAGCCCAACACTCATTTATCCACTAACTGCATTTTTTAAAAAATTGAGTACCTAGTATGTGTCAGAAATGATGAGTGTTGTTAAGGATTCAAGCATATTTTATTTTTTTAATTATTTCGTTTATGTTCAGTTAGCCAGCATATAATACATCATTAGTTTTTGATGTAACATTCAATGTTTCATTTGTTGTGTATAATACCCAGTGTTCATCACAACATGTGCCCTCCTTAATACCCATCACCTGGTTGCCCCCACCTCCCCTCTGTAACCCTCAGTCTGGTTCCCAGAGTCCAGAGTCTCTCATGGTTTGTCTCCCTCTCTGATTTCTTCCCATTCAGTTTTCCCTCCCTTCCCCTGTGGTCCTCCATGCTATTCCTTATGTTCCACATATAAGTTAAACCATATGATAATCGTCTTTCTCTGCTTGACTTATTTCACTTAGCATAATTCCCTCCAGTTCCACCCATGCTGATGCAGATGGTGGGTATTCATCCTTTTTGATGGATGAGTAATATTCCATTGTATAAATGTACCACAACTTCTTTATCCATTCATTTGTGTTTTAAAATTTAATTCCTGCTCTCAAATCTTTGAGAGCAAATTGAGCACAGCTTCAATTGCTTTTATAAAGACTTAGTTTTCTTTATGATTTTCTCTAGATTTCTAAAATTTGCAAGCTTCACTATTATGTTGGAGTGTTGATCTATTTTTATTGATTTTGAGAGGGGTCCTATCTACCTCTTGGACTTGAATGTCTGTTTTCTTCTCCAGATTAGGTAAAGTCACAGCTATGATTTGCTCAAATATACCTTCTGTCCCTCTCTCTCTCTTTCTTCTTCCTCAGGGACCCCAATAATCCTAATATTGTTTTACTTTATGGTATTGCTGATTTCTCAAAGCCTCCCTTCATGGCCCATTAGTTGTTTCACTCTTTTGCTCAGTTTTCTTCCCTTCCATCAACTTGTCTTCTATGTCACTTACTCTGTCTTCTGACTCATTCACCCTAGCTGTTAGAGCATCCAATTTAAACTACATCTCAGTTAAGTAAAGAGAAAACCCTGAAAGCAGCTCAAGATAAGATGTTCTTAACCTACATTGGGATGGCAGCAGACCTATCCACAAGGACCTGGCAGACCAGAAAGGGCTGGCATGATATATCCAGGGTATTAATGAGAAAAAATATGCAGCCAAGAATACTTTATCTGGCAAGGCTGTCATTCAGAATAGAAAGAGAGATAAAGAGCTTCCAGGACAAAGAGAAACCAAAAGAATTTGTGATCACTAAACCAGCCCTGCAAGAAATATTAAAGGGGATCCTATAAGCAAATAGAGACACCCAAAGTAACATAGACCAGAAAGAGACAGAGACAATATACAGAGACAGGGACTTTATAAGTAATACAAATGGAACTAAACTAATATCTTTCAATGGTTACTTGAATGCAAATGGGCTAAATTCTCCAATCAAAAGACACAGGTTATCAGAATGTATAAAAAAGCAAGAGTCGTCCATATGCTATCTACAAGAGACTCATTTCAGACTAAAGACACCTCTAGATTGAAAGCACAGGGCTGGAGAACCATTTATCATGCAAACAGACACCAAAAGAAAGCAGGGGTAGCAATCTCATATCAGACAAATTAGATTTTAAACCAAAGACTGTAGTTAGGGATAAAGAGGGACACTGTATCATATGTAAAGGGTCTACACCAAAAAGAAGATCTAACAACTATAAATATTTATGCTCCTAACTTGGGAGCAGCCAATTATACAAATCAATTAATAACCAAATTAAAGAAACACATTAATAATAATACAGTAATGGTAGGGGACTCTAATACCCCACTCACTGCAATGGACAGCTCTCTAAGCAGAAGATGAACAAGGAAACAAGGGCTTTGAATGATAAACTGGACCAAATGGACTTCATAGATATATACAGAGCACTCCATCCCAAAGCAACAGAATACGCATTTTACTCTAGTGCTCATGGAACATTCGCCATAATAGATGACATTCTGGGCCACAAATCAGGTCTCAAATGATACCAAAAGATTGGGATTATTCCCTGCATATTTTCAGACCACAGTGTTTTGAAATTTGAACTCAATCACAAGAAGAAATTTGGGAGGAACTCAAACACTCGGAGGGTAAAGAGCATCCTACTAAAGAATGAATGGGTCAACAAGGAAATTAAAGAAGAATTAAAAAAATTTATGGAAACAAATGAAAATGAAAGCACAACTGTTCAAAACCTTTGGATACAGCAAAGGTGGTTCTAAGAGGGAGGTACACAGCAACCCAAGCCTTTCTCAAAACAATTAGAAAGTTTCAAATACACAAGCTAAATTTACACCTAACAAAGCTGGAGAAAACAGCAAATCAATCCTAAACCAAGCAGAAGAAGAGAAATAATAAAGATTAGGGCAGAAATCAATGAAATAGAAACCAGAACAGTAGAAAAGATCAATGAAACTGGAAGCTGGTTCTATGAAAGAATTAATAAGATCGATAAACCCCTAGCCAGACTTATCAAAAAGAAAAGGGAAAGGACCCAAATTAATAAAATCATGAATGAAAGAGGAGAGATCACAACCAACACCAAAGAAATACAAACGATTATAAAAACATATTATGAGCAACTATATGCCAACAAATTAGGCAATCTGGAAGAAATGGATGCATTCCTGGAAAATTATAAACTACCAAAACTGAAACAGGAAGAAATAGAAAACCTGAACAGACCCATACCCAGCAAGGAAATTGAAGCAGTAATCAAAAATCTCTCAACAAGCAAGAGTCCAGGGTCAGATGGCTTCCCAGGAGAATTCTACTACACATTAAAAGAAGAACTGATACTTATTATTTTGAAGCTATCTCAAAAAATAGAAATGGAAGGAAAACTTCCAAACTCTTTTCTATGAGGCCAGAATTACCTTCAACCCCAAACCAAACAAAGACCCCATCAAAAAGGAGAATTATATATCATCCTGATGAACAAGGATGCTAAAATTCTCACTAAGATGTTAACCAACAGGATCCAACAGTATTAAAAGGATTTTTCACCATGACCAAGTGGAATTTATTCCTGGGCTGCAAATGTGGTTCAACACTCACAAATCAATCAACATGATACATCACATTAATAAAAGAAAGGACAAGAACCATATGATCATCTCAAGTGATGCAGAAAAAGCATTTGACAAGACAGAGCACCCTTTCTTGATTAGAACTCTCCACAGTGTAGGGATAGAGGGAACATATTTCAATATCATAAGAGCCATCTATGAAATGGCCACAGCAAATATCATTATCAATGGGGAAAAACTGAGAGCTCTTCCATTACAGTCAGGAACATGACAGGGATGACCACTCTCACTGCCATGTTCAACATAGTACTAGAAATCCTAGCTTCATCAATCAGACAAGAAAAATAAATAAAAGGCATTCATATTGGCAAAGAAGTCAAACTCTCACTCTTCGCAGATGGCATGACACCTTATGTATAAAACCCAAAAGACTCTACCCTCAAATTGCTAGAACTCATACAGGAATTTAGCAACGTGGCAGGATATAAAATCAAAGCACAGAAATCAATTGTATTTCTATACACTAACAACGAGACAGAGGAAAGAGAAATGAAGGTATCAATCCCATTTATGATTGCAACAAAAAGGGTAAGATATGTAGGAATAAGCCTAACCAAAGAGGTAAAAGTTCTAAAAATTACAGAACACTTATGAAGGAAATTGAGGAGGACACAAAAAAAAAATGGAAAAACTTTCCATGCTCATAGATTGGAAGAATAAATATTGTCAAAATATCTATGCTACCCAGAACAATCTAAAAATTCAATGCAATCCTTATCAAAATAGCATCGACAATTTTCACAGAGCTAGAACAAATAATCTTAATACTTGTATGGAACCAAAAGAGAGCCCATATAGCCAGAGGACTGTTGAAAAAGAAAACCAAAGCTGCTGGCATCACATGCCAGACTTCAAACTCTGTAACAAAGCTGTAATCATCAAGACAGTATGGTACTGGCACAAAAACAGACACATAGATCAATGGAACAGAATAGAGTACTGTATGGTGAATAACATAATATAATAAAAAATCATTAAAAAAAAAAAAGAATAGAGAATGGAGATATGGACCTCAACTCTATGGCCAAGTAATCTTTGACAAAGCAGGAAAGAATATCCATTGAAAAAAAGACAGCCTCTTCAGTAAATGGTGTTGGGAAAATTGGATGCTACAAGCAGAAGAATGAAACTGGACCATTTCCTTACACCATACACAAAGATACACTCAAAATGGATGAAAGACCTAAATGTGAGACAGGACTCCCTCAGAATCCTAGAGGAGAACACAGTCAGTCACCTCTGTGACCCCAGCCACAGTAAAATCTTGCTAGACACATCTCCAAAGGCAAGAGAAAAAAGGCAAAAATGAACTATTGGGACTTCATCAAGATAAAAGCTTCTGCACAGCAAAGGAAACAGTCAACACAACTAAAAGGCAACCTATGGAATAGGAAAAGATATTTGCAATGACATATCAGATAAAGGACTAGTATCTAAGATCTATAAAGAACTTATCAAACTCAACCCTCAAAAAACAAATAATCCAATGAAGAAATGGGCAGAAGACATGAACAGACATTTCTCCAGAGAAGACTCCCAAATGGCCAACAGACACATGAAAAAATGCTCCACATCACTTGACATCAGGGAAATACAAATCAACAACACAATGAGATACCACCTCACGCCAGTCAGAATGGCCAAAATTAACAGCTCAAGATACAGCTGATGTTGGCGAGGATACAGAGAAAGGGGAGCCATCTTACACTGTTGGTGGGAAAGCAAGCTGGTACAACCACTCTGGGAAAGCAATATGGAGATTCCTCAAGAAGTTCAAAATAGAGCTACCCTATGACCCAGCAATTGTACTACTAGGTATCTACTCCAAATATACAGATGTAGTGATCTGAAGGGGCACCTGCACCCCAATGTTCATAGCAGCAATATCCACAATAGCCAAACTGTGGAAAGAGCCAAAATGTCCATTGGCAGATGACTGGATAAAAAGATGTGGTTCATATATACAATGGAATATTACTCAGCCATCAGAAAGGATGAATACCCACCATTTACGTCAACATGGATGGAGATGGAGGGCATTGTGCTGAGCGAAATAAGTCAATCAGAGAAAGACAACTATCATATGGTTTCACTCATATGTGGAATATAAATAACAGCACAGAAGATCATAGGGGAAAGGAGGAAAAACTGAATGGGAAGTCATCAGAGAGGGAAAAAAATCATGAGAGACTCTTAACTATAGGAAGCAAGCTGAGGATTGCTTGAGGGGAAGTAAGTGGGGGAGATGGGATAATTGGGTGATGGTCATTAAGGAGGGCACTTGATGTGATTAGCACAGTTTTATACGCAACTGATAAATTATTGAAAACTACATCTGAAACTAATGGTGTACTATATGTTGGCTAATTGAATTTATTTATTTATTTTAAGATCATATTCATTCATTTGAGGGAGAGTGAGAGACAACAAGCAGGGAGCGAGGGGCAGAGGGAGAGGGAGAAGTAGACTTCCTGCTGAGCAAGGAGCCCTACTCAGGGCTCAATCCCGGACCCTGAGATCATGTTCTGAGCTGAAGGCAGATGCTTTACTGACTGAGCCACCCAAGCACCCATGGTTAATTGAATTTAAATTAAAAAAAAAAGACTTAGTTTTGTCCTTCATGCAACTTAGACTCATTTTCCCCTATTTTTTAGACATGGGTTTTGGAGGACTGCTGGTGCGTACACGTCATATATGTTCTGTATGCTTGATAGACTCAAGAGATCTTTGTGGAAAAAAATTACCCCAAAACAGAGACCTCCAAGAATATAATGATTGGTTTGCAGCAAGTAAGGGTCTAAGTAGAAGGTAAATCTAAGGACAGGAAAAATCAATCCCATGTAGTGTTATCAAAATTGATTTTATAAAACTCTTGCTTTAAATCCCAATTCCACTACTTTTTTAGCCATAGAACTTTTGACAAGGTATTTGACCTTCCTGTGTCTCAGTTTCTCTACCTATAAGTTTATGATTTTACAGTTACATGCCTCATGAAAATGTCATAAGGATCAAATAAGAAAATGCATGCCAAGTACCAATCATAGTGCCCCACTAAGTTGAAAAAATAAATATGTAAATTGGCTCAATAAATTGTGGCTTCTATTTTATTAGCATTTTATTAGTATTTTATTCATTTTGTTTTATGGGCTCATACTTGATTTTTAACTCAAATGTGAAAAAAAAGAGAGAGTTGAATTATGATAATATCCAGGGACCCTGAGGGTCAGACAGAATCTGTAGTGGTTAATATGATCCCTTCCTTGACAGCTGTATCAGGAGTTCCAAAGGACACCCCCAGGTACAGTGATTTGTTAGGAGAACTTACAGAAATCAGTATATAATTATATTCATGACTATAATTACATTCTTACAGCAAAAAGGATACAAGACAAAATTAGCAAGGGGAAAAGGTGTGTGTGAAGCAAAGTCCAGAGGAAAGCAGGTGCCATTTTCCAAGGGTCTTCTCTGGGTGGAGTCTCTTGACACACAATTCCTTGAATATTGAGTTGACAACACATGTGAAATGTTGCCTACTAGGGAAAGACATTACAGGCTCATTACCATTGTCTTTCCCTGTGACTGATCACGCAGATGCCCTCTGCCTCACAGATCCCCAGCTGGAAAACAGGTATTCATCATAAAGCATAGAGTTTGTGCAAAGAGCTTAGGCATGGTGAGTTTTATTTTTCAGTTTTGCAAATGATAGAAAACCTAAGTTCCCAGACACCAGTCAAGGGCCAGTCTCATAAGAAGGTCTTTCTAAGGATAGCAAGCTCAAGTAAGCTGAGTTCCCTCTGTCTTGCATAGCAATGAAAAACCATATCCTGACAGCGAAGGCACCATTGCATGTGGCAGCAAAGCCAGCATGAAGGTAGCAAAGTTTGCAACAGTTGTGGTGATATATGACATATTACACGTGCATTTACGATAAAGTTACACCCGAATTTACTCTATTGCACTGCCAGGGCATAACCTCTACATCAGGGAATTAGCACAGAGGTCAGACATTAGGGCTCCTATGCTTGAGTGTGTTTAAACCTCATACGACAGTTTCTTCGTGGAGGTTGGCAGCAGCAGGACATCTTCCTTGCTCTTTTCATTTTCTATCTGGCCTCTGAGACTGACAGCTTCAACCTAGAAATCATCACTAGCGATGGCATATGGGTACCAAAGCAGTGGCAGTGATGTTTTTGATAGGCATTTATACTGATTAGAGATAGTCGCACTTGGACAGAGCAGGAATGAAGGCAAATTGTGGCTACAATTGGGCAGTCAAGAATTAATGTGAACCAACTCATTAGAAACTCCAAGACCGGTTAAGAGACACTTAAGGAGGACTGGAGTTTCTGCAAAACGGGTGAAACTCATTTCTGCATATTTCCATTTCCCTGGCTTTGTGCATTTATTTGACAAAATTATATTAAGCATGTGTGTCAGGCAAACACAAGGAACTAAAACAGTGACTCAGACAGCAGAATGCCCTGCCTTCCTGGAGTTTGCATTCTAGTAGGTACAGATCTTAACCTTGTCCTAAGTTGCTAAATAGATCCTTCTATAGCGTCACTCAAATCATGTAAAATTCTCAAGGGAACAAAGCTAAGGATGATCACTGAATCCTTCCTCTAGAGAATTCTTATTTATATAAATAGCAATATTGTTGAATCAGATTCAAATAAAATAAAAGCAATATCCTGTTGTCATTTCACCACGTTAACTCCACGAAAAAAATACTTATTTGCTCTCATCTAAAAACAGGCATAGGAGGAGTTTGGCAAGACTTGGTCTCCAATGGTCCATCTGGTTCCGCACTGATCGCTAATTCCACTCACTCTAAGTCAATTCAGTTATAAAAGATTCCTCAAGTACCTATATTAGAGACACTGCATATTCCAACATTCAAATAAAACATTTATTTGTCTACTCCAGATAGTGTCCCAAATCTATAATTTCTGATATAAATTATGCTTTTTCCCTTAAAAAAATTGGGACAGTTTCTCACCTTTATAGCTCCTGGCACTTCTTCCTCCCTCTAGGATTTCTCAGTGTGAAATGACAGCTGCTTAGATATCACATCGGCAGTTTCCTTCAGCAACCAGAGATGTGACTCCTGGCTCTGCTATATGAATCAGTGTATGTGTGCAGACTTCCTCTAAGTGGCATTCAGAACCATCCCACCCAATGGCACCCCCTATCAATGGCTACCAATGAATTTAATCAGCCATAACTCCATGATAACTTTGTTTCATCCCAGAGTGATTTTCTATCACTCACAGGAGAGCCCTCTTAAACATGAATTCACCATCATAGCCATGTGGTTTGTTTGGACCTAATATTCGTTGCTAGGGTGGGAAGACCAGGAAAGGAAAGTATAATTCACATGTGACAAGCTGAAATAGGTTGTCCATACATTTTTACAAGGACACTGTCAAACATAATTGGAAGCAATGTGGCAGAGTTGTTGATTCTTAGGAAGTGACATCTGCAAAGAGGCTACTTGTCAATCACAAGCAACGTGGCTCTGCTAGAGAAAGAAAAGACAAACCTTCCTATTGGAAAGCAGACAATTTTAAAGGGGGAAGAGCCTAGGAAGACATACTCAGTCTGAAGTCAGTCTCTGCAGGCACACAAACAAAAAGGTCTCAGTGTAGTATTTATAGACTCATAGCCATTACTATCAGTGTCGTTTTGGGATCAGTGCAATGAGTATTTAGCAGCTGACTTTCAAATGACATACAACCTTGCAAACACACACACACACGCACACACACACACGCACACACGCACACACACACACACATTTGTGGTGTATAATTTTGAACTATCAATGGGAAAAATCCACACTGTCCTGAAAGGTCTCCACAGATGACCTGAGTGCTTAACTGGCTTCTCTACTTATAGAAGGATCTTGAATAAGTCATTTTACCACTCTGCATCTTAGTTTCTTCACCTGTAAAATGAGGGAATTGGATGCTATATATAAAGTTTGCCCCAACTTTTTTTTTTCCAGTCCAAATATTTATTTAGTAAATATTTGTAGGGAGGATTATCTATCTAGCTATCTATCATCTATCTATCTATCTATCTATCTATCTATCTATCTATCTATCTATCTATCTACCTATCTATCTATCTATCTATCTATCTATAGATATAGATATAGATGTCTGAATTATGGGCTGTTACATAACTCTTACCTATGTTTGCAGTCTTTTTTTAAATTTAAAAGCAATTTTATTAACATATAGCGTGTTACAATTTAGTGATTCATCAGTTGCATGTAACACCCAGTGCTCATTACATCATGTGCCTTCCTAAATGCCCATCACCCAGTTACTCCAAGAGGGGGTTTATGCTCACATCAATGGTGAGATTAGATGGATTGCTTGTACATGGGACTTCTCAACTGAAAACTCCATCATATAGTACTTAATGTAATTTAATTTTATCTGTTTTATATATTTTTTAAAATTTTTTATTATGTTATGTTACCATGCAGTACATCATTAGTTTTTGATGTAGTGTTCCATGATTCATTGTTTGTGTATAACACCCAGTGCTCCATGCAATACGTGCCCTCCTTAATCTGTTTTGTATATTTAACACATACACAAAACTACTGTTTCTTGGTTATATTCCTTTTGTGGGCCTCTATCAGTTTACACAACTAATTACACCAATTGCTCAATGTGTAACAGGAGACCTGAACATTCTTTCCTAGTGCGTAAATGAGTAGAAAGTATGGGCTCATATAATCCACCCAATTTCCTAATTACCTTTCAGAAGGGCTACTTGCTCTTATTGTCATCTTTTATTTTTTTATTTTTATTTTATTATTTTTAAAGACTTTATTTATTTGACAGAAAGAAAGACAGCCAGCGAGAGAGGGAACACAGCAGGGGAAGTGGGAGAGGAAGAAGCAGGCTCCCAGTGGAGGAGCCCGATGCGGGGCTCGATTCCAGGACTCTAGGATCATGCCCTGAGCTGAAGGCAGATGCTTAATGACTGAACCACACAGGCGTCCCTAAATGCCATCTTTTAGAGGCACAGAATCAGTGATCTCCAACTTGAGTGCATCTGTCAAATCTAAACAGATACACAAGAAACACATTCTCCATTCCTTAAAGAAAGAAATATGAATCACCAAGCATCTGAGGAAAAACAAGCATGAAAGTAAGATAGAGGGGAACCTGGGTGGCTCAGTCAGGTAAGCATCTGCTTTGGCTCAGGGCATGATCCTGGGGTCCTGGGATTGAGCAGCCTGTCAGGCTCCCTACTCAGTGGGGAGTCCTCTTCTCCCTCTGTTCCTCCCCCTGCTTGTGCTCTCTTTCTCTGTCAAATAAATAAATAAAATCTTTAAAAAAAAAAAAAAGTAAGATAGAAATGAAAAAAAAAAAAAAACAAAAACCAACACCACTAAAACCAAAGAGGCAGACAATTAATGGGAAAAAACAATTGAGACACACAAATGGAATCATGCTAGACATGGTTTGCAACTTTTTGTTTGCTTTTACTTCACACTTATGGATGCAGAACTAGACCATGCTATAGGCTCCAAGGACTGGCTTCTAGTGCTTTCTTCTTTGGCAGAAGGTTGTAGATCTTCTATGCTATTTTTTTTTTCAGTCATTAATTCAAATCTCAGGGGTTTCTGGACATCTTAGGGATTGAATGCTTTGAGGTCAGTTGTCCAATTTTGACCCACCCAGTGGTCATCTCTTGATTAAGGATCAGAATTATTTCCCTCACTGGAGGGCTGTGTATATATCATAAAGGAAAAGGACTTTTGGTATTGTTTGTAAAATCATATATTCTACTTCTTGTTTTAAAACATTCATTTAAAAAATAATTTCATAAATATTTTTGTTTGTTTTTTCCATCCTTTCCCTCTCTCCATCATTTTGTCTGGGTAACAAACATTAGCAGCTGGTGTATATCATTTTATATCATTTCTTATGCTCATCTAATCATAGACAAACACAAATAAATGCACATGCTCGGTGAGGTTTTTTGTTAACAATTTTGTAAAAATATATATTATATATAAATTATTTGTACTATCAAATATTGTCTATGATGTAAGGGAAACCTCCCTTCAGTGCTGAAATGATTGTCAACTAAAGGGTGCCTGGGTGGCTCAGTAGGTTAAGTGTCTGCCTTTGGCTCAGGTCATGATCTCAGGGTCCTGGGATCAAGTCCTGAGATAGGCTCCCTGCTCAGTGAGGAGTCTGCTTCTCCCTCCCCCTATGCTCCTCTCCACCACTCGTGCTATCTCTCTCTCAAACAAAAAAAATAAAATCTTAAAAAAAAAAGATTGTCAATTGCTACAGTCTTTTGAGAAGGCAATTTGGGGAGTATTTATCAATTTTTTAAAAAATGCATATATCCATCAATATAGCAATTCTCATTCTAGGTATGGGTTCTAGAAAAATACTGATGTATGGGCCTAAAATGGAGAAAGAGTACATCTGTGTCAATTGTGGCATCATTTCAATAATAAAATTTGTTTTCACAGTAGAAGAATCTTAAAAGTTATTCAATTGAAAAATGGTTAAATAAATTATGAATATTCATAATATGAGACTCTCATTAGCCAGAACTAAATTCTACATTAAGATCAGTAGGCACAATGCCTAGGGTCCACACAAATGTTTTAATTTTAATTTCTTTGAAAATCACTAAATAGCAAATATAATAATAATTATATAATTATTCCAGATGAGATTATATTCATTTTATTCCAACACAGTCATAAAATATATTTTAATAAGAATATTGTTATTATTATTATTTTAATGTACCAGGGACCCATAAGGGCACAATTTGAGAGAGCCCATAAAAGTCATACTTCAGCTCTGCATTCAGTTGTTAAAAGCAATGATATTTATGTACATATGCTGCAGTGTTAGGATTTCCAAGGTAACTTGTTAAGTTCACATAGTGATGTTCTGAACAATATGACTGGTGTCCCATTAAGTTATTTTAAAAGACAATGTTTTTAATATGTAAGCTATATAAACACAGAAAACACCTTGGAGAATGCTTATCTAGCTTAAAATAAAGGATACTTAAATTAGGAGGAGTGGTTTGAGGATATATGTGAAGGGACTTTTTAATTTTTGTCTTTATATTCTTAGATATTTCTAGTATTATTTTGCGATAGAAATGTGGGTTCAAAGTATCCTTTAATAATTTTTTCTCTAAGAATGCACTGTTGTGATTACTTTTGTGCATAACAAATTGAAACAAAACTTAGTGGCTTAAAGCAAATTTCTTGTGATGTTCTCACATTTGAAGCTCAGGAACTTAGAGAAAGCAGAGACATATTGTCTCTGCTCCATGACGTCTGGGGCTTCAGCTTGAACGAATTGAAGACTGACCATACCTTGGTGGCAGGGGCCTGGAATTATGTGACATGTCTGGTGCCCAAGCTGAGTTAGATTGAAGATTAGATGTGCTGACTGCAGACATACATGTCACCTCACATGTCACTTGGCTTTCTCACATGAATGGCTTCAGGGCAGCTCGACTATCTCAATAACAACTAGGGTTTTAAGCAAGAGTGTTCCAATGGATAAAGCAAAAGCTCCATCCCCTTTTAGGATTAAGTCTTAAAAATTGCAATGTGTCACCTCTGCCATATCCAGAGCAGACATAAGCCCCTGCCCCCCTTTCCAAATCTTACATTCACACTGTGACAGAGCACGTGTGTTGCTGTCATGGCCATTTATGTAGATACAACTAGCCACAGTCTGCTCACTGGTCATGAAAATATACATCAGTCCAACATACAAAATGTACTTATGCCTTTCTTTAAGATTTGCATGTTTTTGTCCCATAATGGCTTCAGCTATAAGTCTAGGATCCCATCAACAAAATCAGCTCCCTATCCATATGATGCCCCTTCTGTGTGAGCCATCATACAGTTTCTATCAATTTAAAATCTCTAAATAGCAAAGGAAACAATTAACAGAGTGAAAAGACAATCCACGGAATGGAAGAAAATGTTTGCAAACCATGTATCTGATGAGAGGTTCATTTCCAAAACATATAAGGAACTTCTATAACTTAATAGCAAAAAGACAACCCAATTTAAGAAATGGACTTGAATGTCATTTCTCCACAGAAGGCATGCAAATGGCCAACAGGTATATGGGAAGGTGTTTAATCACTGATCATCAGGGAAATGCAAATCACAACCATAATGAGATATCACCTTATGGCTGTCAGGATGTCTTTATTTAGAGAAACTGGAACAGTTGTGCACTGATGGTGGGAATGCAAAATAGTGCATGCTATAGAAAATAATATGGAGGTCCCTCAAAAATTAAAATGAAACAATCATATGATCCAGAAGTCCCATGCTTATACAGATATCCAAAAGAATTAAAATCAGGATCTAGGAGAGATATCTTCACTCCCATGTTTACTGAAGCACTTTTCACAACAGCCAAGAGACATAGAAACAACTAAAATGACGATCAACTGATGAATAAAGAATAGGTATATACGTACAATGGAATATTATTATTCGGCCTTAAAAAAAGGAGGAAATTCTACCATTTGCATCTGTGAATGTGAAGACATTATGCTAAGTGAAATAAGATAGTCACACAAGGACAAATACTGCATAATTCCACTTACATGAGGTATTGAAAATAGACTTACAGAAGCAGAACATAGAATGGTGGTTTATAGGGGTTGTGCAAAGGGAGAAATGGAGATCTACTAATCAATGGGATAAAGTCACAGTTATACTAAGATGACTGAGTTTAGAGGTCTACTGTAAAACATAGTGCCTGTAGCTAATGATATAGTGCTATGAATTTAAAATTTTGTTTAGATGGTAGGTCTCACGTTAAATGTTATTAACACACACACACACACACATACACACACACACATCAAAGAGACTCAAAGAAGATTTTAGAGGTGACAGATGTACTTATTCCCTTGATTATGGTGATTGTATGGGTATGTGCCCATATCTATATTCATCAAATTGCATATATTAAATATGTGCAGTTTTTGTAGATTAATTATACTTCAATAGAGCTGTAAAAAATAAAGAAATAAAACCGCCAAAATATTTTTAAAACATTCTCTAAGGGGCAGTTGGGTGGCTTAGTCAGTTAAGTGGCTGCCTTCGGCTCAGGTCATGATCTCAGGGTCCTGGGATTGAGCCCCAAGTTTGGGGGGGAGGTCTCTGCTCAGCAGGGAGCCTACTTCTCCCTCTCCCTCTGTGTTCGTTCCCTCTCTCTCTCTCTCAAATAAATAAAATCTTTCTAAAAACTCTCTAAGCTAAAGAGACAGAAGATTGTCTCACCCTGCCCACACATATGCACACACAGTTTTACATGATTCTGTGATGGGGCAGGCACAAGACAATTACTATACCATTTGCATTCAAAAGGGTTCAAAATGGAAGACTCTAGATAATCAAAAAATTCTAAATTCCAGGCAAGCACATGCCACCAATTCTTGATCAGGCTCTGTGCTACTCCTTATTAACTGTTATCTTTGGCTCTTAGCCCTACTGACTGGGGTTTTGGTTCAACTTTCTGAAACAACTTTCCACTTCTTTAAGGTATGAGTCATGTTTGTAACTGAGTGGCCTTTTCAAAAAGCCTGCTTCCTGCCGATAAAAATGTGCATTCTCAAAGAACCCTTTCTCTTTATACAGTTGAGCACTTTTAGTCCTTTTCTCTTAAAAACTTTGTGGGCTTCTTGTGTATCCATTTATAAATAATTGTTTTAGGGGAAAAAAAAACCCCAAACATCCACATATCTCCTGGGGATAAGCCCTTCTTTCCTTGGGTTCAGTTAAATAAAGACCATCTGCAAGCACACTATTCAGCTCCTTAGAAGGCTTTTGATTATTTGAAAGGGTCTATAAGGCTCCAACTTAGGTACTTCTGAAGTCTTAAGAAAGATTTTTGTAATAACAATCTTGGCTTCCTATTTAGCCTGAGAGTATCCTTTACTTTATTTTTGCCCAGGGTCTTCCATCACTTGATTTTGTTTTGTTTTTGTTTTGTTGTGTTGTGCTTTGCCTTGTTGTTTGTGTTTTTTCTAACCCAGGAAATCCTGTTGCCCTCGTAATTCCCATACATTTTGCTTGAAAACTGAGCGGTTTCTTGTTAACTCATTTCTATAAAAAACTTAGCCAACATGGATCACATAAACCAGCTGGTTCTTTCCCTCTTCTGCCTGGGAGTTATCTCCCGCAAATCTGCTGCTTGGTTAGGAACACCTGTATTTCCCACAGCACCACAGCAAACAGTGTTACCAAACTTCATGCCACCGCAAAACAAGAACTATCTTTCTTCCAGCCTTCCAGGAGGATTCCCTCCCTGAACTCTAGCTTCCCTAAGAGTCTCCTCACGACCCTTTCCAATTCTGCTCAGTATCTGGTTGATAGACAATGCCACATGTTTTAGTCTTTTGCTATGGCAGCATTTCCCTTTGAGCACCAAATCCTATTTTGAGTCTTTGCTCCATAAAAATTTGACCCCAAATTTAACAGCTTACCATTTGATTATGTGGATTTGGGATTCAGGGATTCAGATAGCTTGGCGGGGGGCGGTGGCCTGCCCATACTAAAGTATGGGAGCCAGAGCTGAAGTATTCAAAGGCTGGAGACTGGTGACTGGAAGCCAGAGAGAGTATCATCTGAAGGTTTGTTCACTCACCTGCCTGGCGCCTGGCCTGGGAAAGTCAAAGGCCAACATCACTGCCCAGAGCACCTACATTTGCCCTCGATGTGGTCTGACCTCCTCATAGCATGGTGACTCAAGGGAGTGAACCGGCTTCCACACTCCACACAGTTACTACAGTGAACAAGATAAAGCTGCATTAACTTTCATGACCCAGCTGCAAAGTGATGAAACATCATTTCTGGCATTCTCTTTGTTGAAGCACACAAAAGCTCACCCTAATTTAAAGGAAGAGGCAAAGACCCCACCCTTAAATTAAAGCAATGGCAGAGTCACTTGGCAGAAGACCATTTAAAATAGAAAGTGTCACTGTGGCCATCTTTGGAAAATGCACACTGTCACAATTCTCACAGTAGAAATACCAATACTAATCTACAAAAGATGAAAAGTTTCAGAAAATCCATAAAAATCCTTGTAGAAGCCAACCTTTTATTTATTTTAAAAATCACCAATTATGTCAAAGCAAAATTGAATGTCTCATTATCTTCTGTGTGAAGAGTTTAATTGGTCATAATGTAAAAGCAAAATAGAAGGTTTTATGTATAAAAATGTGTTCTATTGATGTGGCTACAACCTGGTCATATGCAACTCAGATCTAGTGTCATCTCTGGGGACTTTTTGCTGACTCTTTACCCATTCCCTGCTCACCCCCAGCAGGGTTTTGTGTTCCTTTTTTATGCTCCCATGGTATACCATACGGTCTTTCCTGTCGCATGCATCATTTGGAATTTGTGACCACAAATTATGCTGTCTCTCTCCTTTACTCTGTTGTCAGAGTATTTATTGGGGGGTTCACATGGAGAGAGACAGAGGGAGAGAGAGAGAGAGAAACTTAGCAGACTCCTCGTAGAGCTCAGAGCCCAAAGCAGGGTTTGATCTCAGGACCCTGAGATCATGACCTGAGCCAAAACCAAGAGTTGATGCTTAACCAACTAGATGGTGCCTGTTTCTCATTGAATTCCCAGTGTTTACAATGTGCTTGGAATGCAACATGGGGTGATTCTCCTCCTCAAGGAATAAAACAATACACTTTACATTCACACATTCTTGTAGTTTACACATATGATCTCATTGGCTACTTACCTGGTAATGATTGATACTCTCCCTGGTTAAGTTGTGTAACTTGTCAAATATTACTAGACACAATGGTAGCTGAAGAGGGAATAAAATACAAGATTCCTCAATTCTAGTCTAATTTTTTTTCCCATTCCCCCTTTCTGCCATTCTGAATGATTTAGAAATGATGTCTTCTCATGAAGCTACCTAACAGATTCTGATAAAATTTTGATTTTGCTGTATTATGATTTGGACAGAGCAATATTAATATATTTCCCTTGAAGAAACTGCATATAGAATGTCAAAGCAAATATATATCAACATTAATTGTTTCCAATTTACAGTAGTCTGAATCCCATACGAAAATGAGGACATTTTCTTAAGATTCCATGAAGAATCAAGTTGTATTGGAAAGACTCCAATCATATAAAATTAAAAACAAGATTATTTAAGTGCATATTTTAAACAAGATATATTTATTTTTATGCCATTCTTCAAATCTCTTAATGTTTTATATAAAACTATGCATGGGAAAAATAATCACTGATACATAAATTATCCAAATACTTTATCCAAATATATGTTCAGTGGTTTTTAAGTTCAGTTGCTGAATTCAGTTCTCAGTTTCTTGAGAAATTAAATGAATACTATCATGGTCATTGGTAATTTCTCAGCATTCCGGTAATGATGTGAAAACCCAGAAATTAAGAGGAACAGCATTATAGTCTTACATTTTGTTTTGTTTTGTTTTTGCTTACCTTTTCTGGTCCAACCCCTCTAAATGTTAGTCAGTGAAACAAACGTCACTTTGGTGGGAGAAAAGAACAGCATGGCTTTCTCATTCAATCTCTTTCTCTATGTTCAGCTGTTACTATGATAACTTTTGACCTTTCCAAACTTCCATTGTCTCTTCTGGAAGATGGGCTAAGAAGCCCTGCCATTCAAAATTTGCATGAATGAGTATTATGGGATGAAAACATTCCCCCTTCCTCCACACACACAAAAACTCATATGTTGATTAGTAACATCCCAGCACCTAAGAATGTAACTATTTGAAGACAGGAACTTTAAAGAGCTGAGTAAGGTTAAATGAGGTCATATGGGTGGCCCCGATCCAATCTGACAGGTGTCTTTATAAGAAGAGGCGATTAAGACCTAGACACACACAGAGGGATGACCATGTGAGGACATGGGGAGAAAACGGCCATCTGCAAGCCAAGGAGAAAGGCTGTAGAAGAAAGAAACCCTGCTGACACCTTGAAGTCAAATTTCTCCCCTTCAGAATGTGAGAGAATAGATTTCTATTGTTTAAGGTGCCCCATCCGGGGTACTTTGTTGTGTCAGCTTTAGCAAACTAATATAACGAGGTTATGACTTATCCTAACTTAGATTTAATGGCACATAGGTAATGTGGAAGGTAAGTTTTCTTCCATATATTGTTTCCTGAGTTTCCAGTCTTGGAATCCCATGAAGAGAGACGCGGTAAGCGTTTTGTGCAGATTTGCATGCCAAGTTCTCTTCATCTTTTTAAGGTCACAATAATGACTTTTATTTGTATCCTTAAAATATTTCTTAAATTAAAACCTATCAATTTCAGGTCCCTCTAGGATCTTTCCAGCCTAACAACACTCCAGTTTGCCTGTGTAAGATTACTAACAAAATTGCTGATGAGATTTCTTACCCTAATGGGCAAATTTACCACTTGGTGAGTGCACATCTATCCTCCAAATGTTAATGGGTCTTACGCGTCTCCCTTTCCAGGGACACTATCATCTCACACACTGGAAACAGGTGCACAATGAAGGAAAAACTCCTTTCATGCTGGTCACTTCACTTGGTTTTCTCATTTCTAGTGCATCCAAATAGGCATTTCCAAAAGCCAGGTGGCTTGTGCTGCCCCACACCAGAAGTGATTGCTTTCCCACTGCCTTACTTGAGTAATGCGCTAATAGAAAACCAAGTTATGGATCTCCAGAACCAGGACAATAATAAAATCATAATGATATTGTTAGCAATCTGGCCCCAGTGCTGGTTTCTTCTCCCAGAGAAACAGTGTCACAGAAATACAAAAACTCATCAATCACAAATATCATACAAGAACCAAGCCAACCACCTTAAATTTACACACAGCGTTGTAGGTGAGACTGAATTTCACTGCTGGGGAGCAGTTTCTCTTAGAAAAATCCAATTAGCACACTAATTGATGTTGCTGCCCCTTTCTGAGTAGAGCCTCAGAAGTATGTTCTTATGTGATGTTTACAAGGTCACACAGATAACAAGAGGTAAGACCAAGGTTAAAGCTCAGCTCTGATATCAAGCTCGCACTGCCTCTCTGGAGTTTACAGTTTAAACTTTGGGTATTCAGTACATGGCTGGACTCACGTTTTTCCATGAAGTTGTAAACAAACAAGAAAAACAAATGAATAAATAAATGCATAAGTAGAACAGTAAAACAACCCAGTTAGTCAGCTGAAGTTAACTGGTAAGCCCCTGAGTCTTAAATATAACTCAACCCTTATAACTATGTAGTTGATACACACAGACAATGATGATTATGCAGTGTAAAGAACAAGGAGAGACCGGAAGTCCAAGTTTCCAAGTAATAAATGTCACTATTACACTGACTTTCTATTTGATATGTACTCTTGGGAAATTCCCACTAATAGTGTCATTGTGTTTATTGTCTCCAAACTCTTACATCATATCTGTTAGATTAGTAGATTAGACTTCCTTAGACACTAGACTCCTAATTGAACCACTTCCAAAATGAAACCTCTTTCAGCAAGACTACCAATAAAAACAAATCATGCTGTTACTGTGTGGATTTCTAAAACATGGCCAGTTTTAGGAAAAAAAAATACTGATACCCTTGTAGTAATTTTTATAAATAATTGAGAGCTCAGGCAATTATCTCAAATCTGAAATTTTTACCCAACAAATATTTTTTGAATGTCTGGTCTATGCCAGATGATATTCTACCTTCTGGGTGAGGTATGAGGGTCTGAACAAAAATCCTATGCCCCAATCCTGGAGCCAGATTGCTAGCAACATCGCTGTGATTTAATTATTGTCCTGGTTCTGGAGATCTATAACTTGGTTTTCTAGTAACACATTACTCAAATCCTATGTCAGGGTCTAATTGAAAAAGTTAGACAATAATAAAGAAGAAAAATGCAGAATGTTGTAGATCAACATGAACCAGGGTAGGGGAATAAGGACAACCATGCCGATAACGATGGGACGGTAGTTTGGCTACTTTAATTAGGGTGGTCAAGGAAAACCTTACCATTAAGATGATATTTGGTCAGAGACTGAAGGAGTAAGAAATCAAGCTATATTGATATCTGAGCCAAGAGTGTTTCTGATAAAGGACTCATTGAGTCAGAGTCCTAACATGATGTGCTTGGTATGCTCAAGAAATAACAAGGCAGGGGCGCCTGGCTGGTGCAGTCATTAAGCGTCTGCCTTCAGCTCAGGGCGTGATCCCAGCGTTCTGGGATCGAGCCCCACATCAGGCTTCTCCGCTAGGAGCATGCTTCTTCCTCTCCCACTCCCCCTGCTTGTGTTCCCTCTCTCCCTGGCTGTCTCTGCCAAATAAATAAATAAAATATTTTAAAAAAAGAAAAAGAAAGAAAGAACAAGGCAGTCAGTGTGGTTGGAAGGTGGAGGGAAGGAGAGAATAAGAGGGATGAGCTGGAGTTGGACAGGGAATGATATGAGATCCTTTAAGTCCGTTTAAGTTGATGTTAGGACTTTGGATGCCATTTTGGGCAGAGAAGTAACATGATTTAGTGTTGAAAGGATCACTCTGCTTCTGTGTTAAAAATAGACCACACTGGGCAAGTTGGCAGGAAGAACGCCAGTGTCATCCAGACAAGTGGTGGTGGTGGCTTGAACAAGGACAATAGTGAGTTGGCAAGAAGTGATTGGATTTTAAATATATTGTGAAGGCAGAACCTACAAGCTTTCCTGACAGACCGACCAAAGAGTATAAAAGAGAGATGCTGAGGAGGATGCCAAATGTTCGATCATCTGGAAAAGTGAAGTTGTCATTAACTGAGATGGGAAAGACTGGGGAAGGGAGAGTTTGTTGAGGGAGGAGCGAGATAAAGAAATAAATGTTCTCACAGAGTATTTTGAATTAATGGGTCTAGGTTTAGAAACAGTTTTGTTGAAAATAAGATGGGATTAGTTTATGAGAAGTTTACTTGGAACATGTTGAAGTTCTTCTAAAAGAAGATTCGTTGCAGTAAATTGTGTTTAAGCTAAGATCTAAAGGATAAGTGGCATTCGTGAAACTTAAGGGAGGCAGGTAAGGGTTCTATGGAAAAGTCCAGCACAGCACAGGCCCCGGAGCAGGATGAACCACGGCACATCAAAACACAGTCGCTGCACCACTTGTTATGGAAAGGTAAGTGTATTCCAATGTAGTTACATATTAAGGGATAATGTGAGCATGGGTGAATTTTGTATTTGCTTATGTGTGACTCTGGGACACACTGGTGAACGCAGAAAATCACACCTGGAACACACAAAACGAAACATGCAGCACCTCAAATGTCCACTGGCACTTCAGATGTCCCCTGAGTGCCACAAGCCCCTGCTTTCCCTCTAATTCAAGGTAGCCTTCCTGTCACCACTTTGCAACTGCTCACAATCTGTACCCTTCTGATTCTCCTTCCATGAACACACTCTTGGTCTTTTTCAAGGTCAGGGTCTACTTTTTCTGTAGCATTTATGAGTGTTTTAACCACTTGGCAGGTGTAAAACTGTGTTTCCATTTTTACTAGGTTTCTGTCTTTTTTTTATGTATGTCACAAATGAAATTTTAGAGTCTGCTATGTCCTTGATCCCATAAGTCTCATGGCTTATATTGCATAACATTGCATAGTGCGCGGTGTTTAGGAATGCACATACCACGTTCTGGCAGCTCTGACTGTAATGAAGGAGGCCCAGGGGCTTTGGGAGCACAGAACAGTGTGGGACAAGGATGGAGGGTGGCACAAGAGGAGGAGGGGGAAGATGAGGTGGGGAACTGCAAAGTGAAGGGCCTCCATGTAAGACTACATAAATTTACTGTGGGGTCAATGATAAACTATGAAGGATGGCACAGTTGTATTTGGGAAAGACCACATGGAGTGTGGGGATTAGGTAGAAAGGGAGTGAGATTTTAGTCAAACTCATTGAAGAGCTTGTTTCTTTAATACAGGCTGGGCAAGATGGTGGCTTGGTTAGCGACCACAGAGATGGACAAATCTAAATCAAGTTCTGCTTTCTGGTGCATTCCTAAACTGTCAATCTAGAATATATTCACCATATGTACAAGCATGCAAAGTAGCCAAATAAAAGGGAAAGACCCAGAATGTTACACACTTATATCTGTACATTTGAATAATATTTCCCTTTCATTCCATCCTATTTTTGCACTTAATGCTGTTGAGAAATAATGAGATTATAAATGAAAAAATGGTAATTATAGTAATAATAATAATAACAGATGCACACTGTATACATTTATATCTTTTGAAACTAAACATTCATCTAGATAATAGGGACAATGACAGTACACAGTTATAAGTTTATTATTTGCTAAAACACCTTTAGAGTGCTTATACAAGACTGGCATATGGTAAGTATTATTAGGAATATACTTAACTATTTTTTCAAAATGTTTCATATACATTGCATCAGTCCTCCTTCTTAATGACCTCTGAAAGGGATATTTTTTTTAATGTATTTTTTTTTATTATGTTATGTTAGTCACCATACAGTACATCATTAGTTTTTGATGTAGTGTTCCATGATTCATTGTTTGTGTATAATACCCAGTGGTCCATGCAATACGTGCCCTCCTTACTACCCTTCACTGGGCTAGCCCATCCCCCACGCCCCTTCCCTCTAAAACCTTCACTTTGTTTCCCGGAGTCCATAGTGTCTCCTGGTTCGTCTCCCCCTCTGTTATTTCAATTTTTTGAATGAGGAGGCAGAAGGTCAAGGAGGTTAATCAATTTGTTCAAAGACACTGCTAGGTGACGAGCTAGGTCCTCCAGCAGAGTGTTCAGCCTTCAACCCCAGCTACCACACCTGCTCTATCCCAGGGTGTAGACGGATGAAAACATGAGCCATGCAGGTCAGGTGAAGAGTCTCACTCGCGTGTCCTGACAACCACTCTGCATCCCTCCTAAATTCTCTCAGGCCCCCATCTCCCTGAACAACCCGACTGCAAGCATCCAGTGAGATCTGCAACCCCAAACTCCATGATACCATCTTTAGACTTCGCAAGTCAGACTTTGTTAAGTTCTTCCAGGAAAGGGCCTTCATCCTTTAGCTGGAAACACTGTGCCATGTTAATTAGCACAGAGTAGAATTGGTCATGGAATTAAGATGCTGGAATGGTTAGATTTCAGTCCACATCTTATAAAACCCCAATCACATTCTCACTCATCGAACCCTCACGTAGTTCAGAGAATCAAAGATAACCTCTTTTTAAATTGTTTTTCTTTTTTGTCTTTCTTTCACCTTCAACGAAGGAGTAAATGGGAAATGTTGACAATGCCATCACCTCTTCTTTTGTCTCAGAATCAAGTGTCTGTAAACCTTAGAGAAAGGTCTCAAAGTAGAGATTCAGTATCCAATGCTTCAATCCTAAAGGTGTCTCATTCAAGGGGCAATTACTTTTTGGGAAACTCTCAGGCCTTCTCACCCACTTCATATTCCAAATAATTTCTTCTCCTTTCCTCCTAGAGTGCAACAGAGTATTATGATTCTGTAGACCTGTTACATAAGCAAGTCTGCGTGTAGAAAATAGTTTCATAAGAGCCTAGAGATGGAATGCTGGGAAAATCGTCCAGTCTGAAATACGGGAAGGGGTGATGCTTTGGAAAGATGGCTACAACTTGAGTGCATAGTTTGTCCCTATGATTTTCTCAATAATTCTAGGGAATGCTTACAGACTAATTTCTTCTTCTGCCACAGCATTTTATTATTTGTTGATTATGCTCAGGTAAGTTAATTACTAGTAAGAAGATAATGAAAACACCGAAGCTCGCGGTTAAGTGGAGGCAGCAGTCAAGCACAATAGAGATTTTAAGTGTTTTCATTTCCTTCCATTTTTGAAGACCCCAGAGAGCTATCACCTTCCCCTCCACCTAATGCCTTTGAAATCAGGAATTAATGCAATGGAAAAATCATCAGGCTAAAAGCTGCTTTTTGCCAGGGTGCCAAAGGACACTTTTTCAGTGATTCAGGGATGAAGCTCAGCAAAGTTTTATTTCTTTGATGTGT
This sequence comes from Ursus americanus, assembly GCF_024610735.1. NCBI lineage: Eukaryota > Metazoa > Chordata > Mammalia > Carnivora > Ursidae > Ursus > Ursus americanus. The sequence continues at coordinate 75,146,686 of NC_142134.1, read as the reverse complement.
TTGCTTGATTTATTACTGAAGCTTATGATACTAGGCCTAAGGGGATTCAAGCAGAATTTAACATATACAAATAACTGTCTTTTGAGCCAGAAAAATCCTAAAATCACAGAAAAATGTGTGTGCTGTGCCCGGCATGACAATTGGGGAGCAGAAGATTAGGGAAACGGGGCTGACCTCTCTGTGCTGTTTGGGTCTTGTTCAAAGAATGGCAGACTTGAGTTTGCAGTGGGATCAAGAAAAGGGGTCAGAGGCTGAGAAACCCCTTTGTTTCTGCAGCTTAAGTAAGGGTGTGATGTGGGACAGGACACAGGGCCCTATCAGCCTCTCTCCAATGGGTGACAGGGAGCCATTAGGATATTTTAAAACATGGAGGTGAGGGGCGGGTGATTATATTTATTACTTTAAAGATCACTTTGGATCTTATAAAGATAAATGCACGAAGAAGGAAATGAATCAATAGGGAAAACTGGTTAAAAAGAGTAGTCTAAAAAGAGAAGCCTATAAGGTGTGATGGTTTCCGGGGCTTCTGCAGCACAGTGCCTCAAACTGTGTGGCTTAAACAACAGATATTTATAGTCTCACAGTCAGAGGCCAGAAATTTGAAATCAAGGCAACGGGAAGGCTGTGCTCTCTCAAAAATGTGCTAAGGGAGAGTCTGTTGCTGGCTCTCCGCTGGCTTCTGGTGGTTTGTTGGCAATGCCTGCATTCTGTGATTTGTGGATGCATCACCCTGACTTCTGCCTTCCTGTTGTCTCTTATATGTGTGTCTCTGTCCAAATCTCCCCTTTTTATGAGGACACTGGCCATTTTAGATAAAAGTAAAGGGCTAGCCCCATCCCAGTATCTCCCCACCTTAGTGAATTACATGTGGAACCACTCATTTCCAAATTAGGCCATATTCTAAGGGACTGGGGTTCAGACTTCGATACAGTCACTTTATAGAAATAATTCAGGGGCGCCTGGGTGGCTCAGTCCTTAAGCGTCTGCCTTCAGCTCAGGGCATGATCGCAGAGTCCTGGGATTGAGCCCCACATCAGGCTTCTCCGCTGGGAGCCTGCTTCTTCCTCTCCCACTCCCCCTGCTTGTGTTCCCTCTCTCGCTGGCTCTCTCTCTCTCTGTCAAATAAATAAATAAATCTTTGGGGCACCTGGGTGGCACAGTTGGTTAAGCATCTGCCTTTGGCTCAGGTCATGATCCCAGGGTCCTGGGATCAAATCCCGCATCGGGTTCCCTGCTTGGCGGGGAGTCTGCTTCTCCCTCTGCCTTTCCCCTTGGCTTGTGTTCTCTCTCTCACTCTCTCTAGCTCTCTCCCTCAAATAAATAAATAAATAAAATCTTAAAAAAAAGAAAAGAAAAGAATTCACATACTTTTCTCTGTTTCACCCTCCCTCCCTCCCTCCCCTTCCTGCTTCCCTTTTCCCTTTATTAAATAGTTCTCTTTTCTTGCCAGGCACTGTTCTGAGTGGTAAACAGGACAAAGCCCCATCCTCATGGAGCTGAGGAGTGTAGGCATTATTAACCCTCTTTCCCTGGAGAGAAATAGGTCACAAAGTGTAAGTAACTTCTCCAAAGTCTTGCCTCTAAAAGATCCTGGATGTTTGGGATACCTGGGTGGCTCAGTGGGTAAGTCATCTGACTCTTTTCACAGCTCTGGTCTTGATGTCAGGGTCTGGAACTAAAGCCCCACATTGGGCTTGATACTGGGCATGGAGCCTACTTAAAAGAAAAAAATTAATAAGAAAAAAGAAAAAAAAGAGTTCTGTCTGTGTTCTTTCTCCTTCCCTTTCATTTGCAAAAGGAGACCCTTTGATTCCAGGGATGTCAGGAAACCTGAGTCATTTTCTGAGGGGAAGCATGGGAGGTTGGGTGTTTAGAGTTGGCTCAAGGCATAAGAAAGAGGATAAATAAGTACTTTGATTTCCCTTCCTGGTAGTCAGCTTCTCATCCTTAGAGCAGAGAAGCAAGGACTCTATAGGCTTAACTTTCAAAAGGACTGGAAGGACACACAACAATTTGTGGGGAGGTTGGGAATGGGAATGTGATGTACCCAGGTAATTTGTAATTTTTAATCTATATTCTTTTACAGAACTTATAAAGAACAGGATGCTAAGTGGATACGAAATGATTAGGAACTTCTATGGAATCATCACTATTTTTATACAACAAAAATTATCTTGGGAACTGAAATGGTGAATAAAGATGGAATCTAGAACTTCTGACTGGAGAAGCAGGAAGCATTATGTGTGTACATATACATATGTATACACATACACGGATGTATACATGTGTTCATGTCAGTGTATACATGTACATGTATACATATGTGTATGTGCGCACCTATAAAATTCTGCCATCAATTGTCCTGTGGAAATCTAGGTCCATAGTAAATTTCTACTGAACATTTCTGGATACGTTTCTTCGTTTTTTCTTGCAGCTGACTGGAATCTTTCACCCTTTCCAAGAAAATAGGAAGCGTCAGAGTTGAAGTGGCCCCTGTAGAGGTAGGTGCACCTGCTGTTTTCCCGCGAGAGTTGTTAGGCTTGAGAGCGTGCATGTTGCTGTTGAGGTGAAGGCTACAGGGGGCTTGCTGTGTTGTTCCCAGGACATAACCTCAGTGTGCCTCCAACAGGACCCAGGTAAAGTGCCCCTGCTGACCCGGAAGGCTGACCACGCCTATTGTGATGTGTCCCATTCACCATGTCTTTGCTCTTTCAGAGTTATTTTATCTTCTGACGCACCACCTCTCCCACTACGCCCACCCTACCCCCAGGATGAGATGCAGGCACAAAGGAATGTTCTCACATTCATCCCATCCCTCTGCCTCTGGTTTGCTGTATTTTAACTACATTCCAGCATCTGGTCTCTCCTTTAGGATGAGTTCTTCGTCACGAAGGTTTTACTCTTCTCATATGAATAGAAACCAAGTTATCTCAATGGCTCTCCAGCATGGTTTTAGACTATCTGAAAGCTAAATTTAGATTGAAACTGAGGAAGAAAAAAAGAAAGAACACTGTATAATTTGAGAAATGAGCAGGTGTTTTAAAGTCAGACTAATTTGGGATTGAATCCTGGTCCATCTGCTTGTTAACTGTGAGCATGTTTTAAAATGGAGAAAATATCAAACAAGGTATTTGTGAAAAAAAGATGCAATCATATGTGTTAGGTGCCCAGGAAGGTGGCTAAACCAGCCAATAATATTTAATACAATGTTATTTTTATTATTTAGCCAAGTTAATTAGCTTAATGTCCTGTTCTTAAAGTGACACACATTGGCATTACCAGTGCTGGTTTCCAATTTACCTCCATATGGGGTGAGGGGTCCAGGAGGATGACGATGTGAGGGGAGCTTCAATGCATATGAGAACTTCGAGAAACCGACTTTCCCATAATGAGCACGGTGTGGAGGACTCTCAATTAATCCACCAATTTCAATGTATAGGTCATATGCTAATAAAGAAATTCACTTCCACATTTCATGAAAATCAAATATAAATAATAAATAATAAAATATATATATAACAAATGCTTAATAAATAAAGATAACATTATCCAGAGGGATGATCAGAAAATTCTGAAATAAGCCTGAAGGAAAAATACAATTATGAACATAGATCTGACAATTCTAAACTAAAGGAACATTAGGTTATAAAAAGCTTTTACTCAATAACGCATTATGTATACAAAACTTATCCTTTATAAATAACATTTCACATGAAATGAACCCTTCATGCTCCCAAATACCCTTTAAGGTAGGTATGTAACTGTCATTATTTTACAGTGGAAAAAGGTAAAGCTCACAAAACTTAAAGAACTGAACCACAGTCATCCAAGTAGGAAGTTAAGACAAGAGCACAGGTATTTTGGTTCATGCTTCTATATTTGCCTTACTACATTAGTAAAACTTATTAAGCAGATGTGATTAAAATGTTAAATCAATTATGCTGGACTATTTAGACCTTGAAGATATGAACTATAGCCGATTCGTCCAATATTTTATTCCCAGCTCCCAGCACAATGCCAAGCACATAAGTGCTTAATAAATATTTATTCAATTCATGAAATAATAAAACTGTTTCTGGGTCAGCCTATGCTTCAGAAGTGATCAACATTACCTATAAGTAATGAGCACAATTAGAACACTGATTTTCAAGTGGCCACGGTTTGAGAATCTGTCAATTTAAACTTGTGAAGGAAATGTGTACGTGTGTGTAAACGTGCATGTGTGTGTGTGTGAGTGTGTATGTATGTGTGTCCATGAAAACTGACGACGTTGTAGTGCTGAGGAACTAGTATGAAGGATTAGGTATCATGGAAAAGATTATAAAATATAACTTTAATGTAAATCAAATATTGTTACTACAATCTAATCTTAAAATTATCTTGGGAATTTTGCTCTTCCAGATATCTTACCTATATTTGGGATCAGATAATATTAGAGTAGACATGTGTGGCCTTTAGAGATCATTTAGTCAAGGGGTCAGCAAACTATGTCCCATAGGTCAAGCCGGCCCACTGCCTGCTTTTGTAAATTGGAACACAGCCATGATCATTCTCTTACACAGTGTCTATGGCTCTTTTCACACGAAAATGGTAGAACTGAGTAGTTGCGACAGAGAATATATGGCCCACAAAGCCTATATTTGTAACATCATGGATGGAACTGGAGGGTAGTAGGCTAAGTGAAATAAGTCAGAAAAAGACAAATACCATATGATTTCCCTGATATGTAGAATCTAAAACAAACAAACAAATCAACATTTAAAAAGGCAGAAACAGACCCATATATACAGGTAACAAATTGGTGGTCGCCAGGGAGGGAGGCAGGAGTGGGGATGGGCAGAACGTGTGACGGGGTAGGAGACACAGGCCTCCAGTTACTAATGAATAAGTCCCAGGGATGAAAGGTACAGCATAGGAAATATAGTCAGTGGTATTGTAATAACAGCGAATGGTGACAGGTGGCAGCTACACTTGGAGTGAACACAGCATAACATGTAACGTTGTCCAACCACTATGTTGTACACCTGAAACGAGTGTGCCAACTACGCTTCAGTAAAAAATAAATAAAAATAAATGTTTGCTGACACCTGATTTAGTCTGCACTCTCATTTTGCAGTTGAAAACCCTGCAGTCCTGCTGGATGACAGGACCTGCTCGAGGTTATACAGTCTTAGAGGCGTGTTGGGACTAGAGTTCAGGTCTCTGAACTGCCAGTCCGTACATCTTCCTTTATCACAGTGTATCCCAGGGTCCTATTCTCAAGAGTTACTCTGATTCACGAACAATTTAGTTTTACTTTGTTATAAAATACACTTATTTTATTTCCTATAGATATGGTTTGTATTGTCTATGCAAAGCCCAGCATCTTCCAGCTGCTTTGTAACAGCTGCCACCCAAGAACACCTGGGACCAGAAAACGCCCAGGGGAAGTTGCAACATCATTAACTGGGCTTATAAAAGCTGAGTTGAAAACTGTCATAAAACCATACAAAATTTCATAGAAAATTGATCTTAAAAAGTGAGACCTCAGCAATAACTCAAAGGCCAATTTTATTAAGATTCCAGTTGGATATTTTCTTTCAGAGAGTCCTCCATAAACATGGACAATAGACCTATATTGCTCTATGGGGGGATTTGGGGACTGGAGAGAGAATGGACCTGGACACCCCACCAAAGGAGTAGATATGGGGGAGATTTCAGTGGCTATAAGGACACCAGCACACTCTAGCATACGTCTGAGCCATCTTTCCCTTATGAGGCAAAGAGTGAGAATTGGATTGGCCAATGAAGTTTAATGAGACCAAGGTGGCAGAATGCCTACTGAACCTCTCTGGGAAGTGTACAAATCATGGAAGTATGCCAAATTGCAAACAAGGTGAAAACGAGCCCCAAAAAGTGGAAGAAAGAAGTATGTTATCCTAAACAGGGCAGAGAATCAAGGAAAGTAGTTTAATATTGACGGAAGGAGCCAGGATCCAAAGCCAGGGTTATGAAGCGAAGCAGGATAAGCAATTAGAGGGCCGTGCCCTGGGCGTGATGGCAGCTTCAGGTGCCTGCCCCAGCATAGTGTTTGTGCTGGCTGACTGCACCTAAAGGGCCAGCCAAGTGGATGAAAGTAAGGAAATACCTCTTTCACCAGAGGATGTTCCAGAGAGTTTCTCATTAATGAACAAATCAATGAATCACTTCATAACGGAGTATTTCTGGTAATCGCTACAGATCTGGGTGGGTAGCAGGGACTTTTTGATAACCCAGCGCTGCTTGTGTTGGAGAATTTACCCTTTCCTAAACCATGTTAAAATGCTGTGGCTATCAAACTAGGACCTCCACTACCCATCGACAGGGTGGGCAGATATAATAGAGTATAAGTTGCGAACATCTGATTCAACCCTCTCTAATTAAGTGCGGAAAAAAAGAATTTGTTATTAGGTGACACAAAGAATCTGAGAGTGTCACAGAGACATTCATGCATGAGGATGAATGGCCAGAAACAAAGCCCGAAGATGGCAACAACACATGAGATGTTTTGTGTCAACAGCTACCCTTGCCATGGATCCATTCAAATGGCACCTGCTCCCTTGCATTGCTCTATTCTGGGTGAATCTCCCATGGATGAGTCTGATGGGGTGAATGTAGTACTCATGCCTATTCTCTGGATGCAAGGGAGGCTGGAAAAGGGGATTGCAGAGTAATATCTTGTGGAGGCTGGATTCATTATCTGGTAAATTCTTAGAGCCATCTCAAGAGTCCTCAAAGAATTAGGGTATCCATAAAATCATTCACTACCCTAAGCCAATGACAGGGACAGGGACCCACCTCCTTGGACCTAACATAGATGCAAATCATAGCATATGGGCTGGACTGGGTCAATGAAACTTGGGGAAGTGGTATAGATGTTGAACTATGGTAAATTACTCGCTTAGATCAGGAATCATAAATACCACATGTAGCCTTGTCCTGCTGACTGCATCACTTTGACATGTGACAGAAATACTGAAAGATGGAGCTCATACAGAGGAAACTAAAGCTAAGAAATATAAGAGACAAGGATGTAAAGGCATTAAAAACGACTGCATTTAGTTGTGCCTGAAGCCATATAATCCCTGGATTTTACAATTTCCTGAACTGGCATTCTCATTTTCTTCCTTAAACTAAAAACCTGCAATACTCTTGTTTAGATTTGTGTCCTTACTAAGTGAAATGCCAGATAGGGAGTACCTAGATAAGCGATATTCTTTTCAGGAATGAAAAGAATAGTGTTTTGATATACTTGGACACGTGACTATTTCAGGGAGAAGAGAAACAAGATATGTAAGATACTCACTTTTTTCTTACAGGGACATCATATCACCTCCTGCCTGTCAATTCTTCCAGAGTTTTATAGTTGGTGGCTCAGAACTGTGTGCCTGGGACATGCATTCTAGTGAGTTTAGTTAGGCATATACACACGCACACCAGCACACGGATGGTTTCCTCCTTCTATGTGCCTAGAACACACTGAACCTAATAAGACAAGGTCCCATGTAGGCTGGTTAGCAGGATATCTATGCCAGCCATCCCGATCTCTCTCCCTCTCTCTTCTGTTCTGCACTCATGCTCTCATATCCTCCATTGCACTCCGTTATAGCTAGTTAAGCTAATGCTACCTTTTGCACGTATAAAGAAAGAGGGAAGGGATAGAAAGACAGACAGAGGGAAAGGGCAGTACCTGGAGGTCTGCAGCCTAAGGCACTTCCTCTGGCCCAAGTCACCAGAGAACTCTGCATTAGGATTTTAGGCAAAGGCTCTGCTAAATATAAAATGTAATTTGCTTTTGTTTTCCTCTTCTCCCTTTGTGGATGTTGTTAAATTAAACCAGAGCTGGATGGAAGTTAAAGTGGTAAAGGCAAATTTTATTCAGGACTATTGTAATAGGAAAAAAAGAGAATCCATTATAGAACTGGGCTTCGTTCTGGATAGAACAAGGACAATAAGGATCTGTAGCCAAAAGCGGGGAGGGGCAGTGGATGGAAAATTACTAAGAGGAGACATGAGCTTGGGGTGGGGGATGGTCTGGAGTTCTTGCAAAACCAACTTGACGGGGTTCCTGCTGAAGTCAGGTCAGGACCTTCAGATACAAAGGGTAGGAGATTCCTGCTAAATTGACTTAAAATTCTTGCTAAACCTGGATTTTACCAGGAAGTACAGAGATGGACCCAGAAGAAATTTTAGGGGCCTGACTAAAGTGTGGTCAAAGAAATTTGTCACCATCTTCCTTGGAAACGGACAGAGAAGAGCAGTGGTCACACTGACAAAGCAGAGTTTCAGGAACACTGATGCCCTTTTTCACAGGAGCATCTTTATAAATCTCAGGAATGCAGTGGAAACTGGAAAGTGTGCCCTAGACATTGTGCAAAATATTTTCACCTTTATTATTCAATTTAACTCCTCTGAAAATTCTATTAGGCAGCTTGTTATTTCGGATCTACAACAGAGAAAAATGTGAGTCAAGAGATTGTGGTACCTAATACCAAAGAACATATCAATGGGAGCACCTGTGGTTTGAAATCAGGGTTTTCTGAATCAAAGTTTGCATTTGCTGCCTTATACCTGGTGCCTGGGCTATAACTCAGATGCAAAGGGAATCAACTTTTTTTATTTATTTATTTTTTAGAAGATTTTATTCATTTATTTGATAGGGAAAAAAAAAACCCACAAGCAGGGGGAGCAGCAGAGGGAGCCCCCATGTGGGGCTCCATCCCAGGACCCTGGGATCATGACCTGAGCAAAAGGCAGACGCTTAAGCGACTGAACCACCAGGCGCCCCTAAAGTGAATCAACTTCCACAAAAGAAGCAAAATGTTGAAAATTCTGTTTAGTCTGGAAGTAGCTAAACATACATAAGATCGAAACTGGCAAAAATAAGTGTGAGGCTAGGGGTGTAGGACAGATTAAACTAGAAGAAGATGTAGGGTCCAACCGATAGAAGTTCCCCGCTCCTCATGCTTCCAAGAGGAAAATCACCAGTGACTGGCGTATCTCCCCACTTTGTCGTCTGGTTGCTGAGGCGGGAAGAAAGATTCCTCAGGTTGATGAGATGGTGAGTTTGGAAAGGGAACTAAGAGTGCGCAGTAACATTTCCCACTGGGTCTCCCATGTTAGTCAGGGTTCCCCAGAGAAACAGGACCAATTGAACATGTGTATACAGAAAAAGAAATTTATCTTAAGGAATTGGCTCTCATGGACTGTGGAAGCTTGGTGAGCCCAAAATCTGATGAGGAGGCTGGCAGGCTGGAGACTCAGGAAGGAATGCAGTCAAGTCCAAAGGTGCAGTGTGCTGGTTAACCAGGAAGGGCCCCTGTTGTAGATGAAGTCTAAAGGCAATCTGCTAGCAGAAAAATTCCTTTTTAAAAAAATTTTATTTATTTATTTTAGAGAGAGAGAGAGAGAGGGACAGAGATAGCTACAGAGATACTGAGAGAGAACACAACTGGGGAGGAGAGGGAGAAGCAGGCTCCCCACTGAGCGGGGAGCCCAAAGTAGGGCTCAATCCCAGGACCTTGGGATCATGCCCCAAGCCTAAGGCAGATCCTTAACCAAATGAGCCACCCAGGAGCCTAGATAATTCCTTCTTGGTTAGGGAAGTCAATCTTTTTGTTCTATTGGATGAGGTCCATTCACGTTATGGAGGGCAATCTGTTTTACTCAAAATCTATTCAAAACACTCTCACAGAAGCATCCAGAGTAATGTTTGGCGAAATATCTGGGCACTATGGCCCAGCCAGGTAGATACATAAAATTAAAAATCACACCCTTTCCTCCCTCTTTTTAAAGGCAGGATCTCAAGCATGTAAGGTTCTGATTTTTCCAGCATTCCCAGAGACTGGGCAGGTAAGTTTAACTGACAGGTAGAGGATGCATTGAAAACCTGTTGGCAACAGATCGAAGACTATGTTCCCATCAGGTTTGTTAGTAATAAAGATAACATTTTATGGGGCGCCTGGGTTGTACAGTCATTAAGCGTCTGCCTTCGGCTCAGGACGTGATCCCGGCGTTCTGGGATCGAGCCCCACATCAGGCTCCTCCGCTATGAGCCTGCTTCTTCCTCTCCCACTCCCCCTGCTTGTGTTCCCTCTCTCGCTGGCTGTCTCTCTCTCTGTCAAATAAATAAATAAAATCTTTAAAAAAAAAAGATAACATTTTATACCTTTTTCTGATTCCTCATGATTGGATCCTAATTTGAATAGACCAACACAGGATGCTATTATAAATGGGGCCTGGGTTCAAGTTCTTAAGAATTAGAGACCAAAATTATGCACATAAAATTCAGACAGACTGAGGTTTTTGACTCAGCCAGGATGAAATGCTTTAGGATCTAAGCTTTAGCAAGTTCAGATTGCTAGTCTTTTTGAATGTGGATGACAGCTACCCCTAGTTGCTGTTAGTTACAGACAAGGAACTATTTTTAAAAAGGTGAGGGCCTGAGTGATGCCCCCTTGGCTCTTACTAAGCACATCCCAGGGGCCTTAGCACGCAGGCCATGGCAGCTAACCTTGACCTGACTTACACAGTGGGGCTAAGTCCGGGAGCAGGTCATAGGGGAAAGAATTGGGCCCAATTAAGATTCCTCCGTGAAGAGATGCTTTCGGCATTAGTAGATGAGATGATTTTTGCTCCCATCCTGAGTTTTTTTGCAAGAGCCCCAGGCAGTGACTTAACACTATGGTTGCAGTTAGGTTCAGCATAAGCAGCAGAACATGATGTCTGGCTTTCGCATTCATAGAAAACCAGGACACATACTCTGATTAATGACATGAGATTACAAATATTCAGCCTCATGGACAAAAAGGCAGTGGATTTTACTAATGAATAGATAAAAAGGAATAAGATCTTTACAAGGGCTTTTGCATATTCTTGGATTGAGGAAACGAGGAAATTGATGAAACAATTGCCAACTCAAAAATTAAGAAATTAAAAAACATAAAAAGGCATGTGCCTGTAGCGGGCACTCCATCTCTAGGAATCCAGTTTTCTCATATTAAATTGGTTTAAAAACAATGTTTTTGCTTTTCTATCCCAATAGAATGACAGACACTCTAGAAAAGGCAATGTATTCATGGAGGAAGAAGGGGTGATTTCATAAGGCAGAGCTGGATCAGGGAGGCCAGACTAGACGAATATGACAGGGAAAAGGGGATCCACTTGGGTTGAATGCCCTTGAAAAGAGTTTAAGAAACAGGCGGATGTCTTTGTAGATTAGAGAGGGTGACGTCTCCACCCCCAATCATACATAAGAAGAAGGCTTTATTCCAGAGAGAAGAGTGCAGAGACCCCCAAGGGAAACCAGATACAGGCCATATCTAAGGCTGTGAAGAGCTATTTCATAATAAAAGGGAAAACTTCCATAAAAGATCAGAACAGCTGTGTAAAGTAGTGGCAGACAGCACTGATTCGGGGAAAAAAAGGTCAAGGAAAGGGACATTGGCTACTCAAAGCCAATGCGGAGTGTATTATAAGCAGCTCAGTTGTAGTTAGGGGTGCAGCTATCGCACTGCCATGGGTGAGCGTGGTAAGGATTGAGACACAAACGCCCCTCCACGCAAACCAAGCAGAACAATGATAAAGCAAGCCCAGGACTGGTTTCGATTTTTATGTGAAAACAGAACGCCACCAGGGTGGATTCATCCTACTTTGGAAGGTAAAAGAGGAGCAGATTGTTGGGGACAATGGATGCTTTCTGTCAAATCCACAAATTGTTTACTTTGTATCTCTTTATGATGAAAACCTACAGAAGACGCTATGGGACCAACCCCATCTTTCCTGTCATTTCTCTTTCTTTTGCTAAAGATGGGAAAGATGGTGCTCAGATTCAGGAAATTGCATTAGCTTACTGGAGGAGGAAGGCAACACAAAGAGTTAAGATGGACTAAACTTAAACTACGGAACCTTTCTTAAAGGAGCGTGGAAAAGGAAAATTACATGGAAATAGGACATCAGGGTCCTATCTTATTCTGCTGAAAAAAGATGTATCAGAAATGTTACTTGAAACCAGGAATGCTCAATAACTGAAGGAAGACAGGGTCTGGAGTTCACCGCAAAGGTATTGATCCTCACTGTGGTGAGCTGAAAAATTACTGAAACTAATATGCTCACTTCGGTGCCTAAGGGCTCAGGCATAGGAATCATCCCTGCAGAGAGTGATTCTCCAACACAAACAAATTCGGCAACAAGGAGGGAATTGTTGCTAGAAGGCAGTTTCCCCCAGCCCTACGAGACTCCATGGCAGAAGGTCATGGCAGGAGGCACTGTGGGATGAGGCTAAAAATGGCTGCTCATGAGAGAGGCCGGGCCATTAAGAAGCCCACACTCAGTGCGAAGCTACGGCACCAGAACTTGAAGACTCACAGGGAAATTAGCTTTAGAGGCCTTAAATGTGCAGGGAAAGGAAGACAGTGTGGTGGTTGGCACTGCCAGCAACCTTTGCAAGGCCACAGAGAGCATCCTGACGTCTCCCTATGAGAGTAGACATGGGTTGCAATTAACACTCTTCCCAATGGTTATTTCTCTTCATAGAGTTTAAATTCACAGGCTTTACTTTCTGGCTTGGCACAGACAGGCTAACTGGTATCCTGGTGAGACAGAAAGCAAGATTCTTCCTGTTTTCACAGTCTCTCGAACACTGAGTCTCCGATAGGTGTCTTGATTGGTACCAGTAACTCGGCTCTGTATTGCACCAAGTACTGGATTTTGAGACTTAATTTGACTTGAAATAACTGCTCGTTGGGCCTGTGCTTTTCCTTTTTTTATAGTAGATGCAGACAGTTGAGTTATTCATACTTTTTAGCTCGTGTCACACTATCTTTATAGATACCAGTAAAGACTCTTACGTTTATTTCTATAACTTTCCTGTTTAGCTCTAGTCCCCACTCTTATTTCTCTCCTCCCTGAGGCATCCATGAAAGTGCATTTGGTGTCGACCTCCAGTTATGCACTGGTCTTTTCTTCCGGTATGAAGTAGAGACGCTTGCCCTGGCTACTTCATTTAAAATGTCATTCTATACCCCCACCCCCAATGTATTTTCTGACTTTTTCTCGGCTTTGTATGTTTTCTTTTCTTGGCATGGGTCAACATCAAACCCATATATATTTTGCTTATATATTTATGTATTTTTTTTGCCTCTCTTAATTGAAGGTAAGTTCTGTTAAGTGAGGACTTTCTGTTTTCTTCAATGCTGAATTCATAACTTCTGGCATAGTACCTGTCACATGATAGGCACTTAATCAATATTTGTGAATTGAATGAATGAATGAATTTATGAAATGGTGTCAGGAATGGATATTATTCTGTTTTAGTTTGTGTTTGGTCAATGTAGAATGTATGGGGCTGGCCATGAGGAAGTCTATGCTCTTAAATCTAAACTCTTAAAAGTGAGGTTCAGGAGAGCATAGTTGTTGAATTAATTCACCTTTGGCCCTGGGAGGCAGCTATACCCATGCTGGATCAAAGTACGACTGGACCAGAATGAAGATTATTAATTTAACCTAAAAAAGAAAGGGCATGAGATGTTCAAGCGTTACATCTTCTCTGAGGATTTGATAGCTGAAAGGTGTTTACATGCTAATCTGGGGATATTTTATGCTGAGAATACTGTCTTAAATGAGTACCTTTCAGCTATTATATGAAGTTATTGCTTAACCACTGAAGCACTATATGTCGGGCAGAGTGGTCATGCATAATAGAACCAGGAATACATTTTGAGCTTTAAGAATAACAGGGCTTTAGGATTAACGTAAATCACTGTTCTGTGCTATTAGCTTTGGTGGAGGGAGTAAAAGATAAATTGTCTACCAGTCGTAGCTCCAGAGGAGAAAACAAAGGAACAATACTTGGAATTGGGAGAAAGGACTCATGAACGAAGACCAAAGAGTGTCCTAAAAACTATTGTTCTAGTCTTTTGAGGAGGACAGATACATGTCTGGTCAGCCATAGAATTAATTGATGGGACCAACAGTTTACAGAGAAAAACCTGAGAAATTAGTAAGTTATAAAGGAGCATTTGCCTCTCCTTCCTCCTATTTCCGTAGAACAAAGGAATTATCTACTCTGTAGGAAATCTAACAGGCTTTTGTTTCTCCTCTTTAAGGCTTCTCTTGCCACTGTCCTTGTAAGTGATTTATCTTCTCGCTATGGTTGGAAATAGAGATAGAGCATTTGTAGCTCTGTCCCTCTCTAGCATTTTCTTTTTGAGTGGCTCATTCCCAAGTGACACATCCATGGGGTAAACGTGCCTGAGAAATTGTAGTTTTGTGGGCAAGATTCTATTCAAGAGGGGAACCATATTAGGGGATTTGGTTGTGGTCATGGGTCAAGCAGAATTCTCTAATTCTATTTACCAGCCACAAAGCTAATAGCTTTATTCCCCCCCCCCATTTCTCAGTTGGTTCCAAACTCCAGAAAGAGTGGTACTGATTGACTTTCTAAAACCTCAGCATATACAAAAATAGATTTTGACCGGATATAAAAAAAACTCTTTCTCTAACTATTTGGGAGAAAAGGAGAGCGTTACTTCGTAAGGTATTGAGATTCCCTATCACTAGAGGCCAGCTACTACCCATCTAGACATTGTTAATGAGTCTTTTCTCTAGGAAAAGATTTGACTTATTATAAGATTGATAATGGTTCCTGCATTGATGTAGAACTTTAGAGTTTACAAAGGGCTTTAAGATTCATCATTTTCCTTAATATGAGATCACATGTATTTATTTTTATATTTAAGTACCTAATTCATTTGAGATGATGTATTATTCTAATTTAGATGTTCAAGTGAGTCATCTTCAAAGTAGACCCTTGAGATTTTACTTGATTTTATGAAGCAATAAAAATGAAAAAGTTTTAAAACTGTAAATTAAAAATAGACATTAGTTATTATTATCAACAGTAGTAATCATACAAGGTTAAATATGCTATCATTACTCAAAACTTTGGAGTATCCTCATAGGGCCTATAGCATACTTTGATATGTTTCTTACAATGAAAAATTACTAACTTGGGGGACTGACTCTATTTTTATTTTAATTTCAAGTCTTCTTGAAAAGTAATCTCTGGCCAAATGTTATAAATAAGGTGAGTGATCAAAGAAGGCAATATGATTTCTAATACATCAAGAAAGTTAATTTTTTTTAATTTATTTGCTTGATTTTGTTATTTTAGGGGCCAGCACTCTGTCTCATAAGCCCTTACTACAGGCACTATTAAATGAATTTGAACTTGGGAAATAGTTTTATAAGGTATAATAGTGATAAAAAAAGCAAGACCTGCTTTGAATTTTGGCTTCACTATTTATTATATTTGGACCATTGCAAGTTACTTAAGATACCTCTAAGCCTTGAATTCAAGATCGAATGAGTCTAATAATATCTATTATCCAGATTTTGTAGTAAAAGCTGCATAAAATTATATACAGAAGGTACCTGGAACAGAGTAAGTGCTCAATAAACAGCACGAATTAATACATGCATAACCAGGCACTCTCTCTGCCTCCTGGGGGATCTCTTAGCAAAGCACATTTTATTTTGATGAATGTATTCTAGTTTCTTGATTGCTGAGTCAAAATCGGTATAAAAGAATCGTACCTTAGACACAGAAACAAATAACTTACATTCAGGTAGCTGGCTTAGAGTACTGTGTCCTTAAAATCAAACAGAGAATTCACTGAGGATAGGTATCTAAATTTTTCAAAAGAGGTTGAGTTCTAGAATAATAATATAGGATCAACTTTCCCTGGAGCTATACTTTGTGCTTACTGGTTCTCTCTTGCAGCCCTTCCCTATGGGATTCTGCTCTCAGTTTGCCTCCCAGCTTGATTTTTAACTCTGGCCAGACTCCAAACTTGAACCTAATAGCCCCTGGCAACTCACCAAGGCTTTTCTCACTGGACGATTTTGGTCATGCCTTAACTTTGACTTCACTACTATTCCTTTGGGAGTCATGGCTTGGAGACCATGTTTCCTGTGTAGTTCAAGTTTCTACACATAGTGCTAGAGGAATATGGCAGTTGGGGCCTTGAACTTATCGTCCCATGGTATCTAGCAGCATTCATTGTCTAACTCTGGGTTTCACCATTTAGGACTGGAAACACTTCTAAGAAGAAAATATCTAGAAAGGGATGGAACGCTAGAATGGTTAGAGAAATATTTATTACTGTAACCTTGTAGTGGAAAATCCCCTATGTAAGGTGGAGACATTTGGCATCAGAGAACCCATGGCTAATAGTGGGCCATCTTGCTAAGTAGGAAAATCGCAGTATCTGTAGCAGGAGGATGCAAGTTTATTTCATTTTACACAAAAATAAGTCAAAATAAACCAACTACTTAACCATCAAATTCTTCTTTAAAACCTCCTTTCCATGAAGATCTACCCATCGTATCAAGTCTCATTAAACAAACTTGTTAATGAAGGAAAATCATTGATGATGTAAAGAATAAACTTCTTTAAGAAAAAAGATTTATTTATTTATTTTAGAGGGGGGCAGAGGGAGAGCTTGATTTCACAACCCTGAGACCAGGACCTGACCTGAAACCAAGAGTCAGATGCTTAACCGATCATGCCACCCAGCACCCCAAGAATAAGTTTCTATTGAACTTCTTGTTTAACTAAAATATTTGTGTGATGATTTATTGCAAAAGGAACATTTCACTGCTGATAACAATAATGATAATAATGTTTCCCCAGGCAAAGCATTCCATCCTGGGCATTCAAGTCAATTTTTGGCAATAGCTTATTTGCCAACCATAAAATAATTTCTCAACAACAACAAAAAAATAATTTCTCATTTTTAAGTTTCCTACACTAGACTTGTGAGTTCTCTGGGGGCAATTAGCGACAGACAGAATGAACCTGACAATATTTTTTGGTTGGTTAGTTGATAGGTTGGAAGACTGAATGGATGGACAGATGGAAGTAAAAGAGTATGGTGTGCGGGCTAGAGAAATAGTTTTACTGTTAGAGAAATTGAAGTTAGCATCTTGGCTGATCCATTTCATAGCTGCTCTTGATGTCAGTGTTCTCCTCTGTAAAATGCAGGTAATAAATGCATTTACACCTAGCCTTGTTGTGAATATAAAATAAGATAATGCATATAAAATATTTATTACAGTACTATCACATGGTCATTCAATAAACATGGTCAGTCTATCACTGTCATTCTCATAATCATCACCATCATCTTCATCACCATCATCATCATCATCACCATCACCATCATCTTCATCATCATCAGAAGTGGCCTTAGCCTCCTCTTTCAGGTCCCCTTTCAGAAGTAACAGTAATATAGTAAAAATAATAATACTGGCTTTGCATTTCAGGATTCGTTTGCTACATAACTACAGTCAAGTTACTTATTTATTCAGGGGTATAAGAATTCTTGCCTTAATCTGTTTGGACTGGTAGAACAAAAATACCATCGACGAGTGGCTTAAATATTAACATTTAGTTTTCACAGTTCTGGAGGCTGGAAAGCCCATGATCAAGGTGCCAGCGTATTCAGGATCTGGTGAGGACTAACTTCACGGTTCATAGAAAGCCGTCTTCTTGCTGGTCCTCACATGGCAAAAGGGATGAGGAAGCTCTCTGGGGTCTCTTTTATAAGGACACTAATTCCACCATGGGGCCTCCACCCTCATGACCCAATCAGCTCCCAAATGACATGCCTCCAGATGCCATCACATTGGGGATTAAGCTTCAACTTGAATTTTGGAGACACACAAACATTCAGCCCATTGCAGTCCCCATTTGGGAAAAAAAAAATAGGACTGATGATAATGGTTCACACTCCACATAGTCTTTCAAACCACTCTTTGGCATAACTGGTAACTGCATACAGATGAGGGCCACTTAGTCATCTCTAGCTCTGATTTCCTCTGGAAGATTTAGCCTTTTCTAAATGTAACTTTCTCTTTAATATAGTCATTTAAATAACCCTCTAAAACCTCAAATTTAACATGCTTAAAGTGGCATACATTCTCCCTAAATATACCCCATTTCCACACTTTTTTCCCTCTTATTCCCTACTTTAGTTAATAGGATCCCCATTTACCAAGGAAATTAAGACAAAAACCCTCGAGATAGCATCTATTTCTCTCCCTTCCTCATGCCCCATACCCTATCAGTCATGAAATTATGCTTATGTTACTTTTGGAATTTCCATATTTACACTATCAGTGCCCAAGGCTCTAGCCTAGAATTTAACTCTTTATGGATTAAAAAGCTTAATATCTCTTTCCTAAATATGACTTTAGGATACAAGTGCCAGAAAAATGAGCTGCCACCGCCATCATCCTTCTGGGTCAAGAAATCATATACTCTAGCCTTGATGTTCCATGATGAGTCTCTAATTCCAGGGAGGCTGAGCACTTGTCTCTGTGCCTCACCATTAACCTCCAGTGCTAAGCTCGGTGCCCAGAAATATATACACATGCCTTGGTTGGACAAACAGTAGAGCTGGTATATGGGGTGGACAGACCAAAACCTGGGAACTCCAATAATAAGAAACTTAAAATCAGAAGAAAGTAGTCTAGGCCTGCAGAAACCACATAATCTGAAGGTAGATTGCTGTAGAATCTTTCCTCTGACACTTGAGACATATATTTTAGTGAAGAAGATGCCATTAATGTCACTCACTCATCCGAATACATCAAACCATGGGATTTTTCAGACAAACAGCTGTCTCCCCTTCCTCTTTGTGTCCCACAGAAAGCAACACAGAAAGCAAAGTGTTGGGCACCGAGTAAATACTAAGCAAATTTGTTGTGCTGAACAGAAATTATGAGTTACTTTTAAACAAAAAGTACATGGTAACTATAATTTATCTGAAACATCATGATTAAATTTCATTGGGCATTCAATACTTCAAACTGGTAATTTATTTGTCATGCAAATCAGTGAATGCATATTGTTTCAACAACACACTTTAAAAAGTCAAATCACCAAGGTAACTTGAAGGAATATGATTATGGGCAGAGGCCTGGTACATGATTCCTATTAGCACCTTCAAAGAAGTCGGGGACTAGAATCTGTCATATCAGATGGGGAGATAATACATATAAACACAGAGAGAGGGAGAGAGAGAGAGAGGCAGGGGGAGGGAGAGGAGGGCAAGAAGGGAGGGAGAAAAAGAAGGGAGGGAGGACTAGTGTTTCTTATGTTTTTAGGCAACGTAAAACAAAAGAAAATGTAAAAATGTATTTTCAGAGTTGACATTCTCCTTTGGGATAAAGAATTCCTCCTATAACAAGCTAACTCATTGCATATTTCCAATGTATGTGTCTGGTTACAGACAAAGTTAAACAAAAGAGACTGAATTTTAGAAACTTTGCCTTTTAATTTATTATTTTTTGATCAGCTGAAAAAGACTAACACACACAAAACAACATCACTTCAGAGGCTAAGTGGCATTCTGCAGCTCTTTTGAGGTTGTTGGGGTTTGCTCTCTCCCATTCAACTGTGCTATCCAGAACTGGGCCAGGGGGAGCCAGAGACTTGGTTAAAAGCCAGAATAAAAAGAGATAGAGGGTATATAAATTGAAAACTCCTTGACTAAATCTGACCAGAAAATAAACTGACCAGTGAAGTAAACCCTCCTTCTTTGCTGAAATTATGAAACCCATGTCCTTCTTTTTTGGTCTAGAAATTAATTGATGGAGACTCCAAACAGGAAGCCTAAAGGAAATGGAGCTTCTTTCACACAGCTTCTCATTTACAGAGAAGACATGGAATTGGGTGAGAAACTCCCAGTGGGTTAAACATTTTCATGAGCTCTAATACGCCAGGAACAATGTGGAACACAGAATGCATGTTCCTATAAAAAGACTAAGCTGAACAAACATCCAGAAGTTAGACTCAAGACCTCTTGTGTTGCCATTTTACTGAAAGTGACAATAATGGTAAATTAAAACTGACTCTACTAGACTCTACTTAGTGAAATCAGATAGTTTGCTGGACCTGACCATTGTGCTATCCCCTCTCACATCCAGCCAGACCATGGGAAGTACAAGCAATAAAAGAGCCACACTAAAGATCCCCCAAGATCTAAAACAAGATTCATAGGCCATTCTGATAAACAAGCAAACCCAAAGAAAAATACTTTCAGTATATTTTGATAACAGTTCAAAATAAACCTGATGTTTTTAAAATGTAAATGAAAAACAAGATGCAAACTGGACCACATTAATAACAATATGAAAAGTAAAAAGGGATAAACAATAAATAAATTCATTAACTGATTTATTCAACAACCAGCAAATATTGACTATCTACCATGAGGCTAGTACTGTTCTAGGCCATGAGTATATAAAGATGACTCAAATAGACAAATATGTCTCTCCTAATGGGGCTCATGGTCTACTGGGAGAGATAATAAATATGGCAAATATATGCCTTGCCAATGGGTGTTGAGGGATGGGAAGGGAAACAAATTGGAATAGAGGAAAGTGAATGTTGACGAGGTGGCATGCCCCAGTGAGCCGTTAGAGTCCAGATTCCAGGCACAAGAGGATGCCAGGGCACCTTGGGCTTGTAATTACTGACTTGGTCTGGGAAAAGTGCAGGAGCTAAGCCTTGGGGACCCAGAGGTAGAAAGTGGAAGTGAGGCTTCAATGCGACCATAGATCTTAGGAGGATGTAGGCTTCTGAGGTCACTTATTTCCTCACAGTTGTGACATGGAACTGAAAAAAAAAAACAAAAAAAGAACGTGTTGTTTTATTTTGTTTTTTTTCCTAGAATACCGGAGGGGCTGAGCTACCCTCTTAACCCCAGGGCAAGCCAAACCCGTGTATTAGTCTTGACTCTTCTTAATGGAAACATGGATGGTATGGGAAGGTGGTTGTAACTGGAGAACCAGACACCCTTTCCATCTTGTCTGCAGCAGGTAGAGGCAGGGAGACCAGCAGAGGGGAGAGATTCTTCTTCTTCCTGCTTCTATCTTTAAATAGATTCAAATACATTCATTTCAATTTTAGTTTAGAAAACAGATATAACATTGGAAAAAAAATCTACTTTGTGTTCTTCAGGAAATCAAAGAGAGCATTTATTTTTAAGTTAAAATGGTGGTAAGTTACGAGGCACACAATTAGATATAAAGGGTAGGAGTGAGAGAAAATAAAGAGAAATACGAGCATTTGACAAAAGGCCAGGTTATGGAAGATTTAAAATGACATTGGAAGCAATCATGTTATTCTGGGAATACTATCACAAACTTAGATAGGGTAAAGTGGTATCAACGAAGAGGCAAGTTATAATTAAATATCTTGTAGATGCTATGATGCCCGACTTTACAAAATTAAGAATAAGATTTCATTAAGATATTCACATGAAAAAATAATGATATATAAAGACTTGCTTTATTACATGCTCACAATAGAAATAAAAAACAAAATAGGAAAAATTTCATTAAAATGTCATAAACATATTAATATACTTACAGTATAAGTATATAATATACTTACAGTCAAACTTTAGAAAAGCTGTTCAGTACTTCTGTGAATAAAACAGCAAAAGAAATGACTGTTATATGAGAATAGTTGTATAAATGGACAACCTTGGATGTATAATTAAATGTATATATAATTAAAAGGAGAAAAAACATATATATATAATTAAGAGGAGAAAAGTTTATAAATATAAAATAAAAACATAAAACAAATTTTAAAAATATAAAATTCAAAATTATAAGCAGATTAAATATATTAATAATATGTTATGCTATATTATATATTACATGTTATATATATAATATGCAAAATTCATATTATATTATATATCATACATAATACATTTATATTATATATTTATATAGGAAGCACAGTGCATTTGAAAAAGTTAACAAATATTCCACAGATAGTGTTCAAGTTAGGATTCAAACTTAGATAATTTGACTTTAGGGTCCCTGTATTCTTAACAACCATCTATAAAGAGAAGAGACTAAAAAAAAAAACCAAAACAAAACAAAAAACAACTAAATAACAACATATTATAACCCTGAAAGTAAAACACAAATGACTTTCACCGATGTGATATAATATTCGGCCCTAATAATCATCAAAGAAATGAAAAGTAATAAAAATGACAGCGAGATATCATGGTTTGTCTACTGGGTTGAAAATCAGCACGACCGAGCAAGAGTAAAGAAGGGATGTTCAGTACAATTAGCGTTGGGGGTATAACTGGATACATTCATGAAACTAACTTGCGACTAGATCAAAAGTCTTGCTTAGTCATTAGGGTTGTTGGTAAATCACTCCCTTGTCTCTTCCCAGAAACTGAAGACTTGCTTGTTGATTTCTGCCCCTTCCAAAATTAGAAGTAGCCACATGACCTGCTTTCACCAAATGTGCATAGAAATGTATTACTAGGAGGTAGGATGCTTTATGCCTTTATTATTATGATTATTATTATTATTATTATTTAATTAAAATTAACTTAAAAGCTAATTACAAAGGGGAAAGACAATTGGTTTGAGCCTTAAAATAAGGATAATTATCAGAAAGATCTGAGATAGATAATAGCATATATGGTGTATAAAGACCATAGCTGTGGTAACCCTAAGATGAGGGTTTGCTTTATGTTCACACTACTCATATACTATTTGATCTTGAACATGTTACTTAGCCTCTTGAATCTTCTATTTACTGCTCTATAAAAGGGCAGAATGTATGTAGATATAGATATATAGATATATAAAATCAGAATATATAAAACATATATATATGTATATATATATATATCATTGTGCCAAAAATAGCTCAGTAAATATAAGGTTTTGATAGTTAGGATTAATTTTATCTACATATAAGAAAATGGAATGTTGAAATAACAGGGCTTCTGAAAGACAATTTTTTTTTCTTTTCTATGAAAGAAATCTGAGGGATGGGCAATTTAAGGCTGGTGTGACTTTGATCCTTTTCTTTATTTATCCTCACACAGGTTTCCATGCTCAGGGTTACTTCACAGGAATGCATATTAGGGCTCCTGCTACTATGTCCACACCCTCGCAGCAAGACAGAGGTAAGGGGAAAGACACAAGGGGCCCCTTCTCAGGTAAATCAGCTTCCTAAAATAAGGCTTTAATGCAAAATCCACACAGTATATGTGGGACTCAGTCCCCTCTATGGCGCCTGTCTCCCCTTCCACATGCTGAACTTCTCAGCCTTCACAGTGGGAAAAGACTTTCCAAGTAGCTAATACGCAGGTAGGTACCTTAGAGTAAAGCATGTGCAGTGTATTACAAAGGAATGTATTTTTCACCCCCTTTCTTTCTCCAATTATATGTTCTATTTCCTCTCAAAGTAGCCTTTGTGTTCTTAACACAAGTTAACACTTTTCCTACCTCAGTGCGTGTGCGTGTGTGTGTGCGTGCGCGCGTGCACGGACGCGCGCGTGCGCACAGTATCTCCAGCGGTCACTGAGACCGCTACTTCGGGAGAATGCAACCCATCAAACCAACCCATCCTGTTGTCCCTGAATGTAACCCCTGAGTCTTGCCGGGGGCTTTGTGAAACGACTGTCTCTGGAACTGACATTCCAGAATCATGTCAGTGGAAATTGTACCGTCTCAAATTTCACCAGGATCTCCATTCTATCTCAGATTTCACTACGATCTCCATTCCTGAGTCCACTTCTTAGAACTCATGTTTCCTTCTTTGTACCCTCAAAGAACTTAGTTTACATTGACCTTGCGGACTCCTGCAGAAGTAGTATCATTTTATATTTAATTGGACTCACACCTGAATCCCCCTCCTGGTGTTGAGTCATTGAAAAGAGGGATGGTGCTTAGTACTCTGCTAAGTTGTTTATTCACAGCATGATATGTAAATTTGGGTTAACTAAAAAGCATTGGCGTTCAAAATTTCCAAAATAACTTCATCCAAAAGTATGTTTATTTTTATTTTACCATAAAATCAATTCAGAGTCATCAAATAAAATTTGTAAAACAGAAATATATGCGAGGAGGGGGAGAACTCTCCCACAGTCTAAATTCTACAGTGGTAACATATTTATTTAGATTCATTTTTTTCTGAACAATTTTAACATGATTATAATCATACTTTATATACAGTAGTTTTCCTACACTTTCCCTTAATAAGGAAGATGTTTAAAATATAATTTACGATGTCCTTTTCGTAGAAATTCAGTTTAAATCCTGTGTAATAGTCCATTGAGTATATAAACTATAATTTGTTTAATTATTCCAATTTTTTGGTCATTTAAGTTGTTTCAAGTTTGTTAATATTATAAATAACTATGTTACATGTTTTTGAATGTAATGATATACCCATATTTAAGATTATTTCTTTCAGATAGAATTTCAGAAATGTAATTGCTACATCTAAATTTAATAAGCTTTTATTATTTTATTAATACATATTCCCAAAAGGCTTTTCAAAAATGTTGTACCAATTTTCCCACCCATACTTCATTTTACATCACTCTTGCCAGTATCAGGGATGATGATGAGGGTGATGAAGTGGAGGGGGAGGGTGGTGATGATGATGATTTACTGATTTTTTTTTTTTTTGCTGATTATTTACTGATTTTACTGATTATTCATTGATTTGACAACTAAATGTAAGATTGTTAGCACCAAAATATAAGACAATTACCACAGCAAATTTATTCTATTTATCAGTGTTTGGTTTATTTAGCACTAGTAAAATGAGTTTGCTTTATGAGAGGGACAGAGTAGGAGGAAGAGAAGGAGAGAAAGAAAAAGTAGGAACAAAAGTAAAGAGCAAGTAAAAATAAGGTGGGTGTCTGGTGTTATCTTTCTCCATCTTTCCGAATATTGATTATTCTTAAGCATTGTTACAAATTTACCTTTCATCTATTTTTATTGGGAAATAATTGTTATTAAACAATCCCTGTAGTGTATTTTATTTTGACCATGACATTTAGAAACTTCGTGTAGTATAATCCATTAACCACACCAGAGAATACAAGGAATTCTTTAACGATAATTTTTGTCTGTAAAATGCCGCTAAAGAGAATTTAAGAAAGCAATTTCATTGTTAAATAACACCTTTCCTTCTCCAAGTATCTAAACTATTACCTAACAATTATTTTGATAATAGTGGGTTGATTAATCTGAAGATGAATGCCGTTAACATTACAGGCTCTAGTGCCATTCACATTCAAGTCTAGCTGCTATAACTCTTCTTATGAGGAAACAAGAGAATTACACCTGTACTACTTTACATCTAGATTCAGAGACTCAAGGACTCAAAGGAACTCCCATAAATGACCTGGTTATGTCCTTCATCATTTCCTGCCCCAACCCTGGCACGTTCCCATTTTATAGACCTGGGTAGTAGAATAACTTGTCCAAATTTGAGTATTCCTGCCTTTCACACTTGTACTTCTTTGATTTATACCTATTGACTTTGCAGAATTGTTATTTTCCTACTTTTGTTTTGATCTTACTAGTTCACTCTTTCTTCTCTTTAATTTAAATGGTGAATATCCTTGGAAAGTTCTAACTATCCTTTGAAATGTTACAAGAAATGCACAAGAAGATCACTGAGAAGAGACCAAAAAAGGAGTAATGATGGAAAATGTAAAAATGTGTCATAATTTGTATGATCTTGAATTCTTGGCATGTTTGGCCCTGAATAACATTTGCCGAAAGGGAAGTGGAAAAATAAATACTAGGCCTGGGAAAACTGACCTGAAGAGAGGATGAACTTTGAAGAAGATCACCCAGAAGGTGAATTGTGGGGACTAGAAGGTGGGAGCACAAACTTTTTCTTTACTTTGACTTGATGTTGATTTGACTGAACAGCAGTTTCCAGGCTTTCCTTTGGAATGGAGCACCAGTCTGTGACTGGAGGATACACAGGTTTGGTCTTGGATGGGAGGATTGGCAAGACTCACGTGGAAGTTATGTCCTCGAGTTGTCAGAGACTCAGGGTGGAATTCTCATTCCAGAGGGAGCTTGTTTGCTGACAAAAATATGACATGGAATTGGTCAGTGGAAGTGCTCAAAGTGGGTTAGTAAGATCAGAGAGTAGCATGGGTGGATTTTAGAAACAACGGCGGAGTTGAGTACGTGTATAATCTCCAGTGCCATATGGCATAAGCAGGGAGATTAACTGTCAACATCAAGGCTTTCAAATGGTGTATGGGAAGGAACAGTATTGGAGTATTGTAAAAACCTCCATTTTTTGTTGTGTTCTAAGAATTAAATTACTGCATACTTTTAGGGTGATGTGAGTAAAAGAGTTTAAGAGGCTAAAGTTAATAATTATTTTTATAACATATTTACTATGAACTGTAGTATGTCGTTCTAAAATTCCTATGTGGAAGCCCTACCCCACAGTGTGATGATATTTGGATAATGAGCCTTTGGGAGATAATTAGGTTTATACACAGTCATGAAGGTGGGGCTTCTATGAAGTGGGGGGCTGCCATGATGAGTTAATGTCCCTAAAAGAGAGACACCAGAGAGCTTGCTTCCTCTCTCTCTTTACTACCCTCCACCTCACAAAAACACAAGAACAGATCATGTGGACACATAGCAAGGTGGCAGCCAGAAAAAAAAAAGAACACTCCCCCAAAATCCTCCCATGCTGGTACCTTGACATTGGACTTTGCAGTCTCTAGAGCTGTCAGAAATTTACTTCTGCTGCTTAAGCCTCCCAATTGATGGTATTTTGTTATGACACCCAAGCTAATTAATATAGTACTGAATTATATATTTGACAAAGCATATAACTCGATAATTTGGAGATCAATATTTTTTCACAAGGTAAAAATAACCATATAGTTAGCTTTTTAATTTTTAAAAATGTTTTAAATGTTTTCGTAAATTCTAGTTAGTTAACATACAGTGAAATATTGATTTGAGGAGTAGAATTCAGTGATTACTCACTTACATACAACACCCAGTGCTCATCACAAGTGCCCCCCTTAATACCCATCACCCATCGAGCCCACCCAAAAGTTATTACCACCATCACAGAAGCCCCTTTCATGTTCACTTTCAGTACCCCAACATTAACTATTCTCCTGATTTCTACTTCCACTGACTACTTTTGACTGTTTGTTCATGTGAAGGGGGTATAAATGTCTGGCTGGTTTTGGTCAATATCTGGTCTGTTAGATTCATCTAAGCCATCATATTTCGTTGTAGTTTTTGTTTGTCCATTCATTTGTTCGTTTCATTTCCGTGGCTGTGTCGTGCTCCAATACACGAATACATCACAATTATTTATACATTCTACTTTCGCTGTGGATCTAAGTTGTGTCCAGAGTTACTATTATTTATTGCACTTCAATATTACTAATAGCAGCGAGCATAAGAACATTATCCTGTTGGATATATACACCTAGGAGTAGAATTTATGAGTCAAAGAGCATGACATATGTTCAGCTTTAGTAGAATTGGCCATATAGTTTTCCCAAAGTGATTTCACCAGTAATTATGAAATTGGCTACAGTTCTTTGTTCCTGTTTTTTTGGAAAGAGTTTATATTAGGTTGAAGAAGTTATATTTCAAAAAGACTGAAGAGAAAGATGGAATAGAAGTATGAACATCTATTAATTTCCTGGGCCCAGAAATAACATATCACTTTTGCCCCCATATTCTATTGGCTG
Organism: Ursus americanus; assembly: GCF_024610735.1. Lineage (NCBI taxonomy): Eukaryota > Metazoa > Chordata > Mammalia > Carnivora > Ursidae > Ursus > Ursus americanus. The sequence goes on along the minus strand of NC_142134.1, from coordinate 75,119,063 downwards.
CTAGGATTTGGACAGGCATGATGCAGGGAAGAAATTCAAATAAAGGAAAATCATCAACAAATGGAGTGTTGGGGACTCGCAAGGATTACAGTATAAGTAAAACGGCAGGCTGTCGGAGTGAAGAGATAGGAAAGCCTGATAAAAAATCAGAGGTGGTTTGAGTCAACGATAGTTAATGAGGAAATAGTGGAGATTTTTGAATAGGTTACATGATCATAGCTGTATTTATTAACTGGACAGGCCTGTTTTATATGAATTGGGGCTGAGACAGAAAGATACAAAGAAATCTATGCTACCTGCTTAGTATTTATTAGATGCCAACTCTGTTCCAGTCACTGTGACTGGAACCTTACAATTGCCATTTAAGATCTATAACTACCCCATGGGCAAATATTATCTTTTTTTGTTTAGTAATCAGAGTCTTAACACAGTAAAGTGTTCAGAAGCACACAGCTAGATTACATTGCTGACAGAGTTAACTAGTTAAGATCTCATGACCAATATCCAAAGAAGAGAGAATTAAGAACCTACTTGCTGGGGTCATGTTGGAAATGAACATGGATAAAGAAGTGACAGAGACAGAGCAGAAATGAAAAAGAAGATTGTCAAAATGAATTAGATAATGGTTTTCTAGGTTCCCAGTCCAGAGATCTTTCCATTTTACCACACATACCCTTGGCAACCCCTGGGTCAGTTCCAGTCTTACCGCTTTCTGATTCTGGAGTTGCAAACGGATTTATGTCAGTTGACTAGCAATTATTCAGAATGCATTTGGCCACTGAAATTTTCCTGTGGTCTGTGGGATTATATTAGGCTTATATAAGAAGCAATACATCAACATGGATGAACCAAGAAGACAGGAAAATAAAATCAGATTGGAAAGTGGTCAATGTAATAGCCTAGCTGTTCTGTTAAAAAAAAAAAAATCAGTTTTCTTTCTAAGGGATTTTTAATTCAGTTTTTTTTCAATATTTATAAGGCAAAAGTATTTTTGATAGAATGTTCAAAAGGCCAAAATTTATTTCTTGCTGTCTAGTAATAAGGTTTGCTGGTAATACCTGCAACTTCAGATACAAGTTAAAATTTAAGTCAAGTATTTCATACAATCCCCAGAAGATGAAGAATCAAGGGGTGATGTGTCTGTATCAGAAAAATAAAAATTTCACTTCCCTCATTATTGTTAGGATAGAGATTCATAAACCCCAAAGATTGCAGCTGGCCATAGTGCTCACAATTCAAGAAGCATTTCTCCTTTCTTCCTCATCTAATCTTTCCAGTAATCTTGGTGGGTTAATAGGCACATATATTTTTCCCATTTTGAAGATGAGGAAAGTGAGTCTCAGAGAGGTTAAAAAACTTTTTCTCACAGTATGTATAATTGATGATGGGGATACATTTCAGAATCTGTCATGAAGGGCTTTGCCATTAAATCTGCTGTCATCCAATCTGGTATTTTGTGTCCCCGGATGAGCTCTGTGCACTCTGGCATCCTATAATAGTAGGATTCCCTGTAGGTGGGAATGTTGGTGCCCATCCTAGGATGAAGTCAAGAGAGCAGTTGTGAGAAAGGGAGAAAAAACATGAGCTAAATCCACAATCTACTTTCATGTAACTTTATCTAAAACACAGGGAAATATGGTTTTGGTGAGCTGAACGATGGCCTCCAAACTTTTCTGAGTCTTAATCCTGGAAACCAGTGAATGTTATCTTGTATGGCAAAATAAAATTTGTAGATATGATTAAGAATCTTGAGAACAGGAGGTTATCATGAATTATCCTGCAGACTTCGATTCTAACCGCAATTTTCTTTATAAAAGGGAAAGAGATTTTACTACAAGAGAAAAGGGGGAATAAGACAATGCAATCACTGAAGCAAGATATTACACTGCAGGCTCTGAAGATGAAGGAAGGGGCCAAGGGCCCAGTGCAAAGAATGCAGTCTTGAATCTGGAATAGACAAAGAAACACATTACCTCCTACAGGCCTAGGAGGGAGCATGGCCCTACTAACATCTTCATTTCACCCAGTGAAACTGATTTTGAACTTCTGATCTCTAGAACGATAAAAGAACATATGTGTATTGTTTTAAACCACCAAGTTTTTTAAAATAATTTTTATTTTGTTATATTAGTCACCATACAGTACATCCCCAGTTCTTGATGCAATGTTCCATGATTCATTATTTGCGTATAACACCCAGTGTTCCATGCAATATGTGCCCTCCTTAATACTCATAACCGGCCTATCCCAATCCCCCACCCCCTCCCCTCTGAAGCTCTCAGTTTGTTTCCCAGAGTCCACAGTCTGTCAATGTTCATTTCCCCTCTGTTTACTCCCCCTTCATTCTTCCCTTTCTTCTCCTACTGATCTTCCTGCTATTTCTTATGTTCTATAAATGAGTGAAACCATATGATAACTGTCATTCTCTGCTTGACTTATTTAACTTAGCATAATCTCTTCCAGTCCCGTCCATGTTGCTCAAATATTGTGTAATCGTTCTTTTTGATGGCTGAGTAATTTTCCATTGTGTATTTGGACCACATCTTCTTAATCCAGTCATCTGTTAAAGGTAAGCCACCAAGTTTATGACAATTTGTTACAGCAACCATAGGAAAATAATTTGATGGCTTTGCAAGATTATTAGTGGGATAAAAAGATCTCTTATAAGTAAATCCCAAGCAGGGGTTGGGCACCAGTCATGGTAAGCTAAGACCTCAAATTTCCATCTAGCTGTCTCCTTCTCAGAGGTCTAGAACATAGAAGAAACTGAAGATAAATAAATTCTCTTTATCATTATCTTCTTCCATAAAGTTTTTTCAATTGTCTACTCTTGAGAACTCAGAGATGTCATAAACAAACCTTAAGATCTTTGTAAAATCTTTTTCAAGACATCTTAAATGAAACTCAATCTATGTTGCCCATCCCAAACTTCCCTTCTTTTGACCCTATACTGAACCTATTAAACCTACCAAAGAAATAGAGTTATGTCCCAGGCCCTGTAGAACTCCCACAGAAGTCTGAGTTAGCAAGGACAACGTCAAAATGGGAACAGAACTTGGGACTATTCTGTTCTTCCCCTATCCTGACCCAGAACATTAGCCTCCTCTATTGCCCTATCTCTATCCTTGACCTGTATCAGATACAACTATCCCAAGAATGGTATGGCAGAAGATAGGAAGGAAGGGAGTAGGGAGAAACCATGTGACCACCTAGAGAGTGGAAAATACCTAGCATAATGTAATTGTTCTATAAGTGGAAATATTCATACCTTCCCTCTTTCATATCTACTTTCTATGAAATACTCCTTGAGAACCAGATAAATATTGTAAAGTTTAATTACATTGAATTAGACTCCATGCTGCTGAAATTATGCCTTCCCCATGTTAATGGGATTAAAACTTGATTCCACAGCTCTGAAGATGATGTCTTTTCATGAGTGGATGCGTTTCTTGGTATTTCCATGCTAATACATGCCAGTTTCAGAACATAGCTTGTCAACTACATTAACCCTGTTACTATGCCCTACCAGATAGAATGAGCCATGCTGCTGATTTCCAAGCAAATTACCTGTGACTTCAGTAAGTCCTTGGATACTGGGCATTGAAGAACTTCCTTCCCTTGTCAGGATCAGTCCCCACAATGGAATCGCATTCTCCAGCTCCCTTCTGGTTACCAAGCTTCCTATACTACTTCTATTTAAGTAGAACCACCAAGGTTCTTTGTGCCTCACAATGTTGGTTCTTCATTTTGCCAATTTAAGTTCAGATCTTCTGCCTTAAAATTTGTATTTTAACAAAATTTTCTTTGGCATGGGATTTGAGGGAACATTGACTCATTTCAGTCTCTCTACATGCTAGCTATGCAATGCTGAACATATCCACCAATATTACAAATTCAAAATTTACCCTTGGTATAATGTGAGTAATAACAGCAGCACTAATTTCTTTGGTGGATACTGTTAGAAACATATGGGACATTGTTCATGTTAGTACTTTGAACAGTATATAATGGGTAATCATCTTCCTCCTTCGTTGCCAGAGAAAACCCCAAAGGAAGTTCTCCCCTTGCTAGATCTTATTTCTAGAATAACAACATCATAAGAATCAATCAAGTACACTTTCTCTGTGCTTTCCTTTGCCTCATGAAGGCACTTTTTTTTTTAAGTGCTATCTATTGCTTAGGACTAAAACTAGAACTCTTTTTTTTGAATAAACTTTGTTGAAAATGATTAATCTTACAAGTAGGGTTAGTACTCTCAATTGCAAATCTTAATTACTATGTGTTTGGTGTGGCGATATTTAAAAATGACCCCCAAGTCCTTTGACAGTCTTCTCTTTGAGATGTGAGTTCTATGTCCCCTTCCCTTGAATCTCCCTTCTCTGACCTGACCAATGAATCACAGGCAATGGAAATGGCCAGTTTGGGATCCAGGCCTTAAGGAATGATCAGTTTCCACTTCCTACTTTTGGAGGACCCACTCTCAGAGCACAGCAGCCATGCTCAGAGGAAATCACATGCATAGGTGTTTTGCCAACAATTGCAGTTTAACAACATCAACCACCAGACACGTGAATGAGTGGCCTCCAGCCATAGGCAATCCCTCGCCTTGAGCTGCCCAATTTAACAGTGAAGGAGCAAAGATGAACTGTTCTTTCCAAGCCCTGCTTACACTGCAAATACATGAGAAAAATCAACAATTATAATTATTTTAAGCCACTATATTTTGGGTGTTTCTTTACATAGCAATAAAAATTTGGAGCAAAAGATTTTATGAAAAAAGTCTAACATATCTGCTAACTCACTTTAGAAAGGAAGGCTTTCCAGTTACAATAATTACCTCTGGTGCTTTGGGAGACGGTAGGGGCGCTATTTAATGATTGTGTGTATTTATGAAAAATTATCGGAAAATAACCCAAATCATGTTAAAAAATATAGTGTTGGGGTCAAAGATGAGTAAGTATGTTTCAAAAGTAAGGAAAGCTTAAGAAAAGATACAGGGTCGGTGTTCAGAACCAAGAGGTCAGCAAGTCGAAAGAAACCAGAAGACATGGAAGGAGGTTAATAGGCTGGTTGCAGTGTCATCAGAGCAAATACCAGAAACCGTTGGCTTTGCCCATAGTACCTCTTTTACATGTGCCTAATGCCTAATGCTTTATGTTAGCAAGGCAGGTCAGATTCATACAAAACACTTACCCAGAAAACTTTAACGTTCCAGGCTTATTATGGCATGCATATTCCAAGAATATCCATCGTGCTAGGCCCAACTTTGTGACTTTGCAGGAAGCAATTGCTCTTTACAGCACAACCTACATTTTTCAATAACGCTGCAGGGATCTTGACCTATAAAAGTGTGCCCCAGAGCAAAATAGATTTACAGTAAAAGGACAAGATGTTGCACTCAGCAAAACAATAGCTCCAGTTTCCAGAGTTATGAGCTGGACTGAAGTGCTAGATCAGTCAACATACCATGGTGATAAAAATGGACTTACAAGAAATATCCATTGAGTAGACGAGGGATCAGAAGGCCGGTTAAAAATATTTTGAATGACTTGAGCCACTTGTTAAAAATTCAGGTTTCTGAGACCCATTTTGAGAGGTTCCGAGTCTGGATTTATTAAGTACATATATGTTTTTGCCAATCGCCCAGGATGATGTAGGCAGATGATGATGTTTGAGAGCCAATCATCTCAATCTGGAACGTCTGTAGGTTGCAGGACTGAGTTATTCAGTGTGTGTTTATACTGATATTTAGCACTATCAAAAGTTAATAGAAATCCCTTCCCTCTCTTTTCCCATACCCTGTCTGTGACAGATTCAGAAATGCACCTCTCAGATCCCTCTTCGAGGAAGAACTTGTTGACAGGCTTTGAGGGCTATGCCTCACTGGTACCTGCCAGCTCTAACCCCTTCAGCTCTGCCTTCGAGTGTGAGTTGAGGTCACACTTTCCTCGATGGAACAGGCTTGTCACACAAGGGCCAAGACAAACACAGAACTAATTTGAAGGGCAATGTTTGCTCCAGAGCTTTCCACTGGACTGGCAGAGACTTCAATATAAAGATTTTCCCCATTATTAGAAAGCAGAGTGGCCCTATGAAAACTTTCCTAAGCTGAAATGACATAAAGTGAAGAAGCAAAACCCCCGTCATCCTCCGGAGCTTGACAGCGAGATGCTGAGTGTTGGTCCTGGGAAAGGAGCTGGGGAGCACCACTCTGGCTGCTGGGATGCGTGCTGCCTCCATAAGGGCTCATCTCACGGCAAAAGCAATGCAGGATGTTACTTTTGCTTTTCACCTTTTTTTTTTGTAAAAGCAAAAGTCTTCAGGTTTCTTTCAGTTAGCAGAAATGGGTATAAATGCAGGTCTTCTGTAAAAGAAGAGGGCGGTGTGAACTTCCGGGAAATGGGACACGTGCATCTGCCTCACAGTCTGACAGTTGGCATTGCCTGGCTCTCCCTGCCAGATGGTTCCGTTTTCTCTCAGGTACCACTTCAGCATTTGCTTTCCAAAGAACCCAACCGACAGATCTTCCCCTTCAACTTCCTGAACAATTTAATCTTAAATCTCTTAAGTAAGGCCAAGCCAGGTAGTTGTACTGGAAGGGCAGCTTTGTGTGGGAATTTGAGGAGGGGGTCTGCATGACGTGGGCTGTCATGAGGAATTGGTGAGCTGGTGAGGATGGCATCCATGTCGGTAGATGGCTGTGCTTAGGGTTTCAGAACCCAAGCAGGATAATGAGAGTATCCACATGGTGGAGTGCACTTGTTGGGTGTTGGAGTACCAGTAGGATAAGAAAGGTGTCCATGCAGAGTGAGGGAGTGAGGAGTGAAGAGTCTGGTGTGGAGGGCCAGAGCCCAGGGGAGTGAGAAGGGCATCCCTGTGCCCAGGCACACCAGCTCAGGAATACAGAGCCCAAGCAGTCTGAGAACAGAGCTCTAGCTGGTGAGGCTAGTGTGGGAATTCAGAGCCTGAGGAAGGTAAGAAGAGCACGGACATAGCATACAGACTGAGGAGGTAAGGAGGCTATCTGCAAATGGATAGCCTTGAGCAGAATGGATGGAGCTGAGCAGGTTAAATAAACTGTCCATGCAAGTAAGTAGCAGTGGCAATGAGAGATTGGTTGTCTAGAGGGAAATTGATCAAACAAAAATATATATTAGGGAAAGAAGGAGCTTCATTATCAGAGAAGGAGTTTACAAATATGGAAAGAAAGAAAAGTAGAATAAGCCCTATGTTGCTGGATCATAATGATTAGATGGGAAATATTGTCAACTCTTGGATTTATGGATTTCCATATATTTCTGTATGTGTATAGGCATCTCATAGACATCTATGACATATATAGGCATCTATTATATACACACACATATAGACACTCAAGTATCTATTTACCTAGCATCTATCTATCTGAGCGAGAGAGAAACATAACTGTACCTTAGCTCTGTCCATTGAAAAGGCTACAAACGTATTTCCAGTCCTACATGCTCTCTAAAATTCTCTCCCTACAAAAAATGGAGGCTGTTTCTCCTCCCTTTGAAATTATACAGGGCTTTATGTTTGTCTCATCAAAGAGAATGTCTGATTTTAAAGGCTAGGACATAAATGGGAGTCCACTTGGCATTCCTGAGACTCATCCTTGGCACCCAGCTACCATGTGGTGAGAAGTCCAGAGCCCATAGAGAGATCACTGGTAGGTGTTCTGCCCGACAGACCCAGCTAATGCCTCGGTCCATAGCCACCACCAGCCACTCTACATGTCAGTGAGCAAACTTCAGATGACTTTGAACCTGCTTAGCTGATACCAGTGGAGCAGAGACACCCTGTACCTACCAAACCCTGTCCAGAGTGCATATCTGTGGTCAAAATAAATGTGAATTTTTTAAGCCACTAACTCTAGGATGGTTTATTATGAAGCAATAAATAACCAGAACAGTTGTCAAGTGTCTCTTTTTGAACAGTTCTTTTTTTTTTCCTTCTCTTTGAGATCCCTTTTAGATATCCAATAAAATATTGGCACAGGGAGAATGGCCTCGGGTGAGGTTAAAGAGTAAAGATTTGAGGGACGTATGAAATATTTGTCATCTTATTTTAAAGGCAATGGAATTATTGGAATACCATTTTCAGAACTTTACCTCTAGCGATAGAAAAGGGCATATATCGGAATGGGCAGAAAAGCAGAGCCTTGTTAGAAGGCCAGTGAAGTAGTCGCTTCAAGAGCTGACTGTGGTTTTAACCAGAGTGATGGAAATACATAAAAAAGTGGTCTGAATGGATCTGAGGGCTATTGTGAAATATAATAATCAGAATCATAATTGGACATCTTATTCATACTCCTTGTTCACATACAGATATATGCTGCTCGTCTGCTGATCCTTGGACAAAAGTTCACCTTGAGCATAGGGGTATAATAGACTTGAAAATGTCATGATTAGCAGTACAAAGATCATAGCTATTAACTGGTAGTAATCATCTTTGGCCTAATAGAAAGACCGATAGAATAAATGTCCAGAAAACCGAATTCTACTCTGTTTTTTTTTTTTTTTACCACTTAATCTCTCTAAATCCCAATTACTGCACTGTAAAATAGAAGCAAAACTATTTGCCTTGTACGTAAAGGTTAAGTAAATTATACAAACTGCTGAGGTTGGGGCTGGAACAGACTCAGTCCTCATCATATGTCAACTGGATCTGAATTTTAGGAGCTCTGAGTATAAGTCAGAATATACGATTGGAAGGTATAGAGCTTGGATTCATATTTGTGTCTGATGTTAATTCCAACCCAGCTCTGCTAACGTCCCAATCAACAGTCCATTAGGACCCCAGTAGGACTGCAGTAGGTTGATTGAGCAGATGTCACAGGGAAGCTTGAGGCCATCAAGCCATGATGGTGGAGCTAGAGCGGATGTTAACAGGGGAGAGACACACTAGGCTTTAATCCTTTCTGCAGGCACAGGCTGATTGTATTTCAAGACTGAGACTCGGACTGCCAGTGTGTATGACCCTCCCACACATCCTGTCCCATCAGGCAACCGGTGAAAAGCTAATCCACCGCCATATTGGCTGCCTCTGGCCAGCATCCTCCTGCAAATCCTTGCCTGGCTGCTTTGCAGCTATGTGGACACCTACAGAGATAAACCGCAGTATCCCCCAAAAAAATAAGTACTTATTTAAGCCTGCTCAGTCAAGGACAGACAAGACTGTCTACCATCCACTTATGCTCTTCAACCCTAGAATAAGCTATTTTGAAGATCTGGGAAAGAGGTAGCTATCTCTTCCTATTATGCTGAAAACTTTACCATAAATCATAATACCTGAAAGATATTTCTGAACTTACCTGGAAGATGAATGATGTTAGATTGGCTTCTTCCTCCCGGGCAAGTGAAAGGTTGAACAATTTTATCTCAAGGAACTGAAATGAGTGTCCAAGCCATCACTCTATGTGAGGGGTGGCAAAAGCTTCCAAGGTGTCATTTGCTACATTATTTCTAGCTTGAGTTATTAATTTATTTAATCATTTACTTATTTACTACTTTTCAGGCTCTTGGCTAGAGATGAAGGATATGAAATAGAAATCACGGCATCTCCTAGGGTTGTATTCTAGTCAGGGAAGAGGGTGGGGCAGGCAGATAAATTCGCATACGGATAATTGTGACACAATGTGGTACGTGTTAAAGTATTTCAAAACACTCTGGGTAGAGGTGTTTTTTTGTTTTTGTTTTTGATTTTGGTTTTGGTTTTGTTTTGTTTTGTTTTGTTTTAATACAGGAGTCAGCAATGATGTGTTAGGGTCTCAGGAAGGCATTTTCCTGGATGTCATATTCAAGCCGGCCATCTAGTAGGGCTAGAATCCTTTTCTCGCCAAAAAGAGGTGTGTATGACATGTTTCCTTCTGCAGGTGGTGAGTGAATTTGCTGGCATTGGGAGCAGGCTGCTGGGTTACAAACCTGGTTCTGTTGCTAGCTAGCAATGATGTCTTAGACAACCTCCCAGCTTACGGAGCCTCAGTTTCCCATCAATAATCAGCAGAGTTCCAACTTTATATGAGGCCAGGGAAAATAAGAATTTCTGCTGTTCTCACTCCTTCATGATCACTTTCAGATGGGATGTGTTTCTGTGAAAGGGCAGAGTCTTATTTCACAGCCTCTCTGTAGCTTTTCCTTTACCACGCTGACCCATACTTGAACCTCTTAAAAAACAACCACAAAAATGTATCATTTGTCTTTCTTAAAATCCTCCCAGGGGGCAGAACTCAAGAAACATTTCACTTGTCAATAGTGTTTACTACTTTGTGGAATAAATGTAAATCTGATGTTTTTCCAGCCAGCTGCTGATGGCTTTTCATGGACAATGACATAGCCCTGGACTCTTTGACATCTCATTTTATGCTCCTGGGACTGCCAGCTCTTTTCTGTAACTGCACGTCAAAATAACAAGATCTTGCCTGCTTATTTAGAACGACCTGACTAATAAGTGACGATCTAAACCTCCCGTAGCCTCTGAGTTGCACGCGCTGGCTGTTGCAGCAAGACTGGGATATTTTGTCCCCAGAACATAAGGTGCACGCCGAAAATACCCTCAAGGGTGATCCAGAATGACAACTTAAGACACCAGGGTTCTTTGTGAAATCACGACGTTGGTATTCTTAGCGTTCCAGCGATATAAATAATGAACATTGAATCTTTAAGAATTATTACCAACCACAGTGAGAGCAGAGCACACACAAACATTTGGTGGGCAACATAAACTTCTAATTAATTCAACTAAAATTCCCATTGAATGATAAAGGTACGTAATCTTCTGCTACAGATTTTTTCCTTGGAAGACAGCTGTGGCTAGTAATTATGGTAAATGCATCACACAGATGCAAACGCCTTCTCTAGCACTTACTCAGCTGTGTGATTTGGGGATAGTTAGCTAACATCTCTGGGGGTTGGTTTCTTTTATGTAAAATGGAGGTGACTCTCTTCTTACCAAGCTCTTGGAGAATAATAAGTGAGAACGATGTATGCAAACCACTTAACAAAGTGCTGACATGTGTCAGGTATACACATTGATTTTCTTTTTCCGATAGATTTATAATCATCATCATCATCACCATCATCCAGATCATCATCACTGCCATTCCCTTCCTCTCCCCGCCCTTACTCAGGTCTATAAAGTCTATAATTTGGCCCCTGCCCAGCTCTCAGACTTCAATCCTGCCACTCCACCTCCATCATTATATCCTAGCACGATCTGCCTTCTTTCTGCCCAAGTGCATTCATGCCACAGGGCTTTTGCACTGTTCTCAATGTTTAAGACTGTCTCCCTCCATGTTTTGTAGAGCTGGTTGGTTTCATCATTTAGGTATTAGCTTACTGATCACCTTCTTTGCAAAGACTGCTCTGACCACTCAATCTCTCTTTATCATGTCCTCATATTGTGTGTTCTCAGAGTTCTTACCAAAATTAATTTGCTTCCTGGTTGTTTACCCATTCCCATGAGAATGCTATCCCTATGAGAGTATGGATTTTTCTTGACATTTTACTGTTGCATTGCCTGCTTTTAAAAGTGACCTATGGTAGTGTGCCTGGGTGGCTCAGATGGTTAAGAGCCTGCCTTCGGTTCAGGTCATGATCTCCAGGTCCTGGGATTGAGCCCCACGTCGGGCTCCCAGCTCAGCGGGAAGTCTGCTTCTCCCTCTCCCTCTGCCTTTGCCTCTCCCCCTGCTTGTACTCTCTCTCTCTCTCAAGTAAATAAATCTTAAAAAAGCAAAGCTTTTTAAAAAAAATGACCCATGGTAAAAACTAAACAACAACAACAACAAACCTTATTGAGTAGATGATACAATTTATCAATCAATCAGCCAATTAATTGATGAAATGTTTGTACTTCAGCGGAATACTATGGACCTTGGAGTCAAACATATCTCAGTTCAAATCTGGCCACACACTAATAGAGGGATTTTGTACTAATTTCTTATCAATAAAGCTTTGTTTTTTTTCATTTGTAAGATCAGATTTTATAAATTGTCCTCGACTATCATGAGGATTTAGATGAAAATGTGCCGGTAAAACACTTAAGAAACATTCTGAAACATAATCCTAGTGTCCAGTAGGGATCACCATGAAAAACAAATGTCAATTACACTACATTCAGCCCAATATCAACATTTTTCATCTTTGATGCTAGGTATCTGTTTATGTCTTTGTATATTTTATGTGCTTGCTTCTAGGAAACTTAAATTTTAGAGATCAGTTATTCAGCATTGTAAACTCCAAGTATTTTTTTTAAAATTCAGATATACTTAACTCTTTTAAAGCTATAATATTCATCTTTTTTAAGTATACAATTCAATGATTTTTGTTATATTCCCCAAGTTGTGCAGCCACCACCACTATCTAATTCCAGAACATGTTTATAGCCTCATTAGGACACCCCACAACCATTAGCAGTCAAACCGTATTCCTCTTTCCCCACACCATGCTGTTGACCATTAATCTACATTCTGTATCTATGCATTTGTTAATTCTGGATATTTCATGGAAATGATATCAAACCACATGGGCTCACATGTCTGGTTTCTTCAATTTTTCAAGGTTCATCCATGTTGTAACACGAATTAGTACTTAATTCCTTCTTATTGCCAAATAATAATGGCCCATTGCATAGATAGGCCATATGTTCCTTTTCCATTTATAAGCTGATGGATATTTGGAGCCCATCAACTAACTGGAGTTTTCACATTTTAGCTACAATGACTAATGGTGCTGTGGACATTAATGTGTTTGTGTATAGATCTATATTTTTATTCCTCTTGGGTATACACCTACGAGTGGAAATAGTAAATTATGTGGTAATTCTATATTTAACATTTTGGAGAACTGTGTAACCATTTCCCAGAGTTGCTGCACCATTTCACATTCAAACCCGCAGTGTATGAAGATTCTAATTTCTCCACGTCTTCACCAAGACCTGTTACTGTCTGACTTTTTGATTATAGACAACTTTGTGGATGTGAGATGGTATCTCATTGTGGTTTTGATTTGCATGTCTTAGTGATTAAGGATGTTAAGCATATTTTCGTGTACTTATTGGCTATATGTGTATCTTCTTTGGAGAAATGTCTATCCAAATTCTTTACCCATCATTTAGTTTAATAATTTGTTTATTACTGAATTGTAAGAATTTTGTTAATATATTGCATATACAAATTCTTTTCCAGATATATTACTTCCAATTACTTACTCCTATTCTGGGGGTTGTATTTTCAGAGCAAAAGTTTTCTATTTTAATGAAATTCAACTTCTATATTTTTTCTTTTGTCACTTTTGTTTTTGGTGTCATGTGTAAAAAATCATTGCCTAATCAAGCCCCATGATTTACTCCTATGTTTTCTTTTAATAATTTCTTAGTTTTAGCTCCTGCATTTAGGTTTTTCATCCATTCGAGCTGGGGTTTTTTTTGTATACGATGTGAGATTGGAGTAGAATTACATTCTTTTGCATGTGGATATCTAACTATCTCAGCATCATTTACTAAAAAAAACTATTTTATCCATGTTGCATTGTCTTGGCATCCTGGGCAAAAATCACTTAACCGTAGGTACTTGGGTTTATTTATGGACTCTTAATTCTACTGCATTGATCTCTATTTTTACCCTTATGTCTTGACTAATGTAGCTTTGTAGTCAGGTTTGAAATCAAGAAGTATGAGTCCCCCACCTTTGTTCTTCTTTAGAACTGTTTTCTAAGCCCTTGAATTTCCACATGAGCTTTCTGATCAGTTTGTTGACTTTTGTCAAAAAGGCATTTGGACTTTGATAGGGATTTTATTGAATCTGTAGGTGAATTTGGTGAATATTACATCTTAACAATATTGAATCAACCCAAAATTCTGGGATGTCTCCCCATTTATTTAAGTCTTTAATTTTTCTTAACAATTTTTGTGGTTTTCAGTGTACAAGTCTTACACTTATGCCAGGAATGGCCAGCAATCCCTGTATGGATGGAGGAAAGATGACTCCAAACTCTGCTGTGAAAAGAGAGGAGAAGGCAAGGGAGTCAATGCTCAGAGACAAAGACCCTCTGCTCTACTTTGCTCCTGCTTTTATTGGTCCTTCAGGACAATCACAAATCCTTATCACTGTTTCTCAAGCCAGTGATGTGTGACAAGGGGTCTTACTGGAACTAGTGGGAGCTGTTTACAGGAAAGATACTATTTGCTAATCTGCGTGTTCTATGAGTTCTGCTAAACATAGCCTAAGGGACAATGCCTGCATCTCTTAGATCACAGGACAGCTGTTGGGGCTAAGAAAGCTTTGGGGAAGGCAACTCCGGTTGCTGCAGAGTGGTGATGCAGGCCTCCGCATTCCAAAGGCCTCTGCCCTTCTCCAAAAACTTCCCTGCCCTCAGGGGCCTCCGTGTTGCATTTTAGCAAGCCAGGTATTATGGACAATTTCATGCTCTACATTAACCCCAACACACTTATGTTATTCAATTTTAATACATTTATTTTATTAAATTATTTTAGTATTTTGATGCTATTTTAAATAGCATATGAATTCATTTCCAGATTATTGCTAGTGTGAAGAAATACAACTGATTTTTTATATTTTGACCTTGAATCCTGCAAAACTGCTGAACTTCTTAATGAGTTCTAATGGATCATGACATCTTTTAATAGAGTTCTACTTCTTCTCTTGCAATCTGGATGTCTTTTGTTTCTTTTTATTGCATAAATGCCAAAGCTGTATTTTCCAATAAGAAGTCTCGAGAATGGACAACGTTGTCCTGTTCAAGATCTCAGAAGGAAGACTGCTAGTTTTCACCATTGAGTATGACGTTAGCTGTGTGTTTTTTGTAAAAACACTTTATCAGTTTCAGGCAATCCTCTGCTCTTCCTAGTTGGGTACTTACATAATGCCATGGTGTTGTATTTGCTGAATGCTTTTTCTGTGTCTAAGGGATCATCATGTGTTTTTCCCCCCATTATTTTATTATTATGGTACATTACATTATTGATTTTGTATGTTAAACCTACCTGTAATTTGGCATAAATCCCACTTGGTCCCACTTTGACTCATGTGGTATAACCCTTTTTATACGTTTCTGTACTTGGTTAGCAAGTATTTTGTCAAGATTTTGTAAAGTTTATATTAATAAAGAATATTGGTCTTGTCTGTAGTAATTTTTTCTTATGTTTTTGTCTGATGTTGGCACAATGGGAAAACTGCCCTCATAGAATAAGTTGGGAAATATTCCATTTCTATTTTATTTTTGGAAGAGTTGTAAAGAATTGGTATTAATTTTTTGTGTGTGTTTTGTGAATGTTCTTATTCACCAATAAGATCATATGGTCCTAGGTTTTTCTTTACGGTAAGGTGTGTGTTTCCTAATGCAATCTCTTTTCTTATTAGAAGTTCATTCATATTTCCTATTTCTTTTTGAGTCAGTTTTGGTAGTTTGTATCTTTTTAGGGATTTGTCATTTTCATGTAATTTAGCTAATTTGTTGGCACATACTTGTTCATAATATTCTGTTATAGTTCTTTTTTTTTCTTTAAGATTGGCAAGAATGTCCCTTTTTCAACCTTTTTAAAGTTTTTGGTGTAAACAATTCTAGCTAAAGTTGTGTCAGTTTTGTTGAAATGCAGGAAAATGTATTTCTCCTTTGGAAATGAAAATAATATCACATGCTTAATATGCAAACAAAATATGTCTATGTCAAGACATACAAATCAAGTTGTCATGGATACGTAAAATATATGGAGGTACTATGAGTGGTACATGCAGTAATTCCACCAAGAATAACTTAATAACCTAAATAAAAAACACTCAAATTTTAACGAGGTTTGTTTTTGAATGACAATAGTTTAAACAATGCTGATGAAAACAATGCTGAGGAAAAATAAATAAATAAAAAGACCTGAGTATCAAAATCATTTACCAAAGTCAAGTGTATAAAAGTTTCTTCTGACTACTGCAAAAATTATAGTTCCCAACCTGAAACAAACATTTGTAAACGTGAATTCATTAAGAAATGCAATTGTTCAGCATGTTGGAGGAAAACAGGAAAACTCACAGGACATTAGCTATTTGTATTAAGGGCAATTAATATGTGACCAAGAGACTCATATATATGGTACCCATAATAAGTCCTAATAACCTTCTTCTTGAGTGCTGAAAACTTGAAGATGGACAAGTCTGAATTGGTTTGGAATCTCATGGTGGATGATATCCTTACACTAAACAAACAAATCAAGTCTGACAATTTTGAAAAGACCCCAAATTTAAATCCATTGATTGCATCATTTACTGATAATTGCCTGTGCTGAAGAGTTTCAAATGGTCCCTGATGGGGACACAACAATAAATACCATGTACTAGAAGGATTGCCATGGTTTTATCCACAGACAGTTAAAGCTTTTCTTGATGAAGTAGATATATATTTTATCTGTCATATACCTTATAGCTGGACAACTAAGTAATGAAAGTACAGGGGCTATATTTGTCTGCTGAAAGCAATGTACTTTCTCACGTCAAGTCAGAAAAAGCCCTACCTTTAGCTCACTAATAAAAGTCAAATCAGCAATTAGGCATCTTTGTTTGGCATTATAGTCATGCAAACTCTTCGAATATTTATCTTCAAGGAAATTCAGAAATAATTAAATAAGTACATTTTTCACTCTTTTCTAGTGAGACTGAGTTCTTTAGAAATTCACTAGAGAGAGTAATCTGGCACACTAAGTCATTTCTTCTAAAAATCAAAGTAGTAGCCTGAGTATATACACGAAATTCTGAAATTGAAAATTGATTCCCAAAAATGTTTTTTTTAATTTTCAATTTTATGAAACTGAACTAATATTACCATTTGCTTTTGCCAGTTAACAATGATCAAAAAATGAAGATTTCCAAAATAAATTATTTAACTGCAGTGTAAGATGGTCAGAAACAATAAATATGGCCATTTGGATGCTACAAAACTTAAATATATGTGGAATTTTTACCCCATCTATGAAATAAACCATTAATCAAATATCACGTTACACAGTCTATCTGTCTTCAGAAACACTCATATTATATGTGAATAGCATTTTTTCATTATACAATAGATACATGTCATTCCCAGACACATAATCCAATGCTGAATTCTGTACTGAACATCCCAACTAACAACAACAAATACAAGAACTGATTCTGACATCTTGATGGAAAAGAAAATAGGATTTAGTTCCAAATCAAAGGAAGAATATACTATGGAAGAAAAAAATACCAACTAAATATTTCTGTTTTCCAACTCGTATTTTCTGAATATTGAATTGTAAAAATAATCTAAATTACTTGTTTATATTATATTACACGTCTACATAATTTGATAAAGTAAGAAAAGTTTACTTATATTTCTGAAACTGAATTTTACTGACCCCAGGTATATATACAAACTTTTTGGCACTAAAGTAGAAAAACCAAGATTTTTACATGTGATCTCTAATTTTTCAAACAATTACTAGAATAGTAATTTAGAATGAAGACTTATTAAATAAGTTGATAGGAGGAAAATAAATCTCCAGAAGATTTTGAAGATTTTAAAGGAAGGATCTGGAGTAAAACTGGGGTGCCATTAAAAAGGACTAAATGATAGAAATCCTGAGAAGTTGATGTTGAAATTGGTTATTTGTTGAAGCACAAGATCAGGTCTTCATTTTTAAAAATGTATTTTCAGTTACTTTTTAACAGGGTAATGATGAAAGTGGGTTATAATCACATATCAATCTCACTGAGATTAGTCAGTTAAATTTAAATTAAATTAAAATTTTACATTAAAATAAAGTTTAATAAAACCAGTATAGAACGTTCTGAAATGACTAATAGGTCAATAAGTCATGGATGGAGAAGAGAAGTTGGGTTCGAGTAGTGGAAGGCAGCTGATGGGAGGCTCACAGGAGCACCCAGAGAGTTGTCTTATGACTGAGAAGGGACTCACAAACCAAACACAATAGACTGAAGACTTCATCACCTCTACTTTCTATTTGGTATAGGGAATGACTTATCTTCACCCATATGCAAGAGGTATTCCAGGGCAAAGGCCAGTATTTTTAGGAGAAAGGTTGAGAATAAGATGGCCATACTCTGGGATATGGTAAGCACCTGGGACAACATTCCTGCTTTCTAAAATGTTTCCTACACCTAAGATCAACGTGCCCTTGGTATTCATCCAAAATGAAAACTCCCAAGTTGTTATAAAACAGACACATTAACATTAAGTATATCTCAGTAATAGAATAATATTTGATATTGAATTATACAGCTGACTTTTATCCTCCGCTAATGATAATAAAATGACTTGGAATAATTAGATGGGCAATTATCTGTTAACACCTCAATTATAGCATTATGAGGTTTACTTAATTGTCTTTATTGGGATACCAAAAGTCAAACGTGCAAGTGGAAACTCACCACATTAAGAGTCAATCTACCATCGGCAACTAACTTATCCTCAGGTCAGTGGGTACAAGTGAGAAGAATAAAATTATGGTGGTGATTCTAGGTGACATTCAATTTTAAAGTAAACCAAGGCATTCGAATCATCTTTAGTATAGATCTACAGGAAAGAACACACAAGAGCCAGAGGATAGCTTACTCTAGTGAGCATCCTTAGTGGGAAATCTCAGAGCCCCCATATCTATGTAGCTGAGAATAAAAGAGACAAATGAACATTTGAGGTTTTTTTTTAATTGTTTTGACTTTTTTGTAGTAAAATTTTAGTAAGCATAATGCAAACTGCTGTCTGAATGCACCTGCTTTCCCCTTAAAACAGTACTTAAAGCTATCTTTAAAAACAAAAACAAGGGGCACCTGGGTGGCGCAGTCGTTGGGCTTCTGCCTTCGGCTCAGGGCGTGATCCCAGCGTTGTGGGATCGAGCCCCTCGTCAGGCTTCTCTGCTGGGAGCCTGCTTCTTCCTCTCCCACTAGTGCCCCCTGCTTGTGTTCCCTCTTTCTCTGGCTGTCTCTCTCTGTCAAATAAATAAATAAATAAATAAATAAATAAATAAATAAATCTTTAAAAAAAAAAAACAAAAAAACCAAAACAAAACAAAAAACAAAAACAAAAACAAAAAAAAACACTCCCTTAGTTCTCCCACACCATGTGAAAAGGTTGTGAAGTTGCAGGTCATTCTTAAAACACTTAACGATTTAGAAGGTCACTGTCATACTCAGAGTTGAGCCTATGGTGCAAACTTTTCAATCCGTTTAGAGCCTCTCTTGGGCAGAGATTCAGGATCCTTTCTCTCTCTTGTCTCTTGTACTGTTCTCGCTGCTAATATTCTTCACTCCTTGCACCTGCTGTACTCTGGTGAGGCGGCCTCCAGCCTATGGTCTCCCTGCCTTAGTGGGAAAAGTTTTAGATCTTCCAATGTCTTCAGTGGCACATCAACAAGATAGGGTCTTTTCTTGTTTGTGTTATTACTGACTATTATACACAGTCTTTCCCAGGGTCTGTTCCATAATTCTCTTTCTAAGACAAGACCTCTGGAGACATTGGGATTAGTGGGAATAAGCACAAATCTAAACTGATGTTGCACCTGCAAAATCAGGCTCACACACGTTCTGTATTCCATCACAGACTTCAGTCTCTAAAATATTCAGATTATGAAGTTTGTTTTGTAATATTTATCAGACCTCTATAAGCACTTAAATAAACTGATTTAGTATGTGAGAGAGTAGGTTTTCCTGGGTACATTTGGGGCAGATTTAAAATCATAAAAGGAAAAAATAAGAAACAAAATGACAGGTTCCATTTATTAACTCCTACTATGTACCAGGTCCTGGATAAAGATATATATAGAGAGAGAATTTGTATAACTTAAATTAGATACTTTTTTTTCCTAATAAATACTAAGAGAAATAATGGAATGATCTCATTTTATGAGAGCCAGCTTAACACAAAAAAAGTATGAAAAAGAAGAGGTTCCAGAGCCTGACAGCTAGGGTAGTAGTGACAGCTAAGGCATTAAGCTTCACTACTACCAGCTGGATGACCTTGAGTCAGATACTTAATCTCTCTGTGCATCAGTTTTCTTCAGAAAATAAGAATAATAATATTATCTGGATTTTGAGGTTATTTTAAGGAATAAATGAGTATATATATATATATATATAACACACACACACACAGTTTGAATCATTGATAACTCACCATAGACTCTTTACATAAGTGTTAAGTAATAAATTAAATTAAAAATTTTAGCTTCTGTTCACTTGCTTGCTGTCCACACACTGTATGACGATGAGTGAGGATATTGTAAGGTTTTGTGTTCTGTTTTGTGTTTGTTTGGTTTGGTTTGGTTTATTTGTTTGGTTTGGTTCCGTTTGTTTGGTCTGGTTTGGTTTCATCTGGATGTTAGGTCGCTAGGTTTTCTGTTTACTTTTGTTATTGTTAGATTCTTAGCATATGGAGGAAGTAAAACTCAGAATGAATAAAACCATTCAAAGCCAGGTTTTCTAATGCTTTGATGGTTTCAAATTAAGACTATGATGAAGAGGAAGATGCAATCATTACCATATATCACACTTACCTTTCACTCTTGGAAATATAATTACCTATATTTCCAATCATGCAAATGTTTGATGTTTCAAAATGTATTAATGGATGATGGCTTTCTCTCCATTCTCTAGAGATTTCATTTTGTAAGTTAGAAGACTATAAAATATTTATAAATTATTACTACCATTTCCCTTTTAAATATTGCCTTATTATATATTTATATGCCTTTAATAGTTTAATATTTGTTTTTCATTTGAAAAGGAGCAGTGTGAATTGTCACATAGATTTTCGCTGTTTACAACTTCCACTCTTGTAGCTGCCAGGATTCTCATGTCTAATTTGACTATGATTTTCAACTTTTGGGGGGCCTGAATAAGTTCTTGGGATTCCTGAGGTGTCAGATGCATTTATAAAAGAGCCAACAAAGCTAACCAATTCAACCAAGCTGAGCTTCCCACAGAACGTAATGTTTATACTGAAGGAAGAAACGGAGGTGCACATTCCCCCCTCACTTGCACTTAACCAGTTAATGGAGAGATCAAAATGACACCAGTTTGGATGAGATACTATTCAACTCTTCCAGGAGACAGATAATCATGAAAGCATCCATTCATTTTCTCTCTCATTTCCCTTTTCTGTCCCAAATAAAATGAAATGGAGTCAAGGAACACTGTCCAACATGCAGTCAGCAAGTAGAGTCATCCTGAACTCGATTAGGCATAAGATGTCAAGTTAGATTTCCACTCCACAACCTATATTTCACTTCCTCCTTAGGAAAAAGGAAATAAACATTGATTTAAAAGGAACATCGATAATATAATTAAAAAGACTCTCATTATCTTGCTTTCTTAATTAGTCTAATACTTCTCAATTGTTCTCTGATTGGCTCCTTATTGCTCTATTGTGACACTTGTAGAAAGCATGATTTGGTGGAGTTCATTTATATTCAGCATTAAATCATATTCAATGCTTTGATTATCAAATGATACCTGCTCCCAATGCAGGACCTCTACCGCATTCAGTCATTGAGAAAGCAGGGATTTTCAGTAGCGTGATTTCCTCTCAATGACATTTTATTTAAATAAGAAAATCTGTGTGAAGTGGCTTTGTGCCTACGGGTAATTTGTTTAAGTTTCAAATGTCAAATATTGGCAAAAACTATGGTAATTCTGTAAGTTGGGAAAGTAAAACAAAATAGGTGTTGACTTTTCATTTCCCAGGGAGGACCTAATGCTATTTAGTAATCCCCAATTCTCTGACTCCCATTTTTTGAATGACACAAATGTCACCTGGGGTAGAAATTACAAAAGAATGCAACTATCACAGCATAGGAGGTCTTTTCATCATAGTTAGAACTAAAAATAGAAGTCTTATCTGTTTTCTCATCTAATCCTTTATTTGTAGGGAGACCTTAGGAGGAAATGCAAAGTTTCTCATTCCTCTGAAATGAGGTTCTGTTCCATTTTGGTGCACCTTTGAGCAACTACCCAAACAACTGAATGTGAATACTGTTATAGAAACATGGTATCTAGGAGTAGCTAAAAGTTAAAAATATGAATTCTAGTGGTAAACTAGCATATTTCTACTTGAGGAAGACATTTTAAAAGGATTCTCCATAATATGCCAGTTGTGGAACTTTAATTCATTGAATATTGAGTCTGGAGACAAGAAGTCTTTAGTAAAATAAATTGGTTGCCTTCAAATACGTGAAGGAATGGCACATTACTAAAAGTAGTAATAATAGTAATAATAAACAAGTTTTCAATGTTGTTCAGAGGGCCAATCTGGGATCACTGTACAGAAATTATAATGAAGATAATTTATAATAATCAGAACAATCTAGCAGTGAAATCATCTGTCTTATGAAAGACATGCTCTTTATTCCCTGGAGATGTTCATGACAGGGCTGGAGGGCCAGCCTGGCCCCTATTCATTAAATTTCTTCCAAAATAGGGCTGTTCTCTTCTGGAGCACAGGGGAGATGTGATATATGATGACTGCCTTCTTATTCATTTTCATGCCCTCTACTTGTATGCAAAAATTTAACCCAAATATCTGAAATGAAAAGCAAAAATCAAGTGAAATATAACTGTAGTAAATCTTTCCCATGTCTGAGAATCACCCTCAGATAGACACAGGAATCCTAAATTGGGTCAGAGGTTGAACCAGCTTTGTGTTCCCCAAACTTGTTCCAAGGAAAACTATAGCTTTGTGAAAGGTTACCAGATATGGCACAAAATGGAGAAATACATAATTCAGATTTGGTAAATAGGGGAAGTGAAGATAAGCATAAATAACTTCTTAGTTGTAAAACTTATGAGAGCCTTTAACATGTAAAAGGAAATGTGGATTATTTAAAGGGGTTTAGAAAGACAATTTTACCAAATGACTTCTTTATTTATTACTATTATTATTTTTTACTTTCCTTTCTTGAGGAATGCCTTTAACAAATTATGAGACTCTAGTTCCCCATAATGAAATCTGGGAAGTGATGGATGAATTCAGAGGGTGAGGTTTATCCTGACATACGAGGATTTATGCGGTCAGACAGGGGCTGAAATCCTCTCTGAGGGAGATAAAGGATACACTCTTAATCCCAGGAGGAAACCAGAGTGAAGAGAGCTCACTTATGACAACATAAGTTATTTATGCCTGTAAATGTGTACAAACTAGGACCAACTATAGAATACAAGATTCAAATGTCAAGAATATTGGAAGTGGTGTCATATGTGAGAGAGGCCAAAGATGGAGATTTAACGAATGGAATGAAGCCACAACACCAGAACCCAAGATAAGGAATGTGGACACATTGTGGAAAAAGTTGAAAAGATCTGTGCTTGTTGTTAGGCGCCAGTTGTGCTATATTACAAGGCTGAAGGTACTGAAAGGTCAGGGTGGAACAGGCAATGGTCAGAATCAGAGAGCCCTAATCACAGTCAGTATGGCCTCAACGAAGTCCAGGCATCATCGAAATGTTCTAGTGCCAGATCACGTTAAAGAAAGGAGCAAAGCCGGTCTCCACATTCTTGAAAACTTTTAGGTCACGTTCCCCAGGAAACATGCTCTAAGATAGAGATCAGTGTGTAGGGATTTTAGAGGGGAGGGCTCTCTGGATCCAGGCCTGTGGGGGAAATTATAAATTAATAATAAACATTTACAATGGAATATAATGGAAGAGTGAATATTAAAAAAAAAAAGCAGTGGATTAAAAGTCAACAGCTGAAGGTTCCAGGTTCTTTTGATGTATCTTTTTGGGCAAATCAATCTCATTTGATAAGGTTCAGTTTTTCGTCTGAAATTAGAACCAACAACACTTACATAGCATGTATCACTGTTGCAGAGTTTCTTAGAAAAATGGCTAATGGGATGTAATGACTCACAATAATAATAGGAAACTTTTACTGAGTATAGCATGTGCCAGGCCTTTTCATGCAAATTCTCATTAAATCCCTTTTAAACATTGAGGAAAACGAGATTAGATGTTAATCTAACATCATCATGGCTAAGAGTGTAAAACCTTGAGTCAGGCTGCTGGGTACAGATCCTGGCTCTGCTCTCTGGTTATATAACTCTGAGTAAGTTATGTACGTTTTCTGTGTGCAAGTTTCCACCTCTGCAGAACGGAAACCTTAATGCTATCTACTAGGACTATTATGGGTATTAAAGATAGTCATGTGAGCAAGTGCCTAGAACAGTGTCCGTTACCTATGCGATTAATATATATGTGAGCTAAAAATAAGTTAAAAACAAATAAACTGTGATTTGTCCATTGTAAAAAGTCATATAGATAAGGGACTTAAATTCTGGAAGCCTAACTAGAGAATCCGTATGCCTAAAACGTCTTCAGCATCATGTGACTATGCATAATCATTAAATGTTAAGGGTTTCTATAGGAGGCTTAAGCAAGAAATTCTATTTATAACATTAGAAATACATCCCTGAACTCTCAAGATATTATAGGGTTCTGGTTAAGATCATGGGTTCTCTACTTATCCTTCCTGAGTCCAGTTTATCATATGTGATCTCAGTTTGCAAATCCACCTTATGGAAACGATTATAAGACCTACCTCATACTGTAGGAATTAATTAATGAGATACCGAGTGCAAAGTTCTATGCATAGTTATTAACACATGCAATCATACTCATTACTATGAGATGCTTCCTCATTCTCAGCGAGGAAGTGGAGCCTGTGTGGCATCTGGGAGACTTTGAGGGTTCATGACCGAAAAGGCAAGATAATCAGTTGCACCAAATCATGTGTTCTCAGTGAGGCTGTTTGTTGGTTTACTTGCTGATTTTCTAAGCACCACTGTGAACTTTTTGTCATTTTGGTCAGTAAAACATGGTCAAATAACAGCTTCATGTGGTTCGAACTAATACATAACTCCATTTGCAGGTCAAGAAAGAAGATGAGTGTGTTTAAATGACTTCTGTGCATTCCCATTAGCAAAGAGTGGCAGAAGCAGAAGTAACTTTCAGTTTTGGCTGTGCCAAAACACATGCTCTTTCCAAGTTCTTTCTCAAAAGCACAATTAACACCTTTGCTTCTGGAGGCATAATAGGCAAAGAACCTTCTTGTTTCAGACACATCTGCTATACAAATGCTAATCCTCAACAAAAAACAGTTACTGAAAAAAACTTTCTATTACATTTAAATAGCCCTATAATTATTCGATTCCTGTTATTCTAGCCTCAGTGCTCTTGAGATCAGCACCTTACATTCATTTTCAAGTTAAATTATATTGTTTGACAGCTCAGTGAGCATTCAAAGAAAGGCTGAGGCAAAGGCTAAACTTCGCCTTCCCCCAGACCTCCCAGTGTGCTGAGCAATGGAAGCTTTGTTCCTTGTTTTCTATAGGCCCTGCTACATCACAAAGCCCCCATCCTTGACTTCATTTGGAATTCCGCAGTCTAAATTGTGGGAGCTACTGTACTGAGCCTCAGACTGTTTGTGAAAAAAATCTCTCACCTTTATGATCTTCTTCATTCCTGCCTAATCGTCTAAGACAAGAATAGCATACTGTGCCTAAGGGGGAAATTTTCCATTACTACTGAAAAGAGAAATGATAGGAAGCAAAATGAACCGGGCTCATTATAACCTTACAAAAAAAAAAAAGGCAAATTGGTCTTCAGAAATGATATAATAGTGCTGACATTTTTAATATTTTCCTGTTCAATTGTGGCATTTTATATCAAGGCTTTCATAATGTGTAATACAAACACTTACAGATGTTTGAAATAATGTATGATGCCTAATATTTTTACCCACGTCTCCCCTGGAATCTGTACCCTTCCAAGAAAAGCAGCTATTTTTTTAACCAATGATGGCTAAACGTGAGCAGAACGATTACACTTAAAGAAGCATAGCAGTCATTCAATTATTTTGCTGTAACTGTGTTTTCAATCTGTGTAATAATGGCCCTAATGTCACTTGATAAACTGTGAAAATGCCCCAATTTCAAGAACAGTTAAAGGCAGACAGCTCATTTGATGCTTTAAATATCTGATGAGCTGCTAGATGACAGAGTTGAAGGGAAGATTGATTTTTCAGAACCAAATACAGTCTATAATAATAAGCCAATTTCTTGCTAGTGACTCATTTGGAGAAGCAATTTCTAAACATATTTTCGTTAGTTGTAATGAACGTTCTCAAGGTTTCATATCTTTGGCATTAACTTGATAGGCCGCTAACTCACTAATTGAGATGGGTATTCTATGTGTGGCAAAGTACGGTAGTTACGGATCATCAGGTGTGAGTCCTACGTAGATAAAAATCTATTATTCCGGGCGCCTGGGTGGCTCAGTCGTTAAGCGTCTGCCTTCGGCTCAGGGCGTGATCCCGGCGTTATGGGATCGAGCCCCACATCAGGCTCCTCCGCTATGAGCCTGCTTCTTCCTCTCCCACTCCCCCTGCTTGTGTTCCCTCTCTCGCTGGCTTTCTCTCTCTCTGTCAAATAAATAAATAAATAAATAAATAAATAAATAAATAAATAAATAAATAAACAAATAAATAAAATCTATTATTCACATGAAGCCTATGCACTTGAAGTGTGCATTTGCAGAAAAAAAAACTGAGCTTGGTTCTATACCAAATGGGGCAGAGGAAAGTAATCTACATGTAAGTCTCTAATTTCATGAAAGATACATACAAGCTGTCAGCTTAGAGCATCACCTAACTAAGATGCTTATATGTGCTGAGAGTAACCTACGTCTTGAAGGACACTGGCCTTCTCTTCAGGGAATTGAGGAAAATAATAAAAAAGTACTCTTAAGACACTAGAAACTAATGGTTGCCTTCATATATTCAAAGATACCTTGACAACTGGATCACAAATAGAAAGATCCGATATATTTATTAATGCACGTAACATGACAGATATTCTCAATTTAAACTATTGGCTAGAAGTTGAGACTCTACGAGATGCACAAGACTGTAAGGATAAGCTAGTCTTAATAGTGTTGGTAATTCATCCAGCAAAATTAGTTTGAAACTTGGTCCACCTCCTGCAGCCATCTTTCTTGGTTTGCAAAGGCAATAGAGCACGGATGGTCCAAGAAAATGTACAATCTTAATAGCAAAGGCTTTAGGTTCAAATTTCCATCAGGGGCACCATCCTGGTGATTGGGAATGGAAAGTGAAGAAGCATTGGCACCAACGTTTCCACAAAATTCCTGGTTCCTTATGTCTCATGTGGCTAACAGAAACAGAGTACTCTCAAGCAAGTGGTTCTATCACATAGCGAAGAAAAGAGAGGAATCAAAAGGAAATATTAGAAACCTCTAATGAGGTTCCCCCCATTGTGTCTTTGATCTCAATATTCTTGCTGCTTCACTGAAATCTAGTGATAGGGGGCTCATTTCCTTACGGGACAATCCATTTCAATAGCTAAGTTCAAATTGTCTTCCTGTAACATCACCCATTGGTTGTAGATGTTTGTAGAGACTGTTTAAAAAATCAAATCTCTCTTTGTTAGGATGACTCTTTGAGTATGTACAGAACTCTTTAAGCCAGTCTTCTTCTCCAGGCTAAGTATCTTCAGTTCTCTCAACTGTTCCTCACGTAAATTTGTGACGATTTAGGTCTCTTTTGTCTGCTTTTGTTCCGTATTGTAAAAGTTCAGTTCTGATGTTAGAGGACTTTAATTTTTTTTGCCAAATGCTCCATCATTGACCATAAAGGCTTGCCTTTAAGGATATAAACTTCATAGCCAAGGTTTACTGACCCTATGCTGCAAAGTTACAGCAGTAATGGAGACAGGATGAGTGTTATTGAAGGACTTTAAATACCTCTGGCTTGTAGTTTGAAAAAATAATATATGGTAATAATAATAACAATAATGAAATGATAATAAAAACAGTAACATTTACTGAACACTTATTCTGAGGCTATAATCTGAGCTTAGGCAAATTAGTGTTAATTAAGAGTGAACTATTTAACTTTTATTATAATTCTATTATCTTCCCCATTTTATGGGTGAGGAGATTTAGTTTTGGAAAGATTATGTATCTTTCAAAAGATCCCACAGTTGTAGGTGGCAGAGCTGACATCAGAATACAGGTGTCTCTGAATCTCATCTACTACTCGGTGTTTTCCCACTACACACACACACACACACACACGCACGCACAGACACACACACATTCATCCCCAAACATAATATATCTTTCTTGACTGTTTTAACCCTTATTGAGACCAATGGCCCCAGGTTAGCTGTGTGGCTAGCAGAGCTTCTGTGTGGTACACCATGAGAGTGAGATAGACCAGTGTTCATATTGTTGCAATTCTGTGGCCCTATGTACAATCTGAACCAGATTTGCTGAATTGGTGGTTTTGAATCTCAACTTTGCAATGTACTAGTTGTGTGTCCTTAGGCAAATTACTTAATCACTGTTGGACCTTCTTGGCGTTAACTCAAACTAGATGGTCTCAGGTGTATTGACGGAGATTGTCATTGCATGAGAAAAAAAAAATCAGAGAACATTTGACACAGTCAAAAACAGAAATGACCATGACCATGTAATAACCCCAAACTCCTGTCCATGTTCCTGGTAGACTTTCTTACTTTAGCTTAAAAAAAAAATAAGTGTGTTTCTTTCCCTATTTATCTACCTAACTTTGTGTTGAGGAATCCAAGGGTTCTCTCCCTCTAGCCACCTACATTTCCTTGCAGAACTCCACCCCTTCCTCTTCCGGGCCCTGCTCACTGTCCCAGTTTGACTCAACATGAGGTCAGCCTCTCTCTCACGGGGGAGCCTGTGGTGTATGAGTCCACACCAATCAGTGAATCTATTGAACTAACTGCAACATGAGTTACCTGCAAATGATCAGAGCGCCTCACTTACATGGAAGAAAGAGAAGAGTCTATTTGCACAGAAGTAGATAAATAAGGAAGTAATGGAGATGCCTGTCACTGGGCTGGGAAAGTTAGGAGGAGTACATGAGACTTTATGGAAAGTATGAGAAAAAAGTAGAGACGACCTACATTGTGATTTTATTGAAGCAATGGTAAGCGCTAGTCAATAGATTAAAATGATAAAATATGCTTTTGTTTGTTTGAGATCTCAAGGTCACTAACTTTGAATGAGGGCAGATTTACAAAGTGTCAGAGATAAAAGAAGAGGCCAAATACATGTGCATTTTTTTCCCCTTTATGGGCTCACTCTTCTTATCAAACACAATCCACACTGTGCTACCACCTCAGTTTTTTATCTAGCTCTCAGCTGGTAGCTGACCCTTTCTTAAGTTGTCATGGACTGCTTCAAAATTCTTAAGGAAATCTAGGTCATTCTGGTGTGTGGGCTCCTTTTTATAACAATAATAAAAAAATAGTGAGCGATGAATCTCATAATTTTAAAGATTACAAAATGCCTCTGCTTATATTCTCTGAACCCTATAAGAACATAGGTCTTTTGAAGTAAAGCACAAACAGAAGACTAAGGAAGACATTACCTCATTTAACTTAGCCATTTGACATGTTTATTGAGTATTCACTATTTTTCAGGAATTGGTAAGTATCTGAATAAGAACAAGGTGATCCCAAGTATTTCAGGGAGAGAAAAAAAATGTTGTGATTAGGCCTATGATTTTGGTATTTTCAGATTCGCTTGAAAGAAAGATCACTAAAAATTCTGGAAATAGACAAGGGGGAAGACTATTAGAGGACTGGTTATATGAACAAGAATAGAAAACTGTGGATGAATTTGGCTTACAGAGTATGATGGGCTGGATAGTGTTCCCCAGGCCCCTTAAGTATGTCCATGTCCTAATCACTGGAACCTGGGAATGTGGCCTTATATGGTTACAGGGACTTTGTAGATGTGTTTAAACTAAAGATCTTGAGGTGGGGAAATTACCTTAGGTGATCTGGATTGGCCTATCAGGCCAATTATATTGGCCATAACTATTTTCATAAGAGATATCCAAGAGGAGTCCACATCAGAAGAGAAGGCAAGGTGATGATGGAAGCAAAGATTAGAGGGATGCTCTTGAAAGATGGAGGAAAGAGCCATAAGCCAAGAAACACCTGCCACCACTAGAAAGGAAGCAGATTCCTTCGCTCAGAGCCTCCAGAAAGAACCAGCCATGGTGACATACTGCCTTTATACACATACAAGTGATTTTAGACCTCTCACCTCCAGAACTATAAAAGAATACATTGTGTTGTTTGAAGCCACTAAATGTGTGTAATTTGTTACAGAAGCAATAGAAAACCAATACAGAGTAGGGAGATGACAACTCATTCTAATGATATTTCCAAGTAGGTAAATCCAGATCTTAATGGATAGGGTTGGTACTAGCATTATTTCTCATAACCAGTGGTAAAAAATGTCTATTTTCCTGACAGTGATATTTAAAAGTCCCGTATCAGTTTGTTTAAAGCCATAGCTCAAAAATTCCCTTCTTACAAGGCCATTGAAAATATAAACAGTTTGCATTTACTATGCCTTCCTATTTTCTTTAGAGAAAAAGAAAATATAAGATTGGGGAAAGGACAGTAGACAGAAATTATGAGAAAATTCTATCTTTTTTTCTTTGCTAGAGCTTCCAACTCAATTTCTCAAGTATGAATGAACTCTACCTCTTTAAGAATTAAAGGATGACTTCAATTTAAACTTCCCCAGTAGTGCAAAAATCACATGCACGGACAATTATTTCTGAGCACCACTAAAAAAGATTAAGTTGTCATCTCTCTAAGCCAAAAATCTATCCATGAGTCTCTTATACAACACCAAAATCATATTCTGTCATGTTAAATTTAACTCCTAAACAAGAGTGCATTGAACAGCTAAGGGCAAAGTTGGTTGCCTTCAATATGGAGAGTGCATGGCTTCTACTTTATGGTACAGACTGATTTCAAAAGCATAGGCTTCAGCTGGAACTCCTTTTTTTTTTTTATAATAACTTTTTATTATATTATGTTAGTCACCATACAGTACATCCCTAGTTTTTGATGTAAAGTTCCATGATTCATTACTTGCGTATAACACTCAGTGCTCCATGCAATACGTGCCCTCCTTCATACCCATCACCAGCCTATCCCATTCCCCCACCCCCCTCCCCTCTGAAGCCCTCAGTTTGTTTCCCAGAGTCCATAGTAGAGACTATGGAACTCCTCTTCTTTCCAGTCTAGAACCCTGAAAAACCACACTGACAAAGAGTAATAATGTTAATTTCTCCTGTTCTTTCCCTACCATGTGTGATCTCTCTGTGCACCAAAGCTAAAACATAAATCCCTTCGCTTGCAAAATAAGGCCTTTGTAATCTTGACCCTGCCCCCTCATACCATCTTCATCTCATCTTGCTCTATCCACCACTTCCAAAGATCAGGGCACATGGGCAGAGTCCTAGGAGGTGCCAATCTCTCTTTCATCTGAGGACCCATGCTTGCCATGCTCTTCCTCTAGGACCTCACGCAGCTGAATTTCATTTTTATTTCCTCCTGTCAATTTCACCTTCTCATAAAACCTTCCCTTGAGACTTCTGAAGTGGCACCCACCTCTTTTCTCTATCGCATCACCTGACCGTGTCCCTCCTAGCAGGGCTAACATTTGAGATTATGTCATTTGTCAGTTTGCTTTTTTATTTTTGTCTTCTCCTGTAGAACATAATCTCTATTAAGGGACTTGTCTGCCCTATTCATGACTTTATCTCAGTGCCTGGATCTGACCAGATGCTTCATAACTATGTGAATTAAGTAAAGAAATTAATGAGCACACATGAGGAATGCAAGAAAGAGCCCCAGATACATTCGGCATTTCCATTTTTTTTTTTTTTTTTGTAACAAAGCTAGATGGATAGTTTATTCATTACACAATTTTGATTGGATGTAAGTTAAAAATTCTTGTTTTCAACTTCCTAAAGCATTATAAACACAAGCCACGGTGATTCTTCATGACTGTTGGGCAACATGAATGCCTCCATAATGATCCACCCACCCACTCTTCTACTTAATATCATTCTGAAATTGTAGTTTCCTTAAACATCTTTATTAAGGACAGAATGTACATTGTTGGTTCTGAAGTTGCGGAATAAAGTGTGCAAGTGTTAAATTTGTCTGAATGTTTTGGTTTTGACTTTTTATGTCAATATAAAATGACAACATAATTATCCTTTTTTCTCTTGCTAATAAAATATTTTTGGGGCTACTACCCTTATCCTTAGGTCAGGCTCACAAAAAGACTACAAATTATGAAAAACTAACCATCAATAGTCGATTCACCTTCCAAAATTCCTTATGAAAATATTTATAAAATCACCAAAAAAAAAAATGAGAGCACCGCACTTTCTGCTAATAAATTAAAAATATATCAATGATATGTTGAAAATTCTCTGGTGGGAAATGTAAATTAATTTAGTTAAATAAAGACGTAGTAGAAACTCTGAAGAGGCAAAAAGTTCAGGACAAAATAATCAGTAAGTCAGTTTTCTAAGAGTTATTCTCAAAAAGCCTCTGAGTATAGGGACACCTGGGTGGCTCAGTCAGTTAAGCATCCAAGTCTTGATTTCGGCTCAGGTCAGGATCTCTGGATCGTGAGATTGAGCCCTGCATCAGGCCCCACAGATCCTGCTTAAGATTTTCTCTCTTCCTTTCTCCCTCTGTCCCTCCCCCCACCTCTTTCTCTCTCTAAAAAAAACAGTCTCTGAGTACAAGTAGTTGAATAGGTTAGCTTTTATACATTTTCTAGAAATATATAATGTTCATGGCATATAATTTTTTTTAGAACACAGAAAACCATTTCCCAATCCATTTTTCAAAATCAGTATAACCCTGATATGGACTCTGGGAAGCAAACTGAGGGCTTCGGGGGGTGGGGCGGAATGGGCTAGGCCGGTGATGGGTAGTAAGGAGGGCACGTATTGCATGGTGCACTGGGTGTTATACGCAAGTAATGAATCATGGAACATTACATCAAAACCTAAGGATATACTGTATGGTGACTAACATAATAAAGAATTATTATTTAAAAAAACAAAAACGAAAACAAACCAATAAACAAAACAAAACAAAACAGTTAGTAAAGAGATCACACGTCCACAACGACGAACTAGCCTCACTATAAACAGATGAATAAACACAAGGTCATACAAGGGCACATGAGAGTCAGCAGGTTGTTCAGTTATTTATCCCCTATGGGTTTGCTTCTGCATCTGTAAAGTTCAGATGATAATATTTACCTCCAAGAAGTAGCTATTAGAAAAATTCCTGCAATAAAATTGCTATTCAGTACATAAAAAGAATTTAATCTACATTAACCTATGACCTATGCTTAGTCCTGTGTGCACGTGTGTGGCAATGCCCACTCCTAGAAGCTCCTCAGGCAGGGTTCTCTTTGGACAAAGCAACTGATTTTAGGCATCAAGACTACAACCTGTCCATACGGATTGAGGGTTAGTGTTCCTTTTCACAATTTTTTAATTCTTTTGTTTCCTTTATTAAAGAGTGAAGTAGGTAATTATCTTCAATGCATAAAAGTATGTCTGTCAAGGAGGGCAGAGCATTACATCTGCACACCACTCATCTTGTTCTAGTTATGAACCTAAACGTTCTTTACTAAGAAAGGTCCTATTGCTGTTGAGAACAATCCATAGCATAGCATTCAAAATAATATTAAGAAAACTTAACCTGACTTTATAGTTCTTTTCTAAATCAAGCCTGAGCTCATTTTCAAAGGAAAAACAGTCAAGGTGAGAGGTTCTAAAAACAAATGTGAATGTTGCCTCTTTTTATCCTCTGGCCTTCCCTAAATTTGAGATGGTAGTTTCAGGGGTTTTATTATACTACCCATCATGAGGAAGTTCAGGATGCTAAATTATTTTATGCAAGTCCCTGGGTCATACCCCTACATAGTATGTCGTTTTTATAGCCTTTCCTAGCTTTTACCAAAGTTGTTTTTGCATTTGCCTTTTCATTTATTTCATTTTGCAGGAGGGAAGGGAGTGGGTGTAAATTGCATAATAGATGGTATATGAAAATTATTGAGCACAATTTAGAGGCAGCGGAGGTATCTTTTACAAAGAAAAAAGTACATTTACATGTTTACCAAAAGTATTCCTGGAAGAGAAATGAATGCCAGGACTCCCCTCAGCATTCTTCATCCCCTTGTTTAGTGCATAGGGGTTAGGACAGAGAGGAAAGATAGCACTAGGGTACGTGAACCATGAGATGTGCCAGTCAACTCTCTACCACTTAAAGATGTCCCTATGTAAGCCTTTCAAAAACTCTATGAAGTAAGCCATGTCATTACCCGTAATTACAGATGCTTGTCGTGAGTCTAAGAAAGAAGGAACAGTGCACCCACTTGTTAGGGGAGCTCATGGAAAGGACATGACTGCAGCTTGACCCTTGAGCTGGGCTCAGGCAATTGAAGGTTCCTCACTCTCTCCCACGTCCTGTAATGTGGGTTTGGCCCACTGTTTGCATAAGCAGAGCCATTCCAAGGATGTGCCTCAGAAAGAGAAAGGTCCTGTTGAGACCACCTGGACCGAGTACATGACTGAACCCAGTTAATGTCTCTATATAAGCGTTTAAGATTGGCCAGCTTGTGCGGAGCTCTACTCATCTTGCAGCCCCCCAAGACAAGCCTCATATGTACATTGTCTTGCTTATTATACCTGCCACCTACCCACCTGGAGTGGCTAGCTTCTTTCTTCCATCTCTCCCTGCCCTCCAAACAGGATGATTTCAGATTACACCCACGACACTCAGAAGAGTGTCCCAACTTAGAAGAGGTTGGGAACCAACAATTGGCAGGGAGCCAGGAGACTAAGAAATGGGTCTTGGGAAAGAGGCATCCGTGGGGAAATCCTGAGTTAGCCCCAGACTTTTAGGTGGGGAAGGATGGCCCTTATGTCAGGTGTTGTTGGAACACCATATGAGTATCAGGGCACCCCCAAAATATTGGCTGCCTTAAAGCGCTTGTTTGAGAAACTATGCAGAACACACTGTGGCAGAGAGAATCCCTGGAGAAGAGGAGGATATTGTGGTGAGTGAGAGTGAAGCAGACAGAACACCCTTGCCCTCTGACCCCTAATTCAAAAGAAAACAGAAGTACTGCATCGGTAACCCCAGCCCTAGGAAAGCCCCCAGTTCAGGAAATATTCCTAATGAAATAATACACACCCCCAGAGCTTACTGATATAGTTGCCAAGTTATAGCAAAAGGCCAGAGGAAATACCTAGGCTCTTCTCTGAAAGGGTAGGAGGGAGAGGAAATGAGCAACATCACCACACAGCTGGCCCTCTGGCAGTGCCTGTGTGGCACTCACGGGCTTTCGAGTATTAGCTCCTTTATAGATTGGATTCTTCTAGCCAGCAGGGCGGCTTGGCTCAATGAGGAGCATCTTCCTGGGCAAGTGAGACCCTGGAAATCTGTAAAGGACATACAACAAAATCTCAGGGAGTTAAGAATGAGACAGGTGTCCTGTGTCCCTATCTTTAAAGGCCCTGATCCAGACACATTCACTGCAGGAATGAAGCTAAAGTTCTCCAGTTCACCGCCAGCATCTGACATGGGACAGTGATATCCATGCTGAACCCAGTCAGGAGACAAGATATTGATGATGTTGGGCAATGCGTCGCTGATCTGGGGAAGCTGACAAATCCCAGGAATGGGTGTGGACTGTGGGAAAGACCCAAGACAGAAAGGGAGCTCAGAATGCCAAAAGGTTATCTCAATCAGCTATAAAGGGTATGTAAAAATAACCCTTGTAAAAAGTAAATGTAGTTTGACCTCACTGAGGTGGGGACTTCCCCTAAACAGATAGACCAACAATCTAAGCTTGTGTTTGTTGGCCTATGGAAAGCCTTAGAACCTGAATAACAATTCAGACCAGCCTCATCTTCCCTTTCCATCCCTAATGCCCTGCCTGCTCTAGCAGAGGCCTCAGGGATGCAGTCCTATTCGGGGTGGGTGCCTCCCATACCTGGGGATAGAATGTAGGCCAAGATAGCAGTGCCATAAAATTTTGGGGAGCCATCTGGTTGGGTAAACATGTGTTATCCCACAAGCTGTGATAAGGTGCAGACTTATACAACCCCTAAGAATGAGAAAGAGGTACATGCCTTTGCAGGGATTTGGGGGTTTTGAAAGACTTTTATTCCCTACCTGGCACGGTGCCTCCATCTTATACCACCTGGTAAAGAAAGGGCATGTGTGGGAGTGGGGATCAGAGCAACAAGCCATCTTTGAGAAGACAAAAATTACTAGTGAAGCAGATCATTGCTCTGGGCCTCTCCCAAGCAAGGCTGCCATTTGAATTAGATGTGTGTTAATGTGAGTCCAGAAGCTGTGGGTCAGGCACTGTAGCAGAGACAACAGGAGAGAGATCCCCTAGGATTTTGATCCCAGCTCTGGTAGGGGGCAGAAACCTGATATAGCCCCACAAAGTACCAGCACCTAGCTGTGCACACACGTGGAGCCTCTCATACAGCTGCCAGTTGGCTGAACTCAGCGTGGTGAATGTTCATGAGCCCGACTAGTAACTGACAGGTGGGCTGCTTTAAAGAGGTAACCCTATGACTCAGATGACGGGAAGCTGAAGCGTGGGTAATCACAAATAAGCCCTTGTGGGGTCAGGATGTGTGAAAAGACATTTGAATCAACCTGCAAGAGTATGAGGTGGTACCTACTGTCTTCCACGTTCCAACTCAGACGGCACTGACTACCCCTGGCAATCAAGAGCTGATGCTTGAGCTCAGGTATGAACCCTGGCAGCTGACCCTTTAGTAAACACCCAATATGTCATCACTTGCATGCGGGTGATGACATATTGCCAAGGATGCAGGATTGCTCCTGAAATATAATGACTTGGTTAATACAGTAACCGCAGGTACTGAGAGTTCTAAACACACCCAAGCCAATGGCCAAAGGCTTCTGGGGCCACTCACTGGAGTTCCCAACTGGTAAGGGATCGGCAAATTGATTCTAATGGTCCCCTCCCCCTGAGTGAGGGTTCTAAATATGAATTCACTTGTGTGGACATTGTGTCTGGCCTAATTGAAATTTCCATTACTGTGCAAACTAGGTTGTCACCTGTAGGGGATTAGAGACTGTATCATGTATGGATACCTTCACTGACTAGATAATGATGGGGGGGGGCGTCACATTCTAAAGGTCATGGTATGTAAGACTGGGCAAAAGACCATGACATTGAATGGAGGTTTCATTCCCCTTATAAGTGCAAGCAGTACAGTTGGTAGAAAGAAAAAAAAAAATTTAACGTTAAAGCAGCAGATTAAATTACTAGCAGGTAAAGCTACCTTTAGCCAGGTGGATTAAATTGCTGTCCCAGGCTTTAATACATCTGAGGGATTGACCAGTAGGCCTGTTGTTCTAGATGCCAGACTTGGGACCCCTACCAAGTTACCCAATACTATAAAGGTATGAAAGTCTTGGGAAATAGTGATTGCCCCAGCTCTCCATGAACCAATGTGCCATGATGCTGAAACACCATGCTCCATTATGCCTGAGGAAGAAGTTATCTACTGGAATTTGCAATGGGACATCTTCTGGATGGGTGAGTTTCTTTGCACCCTGGGTAAGAACTACTCAGCCTCCATTGGGATCCCATCGTCCTGCTGCAAGCTGGACCTACTGAAATACACTGTACCTGGAATAGAACAAACACACCAAAGGAAGGGAGGAAGTAGGGTTTTTTTCCCAGTATATCCTGCCTGGTTCATATCCTCATGGTTGACAGCGCTTCCTCCCCCAGCCAACATATATTATGTACAACCAGGCCACATTCCTAAAGCTACCAACCTCCGTCTCCTCAAGGATTGTTCAATGTATCATCTTTATTTAATCATTTTGAGGACACAAGTGAATGCCCTGAGTGATACAACTCCAAGTCTAGGAGACTTAACGAATCGATGGTTCAGATCATGAGGCTCTTGGTGGAAAATGCCATCACTGATTTTGGAAATAATTGTCTTAATCTGTGTTTTCTCTTGCATGTGCTTTTATTTTTGCTGTGGCATTACCTCCAATGCTTCCGGACAGCCACCAAAGAAGCCACCTCCATGCTAGTGAGACCCCTTGCTGAGAGCTCAGAGCTCTGCAGAAGAAGGCGACATGTGGGATTGTAAGAGCGGGTCATGATGAGACGGGCAGTGTTGGGGGAAGCCATCAAGGGAATGTAACAACTGATTCACCTGTGAGCTGGGTCCCAGCATTCAGAGGCTCTTCATCCCTCTCTTGTTCTTAGAATGTGGGTTTTGCTTGCCTTCCCTGCTCCTAGGGGCTACCCCAGGGACACAGCCTTGAGATAGTACTGTGGCCTTCTGGATGCTATATGTGACTGACCCCAATTAAGGCCTCTATATAAACTTTTAAGATTTGGCGGGAGATGTGAGAAGATCTACTTATCCTGCTGCTACTCAAGACGAGCTTTGCGTGTAAGTTCCCTTGCTTATTACACCTGCCACCTACCCACCTAGCATGGCCTGTATCTTTCTTCAATACCTCCCTGCCCTCTGTCCTCAGATCATATCTGGGAAGTTCCTGAAGAGATTGCAAACCAACCTTTCCGACATACCTGGTGCACACTGGGGTGTTCGCTTGCCCACAGAACTCCAGAACTCCAGATTTTTGCTCACTCTTGTGATATTCCAACTCTGATTCCTGGAATGGCGGCTCAGTTTTCTGATTTATACTTGGACTCCTGAATGCCACAGAAGCCCTTCTCTGAAGCTTTACCCTCTACATTAAGATTCTGACAAACTTTTATTTCAGAGTTGCAAAATGGAGATCTATAGGTAACCTTGGATTTTCAGATTCATAGTTTGGCCCAGCCAGATTTTAAGAATTTGTTTAGTTTCAACATTTAAATACCATAAATTTACATACATTTACATAAATATTCCATAAATATCTTGAAAAAATGTCTGCGATCTTGCAACACTGGCCCACTTCCCAAGGAAGCCCCGTTGGCTGAGGCTGAGCTCTAGCGGAGCCCTTCACACAGGGTTTGCACATGCTGTTCGTTACATCATTGTCCTTGCCACTCCCTTGCAACTGCCTTGAGTCATTCGTTTGCCCTGTCTGCCTGGTCCCTCCGGGCATCGGGTTCATTAACCCCTCTTTCCAGAGTGTGTCTTGCCTCTGGCTTCCATACACGTAGACCCCATGAAGCCACACGGCTGCCACTCCTCTGAGTTGAGTACGATGTGTAGTATGCAAATGTCTGGTTCTATATTCCACTTCATAGATTGGGAATTACTTTGATCAAATATGATCTGAAATACATCAGGTTTCTTTCACCAACTCAGCTTCCCGACACCCTTCAGGCTGCTCATTGTGTCTCTCATCCGGCCGCTAACTCTTCTGAATGCTTTTCTTGTCCTTGATCACCTCCCTTTATTATCACCTTACTGGTTAGTGTAAGGACACCAATACACACTTTGGGGTCCCTCTCCAGTCTTTCCCTACCGACCTACTATGAGGAGATTGTGCTGCTGTGTATTTTACAGAAGGAGAACATGTCTCTGCACAGACAAAATTAGCTGTGAAGGTGAGCCAGGTGCTGCAATTACCTCTTCACTGATCCCAGGTTTAATTAAATTATGTTGATTGGCAGACAGGTAACCCCTTCTTTTGTTTATCTCCCCCAACTCTGCCCTTTTTGTAATCTGAGCACTCAAATGCATAGAAATCATTCATTTGTCAAAGTTATTGGGATAATTGTTCACCCCTGATAAAATTCTAACTGTATACCGTAAGATTCAACAAATATTAACTACCTAGTATAAAAAAGCACTGTTTTAGGCAAATTCATAGGTGGTATCTCACTTAGTGTTCACAACAGCCTATGTTAATCCTTTATGACATCCTGCCTAGCACTGACTTCAGTAAATTATTTTTTCTCCAGCTTCTCACTTGATGACAAAATCTTACATATCACATAGTAGGTCCTCAGTAAAATACGTGTCCACAGGATTACCTTATAATCATGTTATATGCAATATCAGGGAGGCTGCATCAAAACCACTTAAGTGCTCTGGCCCCATGTGTCTCTCCTTCAGGTCTGGCACATCCATCTTCCAGTTTCTGGGGATGTGGGCTGTCAATAACTCACAGATGCATCCCTGACTGCTCCTATCCTATATTACACCACATCAAAGATCTTGGGAAAATACAGTGGTGGATTGACCTCTTAAACACAGGATTGACCTCTTAAACACCTCTTAAACACTTCCAGGTTGGAGATGGGTTTTCTTTCATGAAGACAGAACAAATACCCTAAATTAATGACTATTCTGTGTTTCTTCTGTAGGTAGAATGCATCTGCTCAATAGCTAAAAGTGGAAGTAGGAGTGCCCCCCCCCATCTACCTAGGCAGGAAATATATATTCCCTATAATCCCAGATTTAAGCTCTGTGAATTTGGAGGGCCTAGTTCTTATAGAGAGAATGTTTTCATCTGGTAATACTGTAGAAGCCCCATTGAACTCCAAACCTTGGCTGTCTTTTGATCGTATAATATGCAAGGAAAAATATCATCATACTAAAAGGACTAACTGACCGCAATTATGAAGATGTTGACTTCCTCCTACACTATGGAGAAAGGAAGAATCTATTTGGCACTCAAGTGATAAACTCCAGTGTCTCTTGGTGTTATGATAACCAGTTTTACTGTTAAATGGACAAACACATCAGCCAAGATATAAGATAGGTGCGAGAACCAAGATAGGTCTGGATTGCCCCACCAGGCAACTCTCCTAGAGCAGCAGACATGCTTATCAAGTTGGTAGAATGTGTTGCAGAGGAAAGAAAGGATGAGTCTCAGACACGGCCTTCAGTAACCATAACATTAAGAATTGCAGGTATTCTTACTATCCCTTTTATTGCATGTTTCCCAGAAAAAAAAGACCAATCAGAACGCCGAGGGTGCTATTTTCATATGGGGTGAATTTACTATAAGAAGCAAGTGAACATGAGAAGCATAATGCCCAACTATGCTTAGTTCAAGGAAAACATAATGTATCTCATAAGCAGAGGGCTAAAACCCTGTGGGAATGTCTGAGTTTCGTCCAACATTGTTCTGTATAGGCAACAAAGGGGCAGCCTAATAATCCTCTTATAAATCTCCAGGTTTCTTGATGGCCTGAAATTCCAAATTGAACTCTTATTAAAAAGAATTAAATAATGGGCCTTGCCTAGCCTACAATAAAGCATGACTGCTGAATTTTAGC
The DNA here is from genome assembly GCF_024610735.1 of Ursus americanus. Taxonomy (NCBI): domain Eukaryota; kingdom Metazoa; phylum Chordata; class Mammalia; order Carnivora; family Ursidae; genus Ursus; species Ursus americanus. Next base: position 75,077,849 of record NC_142134.1, on the reverse strand, counting down.
ATTTGCCAGATTAGTTCTTCCTTAGTTTTCTCATCAATAAAACGATGAACTGGATTATAGCGTCTCTAGGAATCTTAACAGTGCTAGAATTCTCTAATACTAATAAAATCATCAAGAACTCAAAGTTGCTTTAAGATGTGGAGAAGGAAGCAGAGTATTTATATCTCTATGTGCCACATTAAAACAACCTTTATACCGGTTGTTATAGATCAAATGTATTACGAAGTGTAATCCAGAAGAATCACTGAATCTCTTCATGTTTGCTTCCAAACCATCCAATAAGATTATTTTTCTGCTAATATAAGAATTACAATTCTGATAGGTAGCTTTTTTTAAAATATAAAGTTTTATTACCTTCCCTTCAGTCGCTGTCATGTGTAATTCAGCCACTGAACATTTTTTCACATATATTTTTAGACAAATTAAAGATGCAAACAATCAATCCTATATTATTACGAGTGAAAAATGTCAACACATGTTTTCATGTGGTTCTCTAATATCTGTGATACAAGAGTCTGATGATTTTTGGCATCAAAATGACAGCTAGTTGGCAGCGAATAGCGTTACTGTCATGTCACTTAAAGAAGAAATGGTGCATTTTGTAAAATTGGAAGAAGAGAAGGGTGACCCCTTGACACACAATACATGGGTATCATTTTCTGTTCCAACTTCCATTTATTTCAGAGTTTCTCTCCCCAAATCAGGAATGTGGAAAATGTTATAACTAAGCATAATCCCACCACATTGAAGGGATAAAATAAGATTGGGTAGGATAAATCTGACTTCACATAGCTTTTGTGCTCCTGTCGAATTTAACCAGGCACTGCAAAATGCTCACCCAATAGAAAGCTGGCCATCCTGCCAAGGCAAGGTCTCCAGACTCTGTGATTTTCCATCCTTATGACACCAACTGTTGCCTACGGTTGTTTTGGCTCTGAATATTTTTGACCTCACATACCTTTGGCTTCATCTCACACTAGCACAATGTGCTTGGTGACAAGATCACTGGTCCTATTTCCAACCCTTTACTCAGGCATGGTTTTACACCTCAGTGCTTCGGGGCCATTGCCACTCCTTAAATATTCGTCTTACATCTTTGCCCACTTCAAGTCAGCAGTTCCTTTGAAGGGTGTACCACAGAATTATGCCCCTAGCTGCACTGTCTAGATGAGGTATGCATGAAGCCTGTGGTCATTTTCTTCCATTTGTTGAAGACATTGGCTGCTGGTTTTATTCCTCTCCTCTCCTCCCACTGCTACTCTTACATAATTCCCAGACATATCAATATACAAATAGATAACTCACAAATCACCTGGCGTCTCAATTACTTTATCTCTTCTAAAAACCTTTCCCTCGTGCCTCTTCAGCCTCCTGCCCCCATTGTCACACACCTGGATCTTACACCATTAGTAAGGGCACTGCTCTCATGCCATGATTCCACAGACCCCATTCTACCATCCCAGATCACTGTTACAGAATGCCCATCATGGCAGTTCTTCAAGTTCATTAACCTCAACCTTTTTTTGTCTTCTTTTTTTACCGTGTATCACTCCCCTCTTATTCTGACTTCCTCCATAACCAGCACGCAATCCATTGTTACCAACCCTATACAAATATCTTGTTCTTTTTCCTCTTCTCCTTTTATAACTTAAAGGAGTCAAATTTCCTCAGCCAAAACTTCTGGCCAGATTAAACCTCAACTGTTCTTTTGATTATCTTTGGATGGTAGGCACATTTTTAAACTCGTTGTCAACTATATGATTATGGATAACTTTGTTAGCATGTATGAGCTCCAGTGCCTTGCAATGAAACACTGGGAATCATATTATATTTTGGTACTTATCTAGAAAGTTAAGAAATTAAACGAGAAAGAAATGGCATGCAAATATACATATTAATTCCTGACTTAAAATTTAAATACAAAAAACACCAAAGAAGGTAATAAGTATTCAGGGTCTGTGTTTGTGTGACTGTATCTCTGGATTATCTTTTTCTTTGTTTTTGTTTTGCTTTGTTTCTCATTTCTTTCCTTTTGCCTTGGAATATTAAGGCTTGAGTCTTAGTTCAGGGTGTGATGGTTAAGTTTATGTGTCGAGTTTGCTAAGGCACCCAGTTGTTTGGTCAAACCTCAGTCTACGTATTGGTGTGAATGTAATTTTTAGATATGATTAACATTTAAATCAGCGGACCTTCAGTAAAGCAAATTAGCCTTTGTAGTGTGGACAGTGTCCAATCCGTTGAACGCCTTAAAAGCAAAGACTGAAGTTAGCTGAAGAAGGAACTTAGCCTCAAGAAGACTGAAACATAGAAATACTACCTAAGTTTTCAGCCTGTCAACCCATCCTCTAAATGTGGGACTTGACTACCCCTACAATCACATGGGCCAATGCCTTATAATCAGTCTTTCTATCTCTCTCTCTCTCATCTCTTTCTCTATCTATTTCTATCTTTACCTCTCTCCAAATCTCTATCTGTATATCCCATTGGCTTTATTCTCTGGAGAAACCTGACTAATGGCAAAAAGGACATGACTTGAAGGCACTGAGAGCCTGTCTCACGTGGTTCTGAGCTTTGGCATGGGGAACACTGTTATTCTGGTAACTGTGATGGTGGAGCAGAGGTTTTTGACTCTCAGGCTCGCAGTGGGACGGCATACAGTAAGCGACCTCAGCCTTGACAATCTTAGAAAAACAAAGATAGGAAGAAGGAAGAAGGGACTAATGAAGAAGTGAGTACAAAGATACATAATTCAGCAAAAGAGGAGAGATATGATCTTGTATGTAATAGAGAGAGGGGGAGGGAGAGGGAGAGAAAAAAAAGAGAGAAAGAGAGAGACAGAATGGGAGTAGCTGAGGTGGCCACGATTACTGGCAAAAATATCCCTGAAAAGATGGGACTTGATGTGACTGTATTTGTACATTCTATCAGGCATTTAGTTACCCTTTATTTAAGACAGTTCCAAACTTTCCAGAAGTTAAATTAGTTTGAAAAGTAAGGAGAGTGCCATAAATTATATTTTGCAACCCATTGTCACATCTTGTCTATTGGTTTCCAATAATAGCTCACTAAAATTTGCATTACACTCCTTGAGCTGCTAATTTCAGGGTCAAGTTTATATGTATATTTTATCTAAGAAAAAATTCCATTTCTGTTGCAGCAAGAAAAGAATGAAAATTTAATTAAAGTCTCAGAAGTTGTTGGATAACTTTTCGACAGATGATATTATACTGTTTTAAGCAATAATAAGGCAAATGGTCTCGGATTCTGAATTTAGGGAACTGTGAAGATAATTAATACTATATTAAAAAAAGATAATTTTCTCAGAGGGAGAGCTGCCTAATATTTAAAATGAATAAACTCTCTCAATTGCCCTTGAATTAAGATATTTTTCAACTGAGCAGTGAATATAGAAGGTTTAGAAATAAGAAATGTTTCATTTCTTTTCAGGAAATAGCAAAACAAAATGTTAAGATATTAAATATATGTAAATACTGCAGAACTTTACTTCTAAACATATTTACATGTTATTATATTATAGATAAGCATTTATGTCAAAATCTTTTCTTTCAAACTTCATTAACGAAAATTGCTGCTCTGCCTCCTTTATAGAGTTGTTGCGAGGATAAAATGAGATTATAGATGTGAAAGAAAGCATTATGTAAGTTGTAAAGTTTGGATGATGGCAATGAAATAAAAGAGAGAAAAGAAAATACTGAAAGATAAATGCATCTCAGTAACCATTTTACAGAAGACATTCGCAGTAAATTTATGGGATAAAAATGGCAAAATGCACTTGAACACGTTAGATGTGAGAGAGAGGATATAGGGAATGTGTTAGTCATCTTCATTGCTGAAGAGCCTCAATTAGCACAGCCATGCTGGAGGGCAGGTAAGAATAACAAGACCATTATTCTGACCCAGTAATTTCACTTTTTAGTACTTCCCTAGGCATACAGTCACCCCTCTGCAAAAGGAATCATATGCAAGGTGTTAGTTTTGGTACTGTTGATAAATACATAAAAACTAGAACTAACCTAAGTGTCCATCAATAGAGCAATAGCCAAATAAACTGCCTTATGTCAAGAGTAGATAAGTATACACTAAAGCACCACTTAAAATGATGAGGTAGGTCAACATACATGCATGCATCTCTAAATCTATTTTTGGGAAGAAAGGAAAAAATAATAGAGTTGTCCAGTGATAAATACATGCAATATAATTTATGTTAAAATAACAAAAACAACACAGTCTCAGTCAATTCGGGCTCTAAATTATCATAGACGGGAGGGCTTAACCAACACACATTTATTTCTCACAGTTCTGTAGGCCTAAGTCCAAGATCAAGGTGCCCACAGATTTGGTATCTGATGAGGGCCCTCTTCCTGGTTCACAGATGCCCATCTTCTCACTGCATCTTCATAGGGGGGAAGGAACAAGAGAGCTCTCTGGGTCTGTTTTATAAGACACTAATTCCATTCATGAGGGTTCTACTCTCATGACCTCTTCACTTCCTGAAAGCCCTAACCCCTAATGCTATCACACTGGAGAATTAGGATTTCGATATATGAATATTGGAGGTAGGACACAAAGATTCAGTCTATAACAAATACCAGGTGTGTGTGTGTGTGTGTGTGTGTGTGTGTGTGTGTGTGTGTGTATGTGTCTGTGTGTCTGTGTGTCTGTGTGTGTCTGTGTCTGTGTCTGCAATAATGATGTACAGCAAATAATAATAGTTATCTCTGAGATTAGGGACTGTATTTTTATGTGCATCTATGTGTCTGTGAAAAAGGTCAGTATCAAGGTGATTGTGGCAGGTTAGGGTTCTTTGGAAGCAGACACTGAAAGTTTGGGCCCAAAAGCGTGTAGGCAGCTTCACCCAACCCATGAAGGAGCTCAGCAGTGAGGTCTGCACCTTTGAATTGTTCGGCATTGGGCCATATGCCCAAGTCCCTTAGAACCCTCTATCACTCAGTCACTGGATTTGGGCAGCCCTGGGAAATGCATGACCTCAGCCAAGGCAAAACTCAATAGAGAATTTAGCTTTAACATTAGTGTTTATATTTTTTTAAAAAGGAATGTTTTCAGGTGGTTTAAGCAGTAAGCAAATACAATAAAATTTTCAAAATCAACATATGCAGAAATATAGGCATGTATATTGGTATGACTTTATGTAATTATAAACCATTGCAATAATAACAGCTGTATCTCTGAGTTGGGAGCTTAGGGGTGATTTTATTTTTTTCATTGTGTTTTAGTGTTTTTTAAATGATATCCAATATATGTGCATTAATATTATCAGAAAAAGTATATTTCCTTGATCCCTTATCTACTTGAAAAAATCTGAACAAGGTAAGCACCAATGTCAGCACAAGTACAAGTGATACAGCATGGAGGTTCCAACAGGGGAGAAATCTCCGACCATGTTTATTTCTGGAGAGGTCTCAGCAAACAGGTAGTCAATACAAGGTAGGCATGGCAGCTCCAAGCTCCAGAATAGTGCTTAGAAACAGGACTCCAACACTAAAAAGGAAAATGTATGTCTAATTAGAACCGGGGAAGTCTGGTACTTCAGTCACTGTGATAAAGAGATGTGGGTGAACAATTTGGTCCTAGGAACAAGGCAGAGGAAAAAACTGGCTGCTCACCTGACCATAGGGAGGTCCCGATGCTTTATTCCATTGCCCTCCCATCCCTCCCTCTGTGCTATGCCAAAGGACAGACTCGGTAAAGTTAAAGATAAGATAGACTCTAGCACAACCCATTAAAGGATAAAATTTCTACAGAAGAGAGAAACAGTGTTTTTTATATTTGGGGGGGACAAATTTTCACTGACCTTATCTTTGAATAGCTCAGTTCACCTTTTCCTTTTGATCTAGAACTTCAAAACCATGGTAACTGAAATCCGTGCATGTCAGTGGCAGGCAAAGCAAGGACTGCCTACGCTGTATTCACGAATTAGAAACATAATATTTTAAGATATGTTTTTACAAAATGGATTCATAGATTCAATAAAATCCCTATCAAAACTAAATCAGCCCCTTTTGAAGGAATAGGCACGCTAAATCTCAAATTTATATGGAAATGCAAAGGACTGACTATAGCTGAAACAATCTTGAAAAAAAAGATGGTGCTGGAGGACTTTCACTTCCTGACTTTAACACTTGCTATAAAACCTCAGTCCTCAGGACACTGTCGTATCATCTTAAGGATAAATAATCGATCATGGAGCAGCCTAGTTTCTGGCCAACCCACAGATAAACAGTCGACTGATTTTCGACCAATCTACCAAGTTATTTCAATGGGGGGGAAAATTTTTTGTTAAGCAAATGTTTCTGGAATAAGAGGATATCTGCATGGATGAACAACAAAAACCTCAAGTCCCACATAACTTGATTCAGAAAATAATAATTTGAAATGGTTCATTGGCCAGACTTTAAAGCCCAAGTCAAAAAAACCTCTAGAGGAAAACATAGGAAAATATCTTCATGACATTTCGAAGGGTGAGGATTTGGGGGCAGATCACAAAGATCACTGTACATCAAAGGAAAAAATGTCATATTAATGTCTTCAAAATTAAACATTTCTTTCTTTGGAATTTTAAAATGAATAGACAAACCACAGACCTGGAAAATGTTCCCAGTTGATATATCAAACAAAACTCGGGCATCCATGATATATTTCTTTCAGGCCGTCAGTAAAAATACAAACATGTAACAAAGAGTCTGACTTCGTCTTTGATATTGGACTGCTGCAAGTTTTCAAACCACACCCTGCCACTTCCCTTGCTGCCCCCCCACAACTGGGCACACTGGTGAGAAGACCAGATGCTCTCTTTCTTGGTACCTGCAGGTAGTTCAAATTGCAAGGAAACCATCAATACAGGCTAACAACCCTCTAACTACCATAAAACCCCCAAATCAGCCTCTTTACCTTGCTCTCTCAAGCATTTTGGATCCTGCTCTGTCCTTCCTAGAAAGACTCATACATCATAAATCTTCTCAGACTCTTCTAGTGTATATGTGGCACCATGGGTCAGGAAATCCAGACCAAATTTGATGGCTGGGGGCCCATCCTCCACTATCCAGTAGGACCGCAATAAAGGAATGAAAATAAATAGCAGAATATTTGAAACAGGCACTTCTCAAAAGGTGACACACATAAAGGTCGTAAGCATCTGAGTCATCAGGGTAAGTATAAATTTCAAACCACCATAAGAGAACTCTACATATTTACCTGAATGGCTGAAATTTTAAAAAGATCAATAACAGCAAATGTTAAAGAGGTAAGACAACTAGAATACTCATCTATTGCTGGCTTAGAGTTAAAATGTTATAACCACTTTGAGAATCTGCTGACAGACCTACTAAGGCAAGTGGATCCACACAGCATAAGCAGCGGGCTGTGACAGACTTGATACAGTCTTTAATGGTATATCTTGTATTGCTCAGGTCACTTCCCAGATCCCACTCTGCTCAGGGTAGTCCCAGGCAGTGCACGCAGGACAGTGGAGCAAATGCTTACCATTGTCTGCCCAGCCTGGGGCCCGTCTAACTGCAATCTCTGTCTGGAGTTCCCTATTGAACTGGCAAATTATCAGACCTGCATCTCAGTTTGATGGTTTCCTTTGTCCAATCTTGTTTCTGTCCTTTTTCTTTAATAGATGTTATTCTCCAATAATCTTTACCATTCTAATTCTCTCTACCATTGGGGTTCCAACTGACAGATAATATTTTTTAGGCATAGATTTACTAGGACATGAAGTATCATCTTTCCATGCTCCTCCAAGGACTTTTTGAACAGATGAAAAGACACGTGAAAGACTGGTAAAGAATATTCACAACACATATATCTGATATAGAACTTGTACTCAGAATATATAAAGAGTTTCTACAAATCAACAATACAATGAGAAAAATAAAACTTCACAAAAGAAGACATAAGAAAGCTAATAAACACATGAGAACAGGCTTAACAACATCAGTCTTCAAAAAGTTGTAATTTACCATATGATTTTACTCATATGTGGAATTTAAGAAACAAAACAGATGAACATAGGGGAAGGGAAGGAAAAATAAAATAATATAAAAATTGAGAGGGAGACAAACCATAAGACAGGCTGAACTCTAGGAAACAAACTGAGGGGAGGTGGGTTCGGGGGCTGGGGGACTGGGTGATGGGCATTAAGGCGGGCACTTGATGCAACGAGCACTGGATGTTGTATGCGACTGATGAATCACTGAATTCTACCTCTGAAACTAATTTTTTTTTAAAGATTTTATTTATTTATTCAACCGAGATAGAGATAGCCAGCGAGAGAGGGAACACAAGCAGGGGGAGTGGGAGAGGAAGAAGCAGACTCATAGCAGAGGAGCCTGATGTGGGGCTCGATCCTATAACGCCGGGATCACGCCCTGAGCCAAAGGCAGACGCTTAACCACTGTGCCACCCAGGCGCCCCTGAAACTAATTTTTTACAATGCAATTTAAAACTGCAATGAGATACCACACTGCATGCCCACTGGAATGGCTAAAATTAAAAAGCTGGAAAACAGAAAACACCAAACGTGGTGAGGTTGTGAAGTAACTAAGACTCTCATACATTGTTGATAGGAGTGAAAACGTCATAGCCATTTTGGAAAATGTTTTGGCAGTTTCTTACATTATTTATACATCTAGCCTCTAACCCACCAATTTCACCCCAAGGTATTTGTGTCCCCACCAAAAAAGTTCAAGCATGTATCCCAGATAGATTTGAATAAGAATGTCTGTGGAAGCATTATTCATGGTTAACCCAAGCTGAAAACAACCCAAATGTACATCAATAAGAGGATACATAAACAAATTATGATATTCAGTTATAAAGAGTAAACTGTTGATAAAAGCAACACAATAGGGGCGCCTGGGTAGCGCAGTCGTTAAAGCGACTGCCTTCGGCTCAGGGCGTGATCCCGGCGTTCCGGGATCGAGTCCCACATCAGGCTCCTCTGCTGGGAGCCTGCTTCTTCCTCTCCCACTCCCCCTGCTTGTGTTCCCTCTCTCGCTGGCTGTCTCTGTCAAATAAATAAATAAAATCTTTAAAAATATATATATCTTTAAAAAAAAAAAAGCAACACAATAAATGATCTTAAAACCATGTATACATTTGTCAGCGTTCATCAAACTGTATGTCTAAGAGCTATACATTTTCTTTATGCAAATTATATTCCAGTTACTGCCTCCTAACCTAAGGTAAAGCAGAAGCTAGAAAACAACATTCTGCTAAACAGAAAATTAATAGAAGAAGAGGAAAAAAAAGAAACAGTGGTAATTTAAGATAAAGGAGAAAAAAGGGAAACCCATGAGTTTGATGGAAGTCCGAGGAGAATATGAAGAATGACATTATAATGAATTTGAAAAGGATATTGAGAAAGAGAAATGAAAAAAAAAAAGTTAAGATGGCAAAGGATAGATGAAAGTGTCAATACTAAGCTCTGAGAAAATGTTGATTTTATTTATTCTCAAGAGAGGACCTTGAATACTAGAAAAAAATTAATGCCCTGCAGATAACCATTTTACCCCATCTATCCATCACAGCATGTGTATTAATCTTTGCTCCTGAGACTTTTAAAAGTCTATATTCTGATTCCGAAAGCATAAATACAAATGTTTTACCGTGTAATTTAAACCACAGTTCTCTGTGAAAGACCCCTGATACAGAGAGAAAAAATTCTAACCTTTAACCCTTGTATAGATCTTAAATCTATTAAGTGGAGTCAGGCAACATCTTTAATAGACTTGTGGAATAAAAAGGCACTGGTGTGTTCAGAAATCTGTTCTGCAAAAGTAAAATTCTGTCAGGCAAATTACATGTGCTAAACCAGTTGATCCTTTTGAAGCCTGTAGAAGTTTGTTGATGGGAAAACGCTCCCTACTGAACACTCGGGGGTAGAACCTCCTTCTTCTGGATCACAGCAGCAGATGATAAAACACTCAGGGATTCTGTGAGCTTGTTAGTAGCTTGAAATTGTCCTTGGTGGGAATGTTTATACGACGGGAATCAGCAAACATAGAAGTTGGGATTCATTTTTCTGTCCAGAGAGCCGTTATCTAGGCTCTCAAGAGCACAGCCCTGCTTTTGTTCTAGTTTCTTGTAACAATATGATTTTATTTAATTATTATGACTTCCTCATGAAATTATTCTCTCCATGAGAGCTACGACCTGCATTTTATTTTATTTTTATTTTTTATCTTCTTTTTTTTTTAAAGATTTTATTTATTTATTCGACAGAGATGGAGACAGCCAGCGAGAGAGGGAAAACAAGCAGGGGGAGTGGGAGAGGAAGAAGCAGGCTCATGGCAGAGGAGCCTGATGTGGGGCTCAATCCCATAACACCAGGATCACGCCCAGAGCCGAAGGCAGATGCTTAACCGCTGTGCCACCCAGGCGCCCTATTTTTTAATCTTCTTTTGGACTCCAGTGTTTAACAGTGAAAGTGTATGAACGAATAGTAAACTTTCTGTTTTGCCAGTATTGAAACAAAGGGGTCGCATAATGTATCAAAGCTCACACAGCAATTAAGTAAGTCATGAGACGAGTTTATCTTACGACAAAACTCTGCTCTGCCCATTGACTATACCACCCCTCCAGGTGGGCAGTAGTCAACAAATAATTCGGGATCAATTATACCATGAAGATCAACTGTACCCTTTGATGTAAGCCTTTGGAGCAAATAATATACCATGGGAATGATTTCAAATCAATCCAGGTGACACGATATTATTTTTATCATGAAGATAGGATGACCATTTTGTACACCAACCCATAGTTATAAAAAACTCTCAGACATTGGGGCGCCTGAGTGGATCAGTCGTTAAGCGTCTGCCTTAAGCTCAGGGAGTGATCCTGGAGTCCTGGGATCGAGCCCCGCATCAGGCTCCTCCGCTGGGAGCCTGCTTCTTCCTCTCCACTTCCCCTGCTTGTGTTCCCTCTCTCTCTGGCTGTCTCTCTCTCTGTCAAATAAATAAATAAAATCTTTAAAAAAAAAAAACCTCTCAGATATCATCAAATGATATTGAAATTTTATTATATTTAAATAACGTAAGAGCTAAAACTCTGTTCCTAACTGAGAGGCAACTCCCTTCTCTGACAATGGCCTGGATTACTAGCTATCTAACCTTGAAAAAATGATTCAGCTTCTCTAAACTTCAGTGTTCTCTTCTTGAAATCTGTAAAAAAGAAATAAGAAAATTTTATAAAATACCTAAAATGGAACAGAGTAAGTAGATTAAATAAATAATAGGAATAATAAAAATAGTAAGCCCAATTTAGTTAAGAACGGTTGTTTGTTTAAAAGTAGTACTATTCAGGAGGGCACATGTCGTGATGAGCACTGGGTGTTACATGCAGCTAATGCATCGTTGAACACTACATCAAAAACTAATGATGTACTATATGCTGGCTAACTGAACATAATAAAAAAAATTAAAAATAACCTACAAAAAAAGGTAGCATGTTTCTGTGTAACTTGAAATAAGATGAGTTTTCATTACATTTCCTAAATTAATGATAAGGTGTATCATCTATGTAGCTTGCTGAAGCGGGGGTGACTTTGGAGGAAACATTGTTTTAAGTAGGATGATGAAAAGTGGTAACAGGCATTTTTCTAAGAAAATACCTTAGAAATAGAGGGAAGTTCTGCTTGAAGCTTCTGAAAAGGAGGAGGCAGAGAACAGGAACTTGCATGTGTATCTTCAGTACTTTGTCTGAGATAGAATCAGTGGGACCCAACCCTCGCAACACCCTGAAAGAGGTGTGCTGGCAGTAGTTCATCGGATGAAACATCCCTGGAGACCATCCTTTTGCACTAATTCTGTAATCGATAAGTAACCCTCTGATGATTTATGTGGCTTTCGAGATATTTCAAAGTGGAAAGCCTGATAATGACTATCTCTAAAAGGCTAACATTGATTATAAATCAAAGTTTTCTCATGTTGGCTTATTCCTCAGACTCTTGAATATCAGTAGCGGCTGATGGAATATATGCCGCCAAAGTAGCAAATTTCTACATGTGCAAAGCAGAACGTAACATTTACTAGAAAAGCGGTCATTTGCTGAGTCCTTGCCCTAGGGACCAGTCAGATTCCATCCTAGAAATTTCTGTGTAGCCTTCTTTAAATACACAAAGACTAAAAATGTGAAGGTTTTGGAGGTGCATAAACAAAAGCCATCCTTCTCTCCTTTGGCTCCTGCATCAAAAGTATGAGGAAAATAGGGAAATGATCAATACTGCAAATTTACACTTGACGAAATGGAAGGCCATCAAAATGCAAGGACTTGGTCAAGGTAACACGGCTAGTGGGAGTCAAATCCTCGATAATGAACTAGGCCTTTTCTCTCCTGAGTCAAGCCCACAGCACATTTAACCTCCACTGATATCAATTAAAGACTGAAATAAAATAATGAAGCCTTCTGAGAAGAGTCTTAAAGGAATAAATGAGTTCATGGCCACTTTTTTGTTGGAGTGTGATATATCGAACAGGGAAAAAGGCAAATATTCATTTTCCCGGCTATCTTAACATACTGTTCTTATTTACATTTTAAATTGCATCATATGTTTGTAAAACACTTAACCATGATTAAATAGTTAATGATTATCAACTTGGTTATTTACAGTCTACAGTACATTTGTTTGGTTACATTGTATCACTTAATTAATATGATTCATTGATCCTAAAGTGAGATGTTCCAGTGCTGGAAAAATAAGTGAAAAGAAAGATATTTGTTAAAGCTTACACCCTAAACAGAGTACATTAAAGTAATCTTTTAGGACTAAATTAGATATGCTGGTTATTTATTTATTGATTGATTTTTAAACATGGACAGTTATATTCTCTAGTACATACAAATGCATTTAAACAGAAGCATATAAGAACAATGAACTACAGCCCCCGAACTAAAAATTCAGTTATTTAATGCCAGATGCAGGTTTTCATTGTGTCCATTTCTTTCACGATAACTTACATAATTATACTCAGAGATAAATTTTCTTTCATAACTACTTTAAAATCAATTATTTTTGTACCTATACTAAATCTTCATATTTTTGGCAAAGATTATTTTAGCTAATGCTTTGAACAGACTCTGAGAAAGTGAAGTTGAGTCTTTTCCTAAGAGCACAGAATATGAAACAACATTGCTAGTAAATCACAATGGCTCTGCAGTAAAGATTAATGCTGATCGTTGCCTGACTGATTTCTACTTGACACTGGGACAACCATTCTGTCTCCATGGGACTCTATGCACTTGTGTATGTAAAAATATGACCTTAAAATAATCATACAGTTTTATTTTATTTTATTTTATTTTATTTTATTTTATTTTATTTTACTCTTTAATTAATTAAAAAGGGGGACAAACCATAGGAGACTCCTGACTCCGGGAAACAAACTGAGGGTTGCAGAAAGGGAGGTGGTTGGGGGGGTGGGGTCCCTGGGTGATGGGCATTAAGGAGGGCACGTGATGTGATGAGCACTGGGTATTATACTGAACTGATGAATCATTGCACTTTATCTCAAAAACCAATGATGTACTATACCGTGGATAACTGAATTTAAATAAATAAAAAAACCATATTGTTTTAAAATGTAGAGATACATATTTAAGAATTTTTGGTACAGGCATCTTTTTGATTATTTTTTTTAATTCAACATACACACATAGATCCGAATACAGAACCATAAAACTCTACAGTTTTATTAATTTTAGACTGTAATTGATCTTGTTACTCCCCTTACTTGTAAAATGGGGATAGAAATGGAAACCCGCCTCAGAGCATTTGGGGAGGCTTTAAGGGCCCTGCAAACGACGTGCCTGGCTCTGTGCCTTGCACAATCACTCACTTGTTCATGAACCACAGTGTGCCACTGGGGGAGCACGCACCAATGAAGAGAACCGAACTCCGTCTTCGAAGAGCATGCAATAGTGCCGAATGACTCTTTTCCCACATTGTTCTTTCTTTCTTTCTCTAAAAATATTTGCCAACCCTCCTGGCTCACAGATCAACTGCTAACAATTCCCAAATGTGCAGTCTAGCCCAGGCATTGTTTTGCACCACGATACCATTGTTTCTGCCTTTTCACTGGTTAGACTTCTGCTTTCCTCTACACACCCCTCAGATTCCACGAGCACCAGACAATCCTCACTTTTAAACCCTTCAATAAACCATTTCTTCATCTCACTGCTCCACCTGTCATACCAGAGGTGTGGCTTGCTTACCTACGGACGGTCATATCAACAACCGTTTCATTTTCAACAAGACAGTGATCTAAACACGCCCATGTTCTTTGTGTTAAATTAAGTTGAACATCTGTTCTTTCCAAAAGGTCTCAAATCTATCCCTTTGGCATTACGCTTTTATTTCCATAGTTATAGCCTCTTCATTTTGTACCAGGATTAGTGATGTAATTACCAGGTAATGTATGCTCCCAGGCTTTTCCACTCCAGTCTAGTAGATGGGACCCAAACGTACTCCAGGATAAAAGGAAACTAACCATGTTTTTCTGTGAAGTCTAGGTGAGGAAAGTGTCCTAGGAATGCCTAGATCTAGAATGATGGCACAGGCCTTTGTCTCTGCACACTTTCGGACAACTTGGGATCTGTCCACTGTTCATGTGGTTTCAAGTTTGTGGTTGTAGTGAAGAGAGCTTCATTCTCCCAGGAGATACACAAGAGAAGGACATGGTGGTCCATCACTTGCCCACTAAGCCCAGAGGGTTGGTGCACTGTCAATGTCTCATCCAAGCCCGTTATCCATCCCTCTTGACAAAGTGAAGGGATGATGACCGTCAGAACCAGTTAAGAGTGGGGTCAGGCTTTTCCTCAAAGAAAGGGTACTGAGCCAACAAAAATACCGTAATTAGTCCTGAAATCGACATTATTTTCCTCCTGGGTAAGTCTAACAGGCTACACTGGTTTGTAAGCAGAAGTTTCCCTTGTGCCTACAGATTAAAGTGCAAACTCATTTGTGTTTAAAAGAAAAAAAAAAATCTGGTGTCATGTTTCTTTCAAGTCTTTTCCAGAGCCACTGTTTTCTGCTCCTATAGTGCACGTACTCCAGGAAAAGAAAAAGAAAAAAACAAAAAACAAAAAACTTAAAACACAGACACACAAAACTTGAATACAATGTACTTTCTCCATGGCAACTTTGTTATACTTCTGCTGGCTTTCTGTCTAGAACACTTGCCACTTCTTGCCTTTTCTGTCACTCTGAGGAATTCCTAATTATTTGTCAGGTTTCAAGGAAAGTATTACTTTTTTTGTGTTATTTTAAGGAAATAAATTAATATTAATTTCCTCATTAGCATCTGCAAATACTTTGTATATATCTTGATTAGAACACTATTGATAGTATTATTTGTAGAGTTAACAGGAAGCATATATATATATATGAATATACATATGAATATATGAACATATTTATTACCTAAATATACTCAATTAATAGTATGTTATACTGTATAAACATGGTATGATATATTCATATGTACAGCTTTCCTATATAATCATATACATATTTCATACATAAAAGATACAAGCACATCTAAAAGGTGGATCAAATCCCCACTATGTGTGACATTGGGCGAGCTATTTACCATGCGGAGCCTCTCTGTCTTCATCTATAAACTGAGTGATAAGAATCCCCCTTCGTCGGGGTGACCGTTAGGGCAGTGAAACGGCACATCTGTCCTTCTGGCTTCTGTTCACTCCACTTCGTTGGGTTTTCCCTGACCTCTCTAGTCATCCCTTCTCATTCTCTTCTGCTGGCTCCACTCTCGTTGATCCAATCCATAAGTACTTCCAAACCTTGAGTTTGGCCCCCAATTTTCTTCTTTTCTTTGTATTTTCTCCCTGTTGGCACTTCCTTGATTTCGTATTTTTAAAGACAACTATAGGATGATACATTCACATTTGTATCACTAACCATTAACTTTTCACTAGGCTCCCAGTTTGTGGGTTCAAGTGGATTCTTGATGCCCATGCCAAATTCTACAAACTAAAACAAAACTCTTGTTTGCTATATCACCCGGTCACTTTTCTGCTGCAGGCCACAGCCCCATCTTCCTTGCACCTGCTCAAAACAAAAATATAGTCCGTTTGATCCCTCTCTTCCTTCTACATTCAACCCATCAGCAAGTTCTGTATGCTAACCATCCAAATGGATCTCACATCAACAAATTCTCCCTGTCTCCAGCACCACCGGTATGTCGGAGCTCTCATCACTGCCACCAGGACTTCTAAAATCAAATCCCAACTCTTTTCACAGTTCCTCACCAGCTCTCCCTGAGCAACCCCTCCCCCCTTACTGTTAGATTGAATTTATAAAACATAAAGATGTTTTCATCAGCCTGTTGCTTAAAACCTTCTAAGAGCTTCCATTACACTCTGAATAACATCCAATTGCTTGTAGTGAATGACAGACACCTGTCAAGTTTCCTACCTCTCTATGCCCCTAAACACCTGACCTAAATTCTTTACATGTTTGAAGAAGCAGCAGTAAAAGACAGTGTTTGAAAAACTATCGGACGGGATTTGAATCCCAGCTCTACCACATACTAATGTGCGTAGCTTATGGGATACTTCTCTATCTCAGTTTCTTCAAATGTAAGATGGGAATAAAAATAATAGTGCCTGCTGCAGAGGTCCGTTTTCAGCATTCGATGAGTGAGTGTGCATTAAATGTCCAGATCAATTCCTGGAACATGGTAAGTACCATAAAAATGTATGCTGTGAATAACCAAGCGCTACCTCGTTATCCTGCACACTAGAATGAAAACTTGATGAAATTGGGGACATTTTATTGTTTGATGATATTTTCCCAATATCTAGATCATGGTCTAGCACACAGAGGAGGTTCAATAAGTATTTGTTGGCAAGGAAGCAATGCGTGGGTATGCATGAACTGCAGTAGGTCTTCAGTAAGCCTACTGATTTGAAAATCTCCAATTGTTACCACCACTGTGAACTTGTTGAAGCCAAGACAGAGGAAGGGGTTTACCCTAAAGGGCATATATTATGCTCGGAATCTGTGCCAAACACTTTATATGGAGTATCCTGAGAAATTCTCATGATAGCCATGCAAGATAAATTATATGCCCATTTTTACAGATGAAGAAATTTATATTGAGTAAATTTGCAGGACTTTTATAAGGTTGTAGAATTAGTAAGTGGCACAACTAAGACTTTAGTACTCTGAAACCATTATCCCCTCGTCTCACCATGCTAAAATTTCAGCTTACTCATCTTTCTGAAGCACAATGGATACCACAGATGAAACTCGTAATAAATGTGTGTGGAGAGAATTGCACACAGATGACCATAACCAATGGATGGTGCTGAAAGAAACATTTCAGAATTAAAGTTGTGAAGGTAATTTTTTTATACAAAATAAAATTATTTTGTGAGATTGATCATTATTCTGATCTGTGCAAAACTTCTAGGCATTCAGAGATAAATATCAAGCATATTTTTGCACTATGGAGATATCATAAGCTCGTATCAAAATTATTCTAATACTGCATTGCTCTGCTTCCACTTTTATGGTCCGATTATGGAAATTATTATTACAAAATGAAGACAATTCTATTTTAACTGATCAGGGAGTTCGTGGGCTTCTTTTATGGTACCAAAATGCCTAAATCTTAGTCATTGGAAATCATTCTCTCTGGACAAATGCATTCAATTGCCCAATGTGATTAAGCATTGTCAAAAGTACTTCAGTACTAGTACAGTTTTCCTCTGATTATACTTATCATTACAGATCTTCTATTATGAGGCTTTAAGTATCAAAGACTTCTTTCTAATTTCTATGAGAGTTTGAGAAAAGAATAATGAGGCTGACACAAATCCCATGCAATAGACCTTTTTCTAATTTACAGATTTTTTTTTTTGGCAAATCCTCTTTTAACATTCATTGTCTATAGTGTTATTTAATCTAAAAAAATCAAAATGTATCCACTTAATAGTCAATGTGACAAATAGTGGAATAACCAAAACTTAAGTGGGAAAATATCTTAATTGTCTTTTCTGTCAGAAATTTCAGACAATATGACTATTTTAATGCATGTAATATAATTGTTCCTATATATGGCATAATTGCTGTTATAATAAAGAATTATTAATATTTCTGTTGATGAGAATTTTCATGCATAGTTGGGAAAAACCTTTATATCAGAGACTTTGAAATGAAAAGCAAAGCTTATTTAAACATCGAAATTGAGCAATGAGGAGGTAGAAAGGCATGAATTTGGTAATAAATGCATTTCTTAATTTAGTGCTAAGAAGAAAGCTTCTCTCCCAGCTCTGCTTCAGAACATCTCTGGGTCTTGATTTCTATGTGTGGAAACAATTCCTAACACACTGTGGCGTTTGCGGGGACTGAATAAAGAAATTTCTACATTTTAACTGCATTCCTTGGGTTCTCTTTCTCCTTTTAAATTTGTTCATTCCTTGATTCTCTTCTTCCTCTTTTAAATTAGTCCCCCACATTCCAAGCACAGATGTCTTTTTTCTCAGCTTTTTAGAATTTTGGTAAAACATACATAACATAAAATTTGCCATTTTAACCATTTTTAAAATGTACAATTCAGCATCGTTGATTGCATTCACAATATTGGGGAACTGTCACCACTACCTATTTCCAAAACTTCTTAAAAACGTAAATCAGGATATTTCACATTATGCTTGACTCTTCAAGATATTCCTAGTGCACTTAACATTCAATTCAATCTCTTCCGCTTGACCCACGGTGGCCTCCTGTCAGGCTCCCACTTGCCTTATGGCGTGGATAGAATTATTGCTGCAGCCTGCCCCTCATTCACTGGACTCTAGCCATGCTAGCTTATCCACAGTCCTGACACTTTTCAGTTTTGACACCTGCTGTCACTTCATCTGAGCACTGGTCCACCAACTCCACTTACAAGAGACCTCAGCCTTCACATTTCAGCTTCAGTCTTGCCCCAGCAGGGAGCCCTCTAGGAGATGGACTTATCCCACGTTTTAGATAAGGAAGCTGATGCTTAGCAAGGCTAAGGAATCTTTTCTAAGCCCTTACGCTATATTATCGGTCCCAAGAATCTAGCAGGAGTAGATGCTACCCAGGTGGCTATCTCAACATTTGATGATTTTTGGTTCTACTGATGTATTTTGATTACATTCCAAAGAGGGGTGTGTGTGTGTGTGTGTGTGTGTGTGTGTGTGTGTGTGTAGCCTCAGCTCGTTTTACTCCACAAACGAAATTTGTAAAATGGTCCTAATTTTATATTTGAAGTTAGATTTTAATGGTTTTAATTTCTAAGGGAAACCTAGGTGCCTCTAAGGGCTCCTCAGGGAAGAAGAATATTGAGAAGATTAATTATTAGAATTGAAATTAAAAAATAAGAAGCTGTTTGATTTTTATAATGGTTATGAAATGGGAAAGTGATGATTCTTGAAATTTGAAGCATTTAGAATAGTCCAAGGGCACCTGGCTGGCTCCGTCAGTTGAGCGTACAACTCTTGGTTTTGGCTCAGGTCATGATCTAAACGTCCTGAGCTGGAGCCCCATGTGGGGCTCCATGCTCAGTGGGGGGTCTGCTTGTCCCTCTTCTTCTGTCCCTCCCCCTACTTTCTCTCTCTTTCTAAAATAAATAGATAAATCTTTTTTTTTTAAGGTTTTATTTATTTATTTGACATAGAGAGAGACAGCCAGCGAGAGAGGGAACACAAGCAGGGGAAGTGGGAGAGGAAGAAGCAGGCTCATAGTGGAGGAGCCTGATGTGGGGCTCGATCCCAGAACGCCAGGATCACGCCCTGAGTCGAAGGCAGACGCTTAACGACTGCGCCACCCAGGCACCCCAATAAATAGATAAATCTTAAAAAAAATAGTCCAGAATTCACCTAAGACAATTGTGTTTTTGTTAAAAGGTACATGGTACTTATTCCTGAAATTTCAGAAAGGAAATGCTGTATCTCTGAAGCTAGTTGGAGTGTGGAGGCAAAATGGTGGAGCTTTCACTTCTTCTCATAGATCCAAAGTCTAACACCATATTTCCTTGCACTAATCTTTGAGGCCAATGCATTTCTTTTAACTTGGTTTATTAGCGTACTTCAAACAGGCACTGTATTAATAGAATATCGTTGAATATAATTAAACAGATACTTTGTCTACACCGAATGGATTGTATTCCTAATGTGTGGAAATGAAACTGGTCTCACTCATTTCTAGGCTATTCACTGCAAAGTCAGAGCAAGCACACATTCTAAAATCTGAATCTGACCATATCATTTTCCAGCCTAAAATCATTCCAGGACCACCTAAGGCCTATAAAATGAAGCCTAGACTTTAGACTATGGCAGGAAATGATCTCCACTATCCTCTCTTACCTGTTCACCACTATATTCCACTGCCACTGCCACCTTACACAGTATTTTCAATCCATCTCAAACTTTTTACACTTCAGAAGCACGTGCCTTGGTGTCTCGGAAAAGGTTGTCTTCTCCTCCAGAAATGGCTTTCTTCTTTTCCCTGATAGACCTGCAGATACCTGGCACTCTTCTATAGTCTACAATACCCAGAACAAGCATTTCTGTTTAGCGACTTCTCCAACCTCTAAAAATTATGGATCACCTCCTCTGTTCTGCCAATACTCAAGCTTAAGCTCAAAATTTATCAAAGACTCTTCCCCCTCATATATTAGCTGTGTGGCCTTAGATAAATGACTTCACCTCCTCCGTAAGGTTTACTTTCATTACCCGCGAATGAATGAGAAAAATAACAAAACCTAATACGTTTGGATGGTTTATTCATATAATGCAGGTAAATTTCTTAGCACTCACTGTGCCTGGAAAATGAACTCAATAAATGTGGGTGTTATTATTATCACTGATATAACTATTGTTGTTCTACTCCCATATCCACCCGCCATTCCCAGAAAGTTTAACATTCTGGGTCAGGAGAAACACTTAAGCAGGTAGCTGCTAGTTCCCTCTGATCTCTCACACAGGTAACTGAGGGAATGAGCCTTTATGGTGACCCAGTCCCAGGCTACTTCCAGATCACTTTGCCATTAAACGGCACAGGCAACAATGAATGGTTGGCAGTTGTCTGACTTAATATTGACATGGCTCTTAACCAAATGCAGTGGGAAAGGCAAACTTTCTGTGTCATACCCAGAAGCTCTTGGCTATTTAAACTCGCTTTCACAATTTTATTCTAAACTCAAATTCTTCTCACGACCTCATTCTTTTCCGTAACACAAACTTCTTTTTTCCATGCCTTCCTACAATGTGGAGTTTTTGAGGCCATTTGCTGTTCCTTTCCTACTATTCATTTTCATATCCATGTGGCTCTTTGCTTAATAAGATCTTTCGTTACTATAAGGTGGGGTTCTCATACTGAGACATCTGAGCAGGGCCTGAACACCTCCATGTTCAACCGGTACCTAAATCTTCACTCTACTTAGTGATACAGCCACAATATTCTTGGCTCGTCTCACTTTTGTGGCCACAAGAAAGGACAATGTTTCACAACTGTGAAGCTTTTTCTTTTTCAGTCTGATTTTGCTTGTCATTCCATAAAATTTTATATCGATTGATTTTTACAACAACAGTGCTGCATAAGAAAGAGCCACAAAAAATCTGTGTCATAACAAAAAATAATCTCTTATTGCTCAAGCGTCTGGATGGTCAGATGCCTCTGATCTTGGTTCAGCTCACTCATATGTCTGAGAAGTTGTTGTCTGTTGATAAAGTCATATGGTAAATAGCATGATTACAGAAAAAAGGGAAGAAGTTGAGCTACTAATGAGATCAATCTACCATGGGACTGATTTACCCATAAAATGTTCTCCTAATTTACCCTTTAACTCATTTTGACTGACCTATATTAATATATTTTCCTTTGATTATAGTATGTTTTCTGTCTGAATGCACACACATTATGCTTAATATTATATCTCTACATTTTCATACTTGTTCCATTTTTCCAATGCCCTTGTTTGAAAAGGAATCTCATAAATCAGAAACATGGTCTAGAAAAAAAGAGAGATGTTCTCTCTCCTGGTATCGCATATAATGCTTCATGCCACTCTAGAATGACAGTTGGCAAACTGTGGCGCATATATATATATATATATATATATATATATATATATATATATATATCAAAACAAGGAATGGATTGGATCAAGAATAATATTTAGAGACACACGACAATTCTATGAAATTTAAATTTCAGTGTCCATAAATAAAATATTATTGGAACACAGCTGCACAATTACATATTGTCTGTGACTATTTTTGCATTAGAACAATAGAGTTGAGTAGTTGTCACGCAGATCTTATCAGTCACAAAGCCTAAAATTTTACCATCTGACCCTTTACAGAAAAAAAAAGAAGCTGTCAACTCCTGTTTTAGACAGTTTGCTGATTGGATTTCTCTCTCTGTCTTTACCGACAACTTTCTCATTTGGTTCTACCTGGAAGAGTACTTCATAACTGCAAAGTCCAGTAGTTGAGCTGGTTTCAAGAACTGAGTTACTAACATCAGAGTTTTGTCTTCCTTGTTCCATTTTTGACTTTGTTTTACTCCATGAAGTTTCTTTCCATTCTTATCAGGACAAGATACCTGCCAGGAGTTCCAGGTTTATATTCAGTCCTCACAGCAACCTCATCACCATGAATGAATTTTATTTTCTTAGCATTTCAACAAAAGCGCTAGCTAAGTTGATTGTTATTGGCACTAATTGGGTCATGGCACTTATTCTTTTTTTAATTCAATTAGCCAAGGTATAGTACATCATTAGTTTTTGATATAACGTTCAATGATTCATTAGTTGAGCATATCATGTGCTTATTCTTGAACCAATTACAGTAAGAAGGGTTATGCCATGACTTTATTGAACAGGCCCAGGTTACATGCACACCCCTGCACATGGGGACGGTCTAGCCCATAAAAAGCAAAAGACTATGAGGAGCAAAGGGTATTTATCCAGTGCATATTGGGAGTTGCTGCCAGAAAGGCGCAGAAAATATGCAGCTTAAGAGTAAAAACCAATTGACACTAGATCATCTGAAAGTAGAATTTTAAAATCTTAAAAGCAAAAATATAATTAAATTAGTATTGCAAAATGCATTTGTACTAGAAAACAAGTATGATTCTTAAATTTTCTCTGTGTCTAAAACATAGGATGAGTAGTATAGTAAGAATGAGTTTATAAACAGATTTTATTAAAAATGAATAAATAAATAAACAGGGCTTTAGCAAAGGTTATCCTCAGATCTAGAGTTTGGAATAATGTTAATTATTTTTTCATCACTAACGGTATTCATTTTCATTAGTATTGAATCTCTTAGATATTCATGAAAGGACTATGACTTAGCCTGTGTTTGCAAAGAGGTTACTTTCAGGGAAGAGTGAAAAAGAATTCAGGTATAGAATGACAAACAAAAGTATTTAGATGCTGCAGTTGTAGGACCAAGAAGAATAAACCTCATTTGTTCTTAGGAAAAGAGTAAATTTGTCACAAAGGAGGTGACACTTACCTATCTTAAGTGCCAAGAACTTTTCCAAATGGATGCTTCACTAATCAGTGAAGAATCAGCTTGTGAAAATTCACGAGGCATGAAAGAAATGGGTGTGTTTGGAAAACTGTTTTATACTATGGCTCAGTGTGACTTTAACTTAGAGTATATGCAAGGAGTATTCAAGGATTGAGATTGGGAAGGGTAGTGGCAAGTAATGAGACCAGCTAATTAGTCAAAACATAGAGAGCTTTTACATCAGGCTAATGAATTTGTATTTTATTTTGTGTGCCAAACAGTCAATAAAGATTTTAAGGAAGTAAACCAATGGACATTTTGGTAAAATACAACTTTTAACATTAAATATAATTCTACAGCGATTGTGAACCTATCACATGTAAGAGACTAACCAAGAACACTTATAAGAATCTCTTGGTAAATCATTTTTAGGGCTTCTTAAGTAACTTTACTTCTAATATTTCAAAGGACCTTTTCAAGAATTAAGGAAAACAATATGTGTAGGTCCAAAGGATAGCTATTTTATGATCTTTTCCATGCAAAAAATAAGAGGACTTAAGAAAATATACATGTATCCGTCCATTTATGTGAAAACAAACATAGGAAGGATAAAGCAGGAATCAGTAAGATAGTTTATCTCCAGAAGTGAATGGAAACAGAGCGGGAAGGATGGGCAGGTGGGACAGGGGTGGAGGGACTGGGGATAAAGAGCGATACCTCTCTGAATACAGGTTTTTGCATTCTAACTTTTAACATTTTTCTATTATCTTTTTAAATGTCTGAAATTGGTAATAATAAAGGGGGAAATCAAAGGGAATGACCATAGAAAGAAATGGATATAAACATTGTATTACAAATAAACAGCATAACAAGAATTAGAAGATGAAAATAATTAAAGGGAACTTCAGAACAAAACATTTGTATCATACAATCGAAGACCACCGACGAAGACAAAAAACAAAAAATTGCGCACAGATATTTTGGGTTAGTTAGTGGGTGTGTTTTCACATTGATAGATGTTAGCAATGCTAACAATATATTTTATGATGGGGCTAATCAATAATTTTGAAAACAATGAAAGCCAGATTTCTCACTCTCAGGGAAAAAAGTTACAGATATTTGAAGAAAAGAAAAGGATAGAACCTTGGTGTTGGGTTGAAATTGGAGGTATATGTATTAAATGTATGTTTTTACACATACACACTGACAAATATAGAAATACAGATGTGTATATGCATATCTAGAAGCAATTATACCCAAGTACTGGTGTGCACACTCACTGCCACAGCTTGATTTCCAAGTATTTTTCTAAAATAAAAGGGGCTAGGACTCGGAGAAATGGCTGATTCCAGAGTTGGGGCAGAGAAAGTGCAAGATGAGTCTGCAATATCTGGTAGTATCAGAAAGGAAGGAAGTTCTCAAAACTTGACAACATTTCAAAAAGACACAAAAGGCAACCTGAAGGGGTTCTCAATGGCCAAATAGGACGATAACAACAACAGAGCAAAATAATAATAGTAAAATAATAATAAGTAAGATGATGATGATAGTAACGGGGTATAACCCTAAGAAAAAATAGAACCTTTTGGGTCTATGCTGAAGTCAATGAATAATTGAATATGCAAATATATGGAGGACAAGGGAAATCTCTACTTTATAAGAGAATTCCAACCAATAAATAAATTTTAAGAAATAATGGAAATAGGAAAATACCATTGCTCAAACTCTAAAATAACAACTTTTTTCTTCAGGTAAGAATCATTACTGAATACTAACATTAATTGACAGATATATGATGAGAAATGGGATATTTACATAATCTGTAAGTGAGTAATGGGATGCTTATTAATTACAAGGGGGAAAATAATAACATTACAGTGAAGAAACCTGGAAGACAGTATGTTAATTAAGTGATCAAAGTTAACATCACCACTAATGGAACAAATCGATGTCATCTGACTTGCTATGGTTCACTAAAACGGACACACCATTTCTGTGTATTCCTACCCAAAATACATAATCTGAATCACAAAATTAAAATACAAAATTGAAGGAGATGTTACCCAAAGTCTGGCCAATGGTCTTCAAAAGTGTCAAGGTCATGAAAGATTAAAGGAGACTAAGGAGGCATTTTAACTAAATGCAAAATCCTGGTTGGAGTCTAGATTAAAAAAAAAAAAGTTATCAGTGTAGTAATTGGGAAAATGTGAATATGGTCTACAGATTAGTTGATGGTAATGTGTCGATGTTGGTTTCCTGTTTTTCCTGTGTGTCATCACTGTACTATGGCTATATAAGAAGTTAACATTCGGGGAATCTGAATGAACGACATAAGGCAGGGATTGCCAGCCTCTGAACTATGAACACTTGGAGCCAGATACATCTTTGTCGTAGGGTCTGTCCTGTGCCTTGTAGGATTTTGAGCCGCGTTCTTGGCCTCTACCCATTAGATTCCAGAAGCAAGTGCATCCCTTCCCCGTCCATTGTGATAATCAAAAATGTATCCAGATGTTGCCAAATATCCTTGAGGGAGAAGACATAAAATCACCACCAATCAAAAACTACTGGTATATGGGATTTATTTGTACTGTTTTGGTAACTCTTTCACAGGACTGAAATCATCTTAAAATTAAATGTTGTAAAAATGTGTGAAACCCTAGCACAGTGCCAGTAATATACTGAGCACTAAATGGGTAATAGTTCTTTTTAAAATCTAGTGAGCAGACCTCCATGGACCTCCATACAGTTCTAAACTCAATGTTTCGTGGCACCTGGGTGGCTCAGCCATTAAGCATCTGCCTTCGGCTCAGGGCGTGATCCCAGGGTACTGGGATCGAGACCCGCATAGCGCTCCCTGCTCCGCGGGAAACCTGCGTCTCCCTCTCACACTCCCCTTGCTTGTGTTCCCTCTCTCGCTGTCTCTCTCTGTCAAATAAATAAATAAAATCTTTAAAAAAAATAAACTAAATAAATAAACCCAATGTTTCAATGAGAACGTCAGTGGGTCTATTCAATTAATTACAAACTTAATGAGGGACTCTTTAAATGCAAAAATGACCTCATTTTGACACCTCCAATTCTGGAGTTATCCTCTCAGCATCTAAATAATGTCTATCTCACTGGCAGGTCAGTCTGACTCTGCAATTTAATGCTTCTTATTCCTCCAGCCTTCTTCAGAGCACAAACCTTTTCTATTCGGGTTAATTTCACATTTAGAGTCTTAGCAAAACCTCATTATTCTTTTTTTTTTTTTTTTTTTTTCAGGAATCATCTCTGCTAAATGCTAGGTGTGATGATAGCAGGACAATCTGTAATATTGTTTCACAGAACTAAAGTTCAATGTGATGAGCAGGAAAACAGAAACAGAATATGGATAAAAACTGGTCCCATTACCCTTCAGTTTGACATTTCGGATTCCAGTTTTTGACAGCCTGACCTTGCTACTCACGTCACTCACAACTGCCAGTTATTCAGTGACAAAGGAGCTGGGTGGCGCTCGATGAACAAAGACCCATACTTAGTGATACACACTTGGTTCAGAGAGGAGGGGAAATGGGAGAAAGACAAACAGAAGAGAAAGGAATCATAAAACAGAAATACCGGTTGAAAATAAAAGCAGAAGAAGGTCCAGAAATATAGCACAAGAGAAGGAGAAATAGATCAACAGTAGTGATAAAGTTCACGACAGATTGAAAGAGCATGAACAGAAAGCTGGTTGTCCTATGTTCAGGAACAGCAGAGGCACAAAGACGGGAAGAGAAAGAGGAAGAGAAACAGAGAGAAAAAACAAATATGTGAAATGTATAATGGAGAAGAAGATAGATAGTCTTGATTCTGAGCTTTAATTGGTGACTTTGAGCTCATCCAGGGGAGTGTGCCCAGTGTAATGAGAAATCTGGAAATTATGAGTTATGAAAAAAATTAAAGTAACTAGTCATATCTTATTTGAAAATGAGAAGCCCTAATGGGAACACATAGTGATCTTCAAATAGTCACAGAAATTCCATTTAGAGACAAGAAAAATGGAAAATGGAGTCTGTCTTTGTTTGCTTTTATGGCTGGGGAATAATAGGTGGCTGAAGGAGGATTTTGTGATACACTTTCTAGGATTTGAGCTGGTCAACAACAGATTGGGCCTCTCCATGACTTCCTGAGCTCCCGATCGCCTGGCAGTGCTAGAGAAGGGCTTTCTCCTTCCGCAACAGGCAATCGCACCAGAGTCTCATGTAATTTATTATCCAAACTCAGACACCCTTAAAAGTAAAAGAGGGCTCACTTATAATTACTTCTGGATAATAAGTTTATATCAGAACTCTTCTGGGCAAACTGGAATACTTAGTATCCCTGAAGAGGACTAGCTCATTTCTAAGAATATTTCCAATGCTCTGGCCCCAATCATTTTTTCCTGTCTTGACTGGTCATTTCTCAGCCATTTCAAAGTGGAGTGGAAATCAAGCTTCCCTATGAATTACTATCATTGAAATTTAATATGATAATCAGAAGATAGTGTAAATGATTTTTTTAAATGCCAGGATATTAACTAATTATCCAAGGAATGATAGTTAAATAGATCTTATATGCCAGCAGTTGTGCTAAAAACTGGGGAGTCTGTGATGAAAGGGAGGGAAGACATTATTATATTGAAGCCTACGTTCAGGGAAATGCTCCTTTAGTATATTCTAACCATGACATTAGGCTGTCCAACAACCTGTCTTAATTACATTCACCTACATGCAATACAGAAAATTGCAAAGTGAGTATTATTAATTCCACTTTAGCAATGGGCAAACTTAATTTTTCAGAAATTAAACGACCTGCTTAGGAACTCAAAAATGCTATGGAATAGAGGGGTTTCATAAGTAAGTGTTCCTCTTCTTCCTCCAGCGTAAGCTCCATGAGACTACAACTGCATCTTATGAAAGCAAGTGCAATTGTTTTGTTTCTTAAATTGCACATATGAGTGAGATTATATGGTATTTGTCTTTCCCTGACTGACTTAATTCACTTAGCATAATACACTTTAGCTCCATCCACGTCGTTAGAAAGAGAGAGTGAAGCAAACCCATAAGATACTCTTAACTATAGAGAACAAATTCGAGGGCTGCTGGAGGTGGGCAGGGGATGAGCTAAACGGGTGATGGGTATTAAGGAGGGCGCTTGTTGTGATGAGCTCTGGGTGTCGGATGTAAGTGATGAATCACTAAATTCTACTTCTGAAACTAATATTACACTGTATGTTCACTAACTAGAATTTAAATAAAAATTTGAAACATTAAAAACAAAAGTGTACCTATTTAGGGGTCTATACTGATTAAAGCATAAGAGTAAAATACAAATTGTTTTATCAAATTATATTTAAAATTATTATACTCTTTAACTCCAGAGCAGCCTATTGAACTCTTGCTTATATAAACATATTTCTGGAGCAGTATACATGAAGATGGCACAGCTAAGTGAGTGGCAGGGCTGGGATTTGAACCAGTGTTCTGTCTACACTGACTGGTATATATATATATACATATATATGTATATTTATATCTATGTATGTATATATATAAATATATATATATTTGAACCAGTGTTCTGTCTACACTGACTGGTATATATATATACATATATATGTATATTTATATCTATGTATGTATATATATAAATATACATATATACATATGTATACACATATACAATATACATATATATATACACAATACATATATTTTTTATTTTCTTTTTATTTTTATTTTGGCTTAAACAACAGAAATTTATTTTCTCACAGTCCTAGAGCCTGGAAGTTCAAGACCAAGGTGTTGGTAGCATTAATTTCTTCTGAGGTCCACAAAAGAAGGATCTGCTCTAGTCCTCTCTCCTTGGATTGTAAACAGCCCATCTCTTCCTTCTTTTGCCCTCACATGGTCATCACCCTGTTCATAGGTCTCCCCTGGTGTCTCTTCCTCTTCCTATAAAGACACTGATGATATTAGATTACAGCTTCAGCCCAATGGGCTTGTTTAACTTAATCACTTCATTGAAGACCTTACTTCCAAATACAGTGACATTCTGAGGTACTAGGGATTGGGACTTAAGCACATGAGTTTTGAGGGGACACAATTCAGCCCATATAATTTGTCATGTCTTTTAGAACAGTAAACAGGGGGCGCCTGGGTGGCACAGCGGTTGGGCGTCTGCCTTCGGCTCACGGCGTGATCCCGGCATTGTGGGATCAAGCCCCGTGTCGGGCTCCTCTGCTATGAGCCTGCTTCTTCCTCTCCCACTCCCCCTGCTTGTGTTCCCTCCCTGGCTGGCTGTCTCTATCTCTGTCAAATAAATAAATAAAATCTTAAAAAAAAAAAAAAAGAACAGTAAACAGATTCTTTTCCATGATGAAAAAACTTAACCTTATTTTCGTCTTTGGTCAGTTTGGTCAATTCCTGTGATGATCCTCGTATCTTCATTTCAGCCTCATTGACCATCTCTCTGTTGCTCCTAAGATTATGCTCTCTCCTGACTTAGAGCTTTTTCATTTATTGAAAATCTCTCTCTCCCTTTCCCTTAGCCTAATAACTTCCTGCAGAAGCACATCACTTGTGGAGGATCCTCAAAATTAAGCTTTAGGGAGATTTGAATTTTGCCACCTTCCTCTAATTTTGTCCAGCCTGCCTCGGGGTGGGCATGAAATTCCCTTCCCCCTGAGCATCTAACTGCTGGCCCTGAAGGTCCGTGTCACTTTGACATTCACGTCACCTTTTGCCATCATGGGTTAAACTTGACCAGATTCTTTCCCTTCCTTCCTTCCCTCCTTCCTTCCTTCCTTCCTTCCTTCCTTCCTTCCTTCCTTCCTTCCTTCCTTCCTTTTTTTTCACAATTCCCCATTACTTTTATTTCATGGAAATATATTTGACACATAACTTTGTGTAAGTTTAAGTTGTACAGCATGTTGATTTGATGTATTTCTATATTGCAATGTGATTGCAATGTAGCATTAAATAACACCTCTATCATGCACATAATTATCATTATTTGTAGTGGGAATATTTAGTAATTATTAGTAAGTTTGATATTCATAATATAGTGCTGTTGTCTATAATTACTATACTGGACAGGATGCATTTAACTACTAGTTGCAAGTTTGTATCCTTACAGGACATTTCCTCTTTTCTCCCTCACCACCTGCCCCTGGTAACTACTCTCTGTTTTTAGAACTACTGTGTGATCCAGCAATTCCACTTCTGGATATATATCCAAAGGAAATGAAAACAGAATATCATAGAGATAGCTCCACTACCATGCTTATTACAGCATTATTCACAGTAGCCAAGATACGAAGACAATCTATATATCTATCAATGGATGAACAGATAAAGAAATGCAACATGCATATTGAAATAATATAATATAATATAATAATATAATAATATAATATAATATAATATAATATAATATAATATAATATAATATTATTATTTAGCCATGCGAAGGAAAGAAATCCATTTATGACAACATGGACAGACGGACCTTGAAGACATTATACTAATAAGATAAATCAGGCCGAGAATGACAAATACTGTATGACGTCACTTATACGTGGAACCTGAAGAAGCTGAAGTTGCAGATGTCTTTATGGCAGAGAGTTACAATGACTTGCATGTTAGAGTTGATGAGTTCTAGGGTTTGGGGAAAAAAAGGAATGACACAGGAATGACATGGCTAAAGAATGCCCAAACAAAGGACATTCCCTCATGTTAATCAGTTATAAGTATGAAAAGCATTCTGAAACCAGCCTCATTTAAAATAAGCTTTTGGCTATCTACAAAATTCAAGGGTGGTCCTGGCTTCCCTCTTTGCTATATGCAAGAGCTCAAAGGAAGCTGAATCATTGATATTCTATTTTTCTCTCTTTAAGGTCTGCTTTCTTTTATGATATTTTAGGGTAATTCCATAATTCATTTCATAACTCCCCTACATGAGGTCTCTATCAGCTCCAGGCTCATGTCCTCATAGCACCAAAACCAGTGATCAAGGTCTCACTGTACCAAAAATGTAAAAAAAAAAAAAAAAAAAAAAAAAAAAAAAAAAAAAAAAAGGGGGGGAAACAAGGGTGGAAAGGAGTGAAAGAAGGATGCCCTAAATTTGTCATTTATTGCCCCAATTTGGATAGCAAACCCATTCTTGTGATCTGTGTGATGGCATAGCCATAGAAATATGCAAATAGAATCTATTGTTTAAAATTACGGCCACCCATAGAACAGTGAGGAATCTAACCCACATAAACCACATAGAATGCAACTGAAGGAAAGAAGGGAATTGGAGAGGCTGGTACCAGAAGAAAAGGGAACAGAAGCTGGACATTGAAAACTAACAAATGTTCACTACATCCTTCATCTTCAGACATCATAAGATCAAGTGCTTTAGTAAGACGGAGAAACAAAAATCATATTTGGCAGCTTCGTACCTGTAATGGGGTCTGTGAGTCTTTGGGACAGTCATAGTTTTTTATACATCTTTAATGAAAAAGTAATCAGAGGGTAAATGCATACTGAGTGCAACAGAATGTCTACAAACTCTCCCTTACTAGAAGCATGGAGATTAATTGAATGTTCAAACTCCTTGGTATACATCAGGTGCTTACTAGATAATAGTTTAGCTTTCTGTCCCTTCTCTCTGTTTTCCCATCCTTTTACTTTTCATCAATCTATGGCCCTAGCTCTGCCCTTTAGGGTCACAAAGAATCGGTCTCCCTCTTTCTACATGACATTCAGCTTCACCCATATCCTCTTTTCCAGTTTAAAGGTCTAAAACTCCTTTAGGTGTTTTTTCCATGGTTAGTTTCTAAACCTCTCAAAATCCTGATTGCCTATGTCTAGATGGAGACTGATTCATTAAAAACAGAGCAGGATACAGGACTAAAGATGATATATAACTATAGATACTATTCAAGTATCTTTTGTATCCAGCTGTTCCTGAACTTCTAAGTCTTCAGATTATCTCTTCTAATTCCTTGAGAAATAAGAATTGCCCTTTCCCTTTTTTTATTTTATTTTATTTTTTTATTAAATTTTATTTTATAACAGCTTTTTAGGGTATTATTGGCATGCGAAGAACTGTACATATTTCATGTGTACAATTTGATGAATTTGGAAATAAGTATACAACAGAGATACCATCACTACAGTCAAGGTAGTTGACATAGCCAAGACCTCTCACTGTGTCCTTGTGTCTTGTCTATTGTTTTTTGTTTGTTTTGTTTTTGTGGTAGAATCACTTAACATGAGATGTACCTTCTTAAATCAATCTGCAGTGCATCCTTTGGTAGTTCTGCTGGTAGAGCAGACTAGAATTGACCCTTCTCTTTTTAAAATCTGTTCCAGATTTCCCTAACATTGTTTATATCACTCCCTTGCCTAAGTTCTTTGAAAATAACTGTAGTTATTTGTGAGAGAAACCTATGAAATCGATAAGGATGGCATGGTTCAATGGAGAGAGAATAAGATTTGAGAGCAGAACCCCTGTGTTCAGTATTAGTTCTTCATTCACAGGGGCAACCTACTTGGGTAAATCACTTAGCCATCCTGAGCTTCAGTTTCCTATGTACAGTGATTGTGACAATAATATGAATGCTTCACAATCTAGTTGATCATGTCTGCCAGTATTATTAAGTTATCAAAATATAATTGAATTTATTTTATGAATGTTCTTAACATTGTGTGGGTCGGGGACCCTGATATCATTATTCTGGCATATGGAGGAGTTTCTTGCCTTCTGACCAGTTATCTTAGGGTCTCAAACCTATATGGGAATCTAATGTGACTCTTTCTCAAATAAGAAGTTCCCTTGAGGATAAGAATAGGGAGAAGTAATTTTGCTGTTCTGTAGGCAACTGCAGCATTCAGAAGTGTAATGCATCAAATATGTTCAAGTGAATCAATATCCCCTCAGTGTGACTTGAGTATAAATCAAAATTTATGATCCAAATACGGCATACTGTGACCAAAGTGAATGAATAAGAGAAAGTGGTTTTAGAGAAATAAGCATTTCTATATCAGAATGGCTGACCGTTAATTTTTATGAAAGGACTGAAAAAAAGCAGAACCAGAGATACTTTTGCACGCAAATGATAATTGCTCTTCCCTAAAAATTCAATGTGGCAGTGAACTCTGTGAAATTACGGTAAATTTTATCCATAGTAGCTAACAGTACAACAATAACAAGTAAAAAACGAAAACAAGTAAATAGTTGCATATTATCTTACAGAGAAGAGGCTGAAGAAAATCAGTTAATGGAGTCTACACATTGCACAAATGTGAGGTGAGGTTAACTTGGCCGGGGTCAGAGAGCTGGTTAGTTCAGAGTGTCCCTCATGAGCTGTATGTAGATGACTGCTGGATTTATATTTCACACCTATATCTCTCCTAGTTACAAACTACATCAACTATATACTTGTAGGTTTACCAGATTTAGCAAATTATAATCCAGGATGCTCATTCTAAATGGAATTTCTGGTAAAAAAATAAGTAATTGTTTAGTATAAACTTGTTCTATGAAGTATTTTGTACCTTGTTTTGTACCGGTCTCAATGTATCGATAAGCAATGCTGTGATTGGACCAATCCTGGTGATTCTTATTATTATTTCAAGATGTTATTAAGCAATAACTATGAGGAAACTCTGAAAAAGTAAAGTCTTATAACTTACAGAATCTGGAAACTACACAGCACACTTGGGGCCACACAGCATAGTCACAGGTTAGAGAGAGAGAACTAGTTCAGGGGTGTAGGGTTCAGTTCATTCTTAATTGTTCTGGTTACTACCATGCCTTCCTAACTGGATTATCTGTCCCTATTTTACCTTCTAATCTACTCATGAAAGAGGAAGATCAAATAATAGCTCATGATCTCCTTACCTTGCTTGTTACCTTCAGTGACCACTAATTAATGACAAAGGTGGTCCCTAAAACATTCCCATTCAAGATCGTTCATAGTCTGTCCTCTGCTTGTTACAGTAGCTCCAAATTTCTCAAAACCTTTGCTCCCTACAATCTAGATCAGGGATATTCAAGCTAGTGCCCATTGACTATTTTTGTAAATAAGGTTGAATTAGGGCTTAGCCATATCTATTTTTCTACATATTGTCCATGCCTGTCTATCTGCTATAACTGCAGTAGTTAGGACAAAGATCGATGCTTGCAAAGCATGCAAAGCTTAAAATATTTACTATCTGACCCCTACAGAAAATGTTTGATGACCCTGCTCTACACGGACCTAATGATTTATAATGTTTTTGAACTTGTTGTACTCTATCTCACCTCAAGACCAATATACAATCTCTATTCAAAATATTTATTTTTTCCACATAAACCACTACAATTCTCAAAAATGCTAGTCCTCCTTTAGACTTCAAATATAAATACTTCTGTCTCCAAAAACCCTCTTGATCTACCATACCTGGTATGAGCACTTCAGCTCTGGCTTCCCTTTAATATTTTCCTCTCTACACCTTTGCTCTGTTTATCACAGTTGGTATTTACATAATGTTCTCTTTTTTTAAAATTATTTATTTATTTATTTATTTATTTTAATATTTTTTAATTATATTGTTAGTCATCATACAGTACATCCCTGGTTTTTTGATGTAAAGTTCGAGATTCATTAGTTGCGTATAACACCCAGTGCACCATGCAGTACATGCCCTCCTTACTACCCATCACCAGCCTGTCCCATTCCCCCACCCCCCTCCCCTCTGAAGCCCTCAGTTTGTTTCCCAGAGTCCACAGTCTCTCATGCTTCATTCCCCCTTCTGATTACCCCCCTTTCATTATCCCTTTCTTCTCCTACCGATCTTCCTAGTTCTTATGTTCCATAGATGAGAGAAATCATATGATAATTGTCTTTCTCTGCTTGACTTATTTCACTTAGCATTATCTCATAATGTTCTCTTTTAAGACCATAATATCTGTATGTGCTTCATTCCCTACTCTGGCCTCAGTACTTAGCAGAGAACTAGCATGAACACGTGCTCAGTTTTTTTAAGATTAATTTTAAGCAATGAAATAACAGAACCCTAAATCTAGGTGTCCACACTCCTAATCCACAGACATTCCCATTTTTCTAAGTTTCTTCATTTCTTCTGTATCAGTATCTTTGTTTTAGGCCTTTGGGCATGCTTCTAAAATATGTTCATTGTTGTTACTATAACTTGAAATTCAAGTAAGTTAAGAATTTTGTCTAATAGGTTAAAATTAGAATAACTTCTGTGTAGTTAATATCCAAGATGAAGAGCCAAAGAAAAGAGTATTTCAGGATACACATTAAAAACATCAAAATAATTCAACAGAAGCTAGAAAGTCAAGGAAAAGATGAAACCTCTCATAGTTGCCTGAGAATATTTGCTAGGTATGGATTAATTCATTTTCTATCTTTGCTTTTTTGTTGCTGCCTATTCTATTTATTTTTTTGCTGTTGTTTTGTTTTATCACTTGATATTATGTAGAAGGAAAGCCTGGTTTGTCAATAGACATGTTTATTAATCCTGAAAGTCAAATAATGTCATTGAAAGACTCAAATCAAACTTCTTTTCTCCAAGTGAAGGATAGGGGCACTATTATTTTCATCCCAAGAAATACTATCTAAAATGTATACAATATTAATAGACATCTATATCTGTATTTGTGTCTGTCTACATATTTCTGTATACAGATATTTAAAATATGAAGAAAACAGAATGTATGAAGTAAGCACTAATTTTACTATTAAGAGGAATTGGAGATGAAAGGTGATGGAACACACATAGTTCTCACTAAAACAATATTTGTAAAGGAAATGCACATTTGTCTAATAACTTCCATAAGAACTAAACACATAAATTGTTAATAGCAGATGATTCTGTATAGAGTAGGAAGCATACTTTTCATCAGAAGGTCTTTTGTATATTTTATGTGTTTTTTAATGTATTTTCTCCCTAGATCTTATCTTGGGAATAACATTTGTGAGTATTTTAATTCTTTATTCATGGACTCACATTTGAGTTATCCTTATTATACTCAAAGTCCCAGATTGTTGCCTAAAGGACTGGGCATTTTATTTCCTGTTTTATTTACATTCAGTTCAATTTCTGTCACATGGCCTATGTCTAACAAAGAAACATTTCAGGGGCGCCTGGGTGGCTCAGTTGGTTAGGAGTCCACCCGAATTCGGCTCAGGTCCTTATCTCAGATTCCTGGGATCCAGCTCTGCATCAGGCTCTCTTCTCAGTGGAGAGTCTGCTTCTCCCTCTCCCTCTCAAATAAATACATAAAATATTTTTAAAAATTAAAAAAAATAGAAAAATTTCATTCAATTTTCCAGAGGTCTCCAGTGGAATCAAGCTGCAGTTGGCCTTATAAGTGTTCATTAACACACACTGTATTGAGACTCTACTTTCCCTGATTTCCATCCCTGTTCCCTGCTGGTGCAACCTGTGACCCCTCTCAAAGAAAACTATTACAATGAGAGACTTGTATCAAAATCTCTTCAAGGGAAACACAACCTATGATAATTAGGGCCAAAGTAGGATTTTCAACCATAGGAACAGAATTCTGGGATTAGATTGCTAATGGCCAAATAGCAACATGGCACTGTAGTGTTTGCTGAGTTAGGTCCATAGACTGTCAACCATGAAGGCTGATAGAGTAGATATAGGTGTGGGAAGATGTACTGGGTGGTGGGACAACTGGAAACTTAAGGATTCGAGTTGCTAACAACTGCCACAGAGCTCTGAAAGAAGAACATACTAGTCTCAGTTTAGTCAACTATTAACCCAGAGAATACTAAAATGAAATAAGCCCCAATGGAAATGTTTTAAAACACCCTCAACTTCACCTAGAGGATAGACTTTGCTGAATATCAGGCCCAAGATCTTACTCTAAGGGTTTCCAAGTTAGGATGAAGCCTGAATTCTCAGGCAGTCTTCTACAGTAAAATTGAGTCCATGCTTAAAAACAAAAAAACAAAACAAACAAACAAAAAAAACAACTCTTATGCTGTGGGATGAGAACGTTGGCTATATGTGTTTGGCAATCTTGAATACTAAGATTTCTCTAAACCTACTATGATTCAGAGTGGCCCTCTACTCTTTATAAAGAAGAACAATCTTTCATTGTGTTAAGACTACACAAGGGTTTTGCCCAAGGTAAATGCCAACAATGTGATTCTTGCTCCTCTCAAAATCTGTTTCTCTCTCTTTATTGTTCTAAACCAATATTTAGTGTCTGCATGGCCCAAAGATGAAGGGTGTATTCTGAAAAGAAGTAGATACTACACATCATGAGGAGTCAGTAGGAACATGTGCGAGAATAGATCTGGAGGGTCCAATAGAATATATAGCTGGATGGGAGAGAGGTTATTAAAAGGGGCACATTCTACAGTGATTTAGAATTAAATATGCCTGTAAGGATGTTCTAAGTCAATCGTAGTATACTTTTGGAATTGGTCCTTGAGGCTTAGAAGTAATAATGATCTATGAATAAATGAGAGATGTCAGTATGACCTTAATAGATAGGGATGAAAGAATTTCAAAATAGCTGATACCAACTGGTACACACATTTATTAGAGATAAGGTGGACAGGCAGCAAGTCCCGGAAGGCAAACAGGGATCTTGGTGATAGCATTTCAAGTGGCAAGGCAGATGAACAGCCAATGAGATTAATGTTTTATTTATATATTTTTTAAAAGAGTAAAAAGAAAAAAAAATAATAAAAGTAAAAAAAGACGAGAAAAAAGGCTGATGTCAACTGATCCATTAGAAAATCACTCTCCCTTACCCAGTTTCCAGATCTAAGCCAATTGTTGGACCCCAGAATCTATTATTGAAAGGAAGATCATATGTGTTTAAGAAAGAAACTTTAATGTTATAGCAAGAATATACAATAACTATGTCTTCCTAAAGCAACATTGTTTGTTTGTAAAAGTAATTCTTCATTGAGGAAAAAAAAATCTAGATGTTGAGGGGGCTATAGGATACAGCTGTTTGTAAATGTAATTCTTCATTGAGGAAAAAAAAATCTAGATGTTGAGGGGGCTATAGGATACAGAATGTGAAATACCAATGAAAACAAATAAATGTGTATAATCTCCCCTTTTAGAGTGTGGATGTTCAGAGGTCACAAAATAATTAGACACCTGATCCAAATATGTTCCATATCAGTTTCTGAATGCATAATGACTTGCTTATTTCCCCAGCTCCAGAGAGCATAATACATAGGGATATACTTAACAACTTCCAGAACCATCATCCTGTTCTGTCACTTGTGAATGAAGAGCTATCATGCTACAACGAGCCAAGTGGAGGCTTGCAAAACTGTCCACATTCCTCATTCACAGTAATTCATAAGTAGTTGTACATCTTGGATGAAGTAGCAGTGATAACGCCACCCTCACAAACTTAAATGACATAGAAATGGTTGGCTTCATTACATTTCAGCTTAATTCGCTGATGTGATATGTGAAAATGGAAAGAAAAAAGATGAATCTTGATAGATGATGGTAATCTTTCATAAATGTAGCAAGTTGGTAGCCTCAATCATAATTTCTGTGCTGGAGTTTGATCTTTTCTAGAAGACATCACAATTTCCTGCTTGCTCTTGGGCTATAGCTATAGATCTGAGGAAACTACGTGTTCCAGTGCCTATCAGAAGGGAGAATCACATATATTATTAGCATTTACCTGGAAAGAAAGCAGTACACTTTCACAAACTCAAAACTATATTAATATCCTGCTGTGTCTCAATGTAGATTAAAGGTACCTTAATCATCTGTTCTGCTCTACCAGAGTTCAACAAACTTTTACTGTGAAGTGTCACATAGGAGGTATTTTAGACTTTGCAGACCGTATAGTCTTTGTCATAACTTCTAAACTCTGCCATTGAATAGTCATAGGCA
The DNA here is from genome assembly GCF_024610735.1 of Ursus americanus. Taxonomy (NCBI): domain Eukaryota; kingdom Metazoa; phylum Chordata; class Mammalia; order Carnivora; family Ursidae; genus Ursus; species Ursus americanus. Next base: position 75,038,388 of record NC_142134.1, on the reverse strand, counting down.
TGATATAAATTAATAGGTGTGGGAATCACACAGATTTCAAGATATACCACAAAGCTGTGGAAATCAAAACAGTAGGGTACTAGCACAAAAATAGACAGAGAAATCATTGGAACAGAATAGACAGCCCAGAAATAAACCCGCACTTACACGTTCCATAAATTTATGGCAAAGGAGGCAAGAATATACAATGGGGAAAAGACAGTCTTTTCAACAAATGGTCTGGAAAATCTGGGCAGTTATATGCAAAAGAATGAAAAGAAATAAACTCAAAATGGATGAAAGATCTAAATGTGAGACTTGAAACCATAAACTCCTAGAAAAGAAGATAGGCATTAATTTCTTTGCCATATGCCATAACAATATTTTTTCTAGATATGTTCCTAAGACAAGGGAAACAAAAGCAAAAATTTAAAGTGTTGGGACTACTTCAAAATAAAAAAGTTTTTACATAGCAAAAGAAACCATCAACAAAACAAAACAGCAACCTACTGAATGGAAGAAGATATTTGCAAATTATATAATTCAATAAAAAATCGGCAAAGGACCCAAGTGGACATTTCTCCAAAGAAGACATACAGATGGCCAACAAATACATGATGTTCAACATCACCAATCATCAGGGAAACACAAATCAAAACCACAGTGAGATATCACCTTACACCAACAGAATGGCCAGAATAAAAATGACAAGAAATAACAAGCATTGGTGAGGCTGTGGAGGAAAAGGAACCTTCAAGTATTGTTGGTGGGAATGTAAATTGGTACAACTACTGTGGAAAACAATATGGAAGTTCCTCAAAAAAATTAAAAATAGAAATACCAAATGATCTAGTAATCTCACTACTGGGTATTTACCCACAGGAAACATACATACTAATTTGAAAAGATATATGTATCCCTCTGTTCATTAGAGCACTATTTACAATAATCAAGATATGGAAGAAGCCCAAGTGTCCAGCGTCCATTGATAGATGAATGAATTGAGAAGATGTGATACACATACACACACACACACACATTGCAATATTACTTGGTCAAAGAAAAAGGATGAGATCTTGCCATTTGTGACAACATGGATGGACCTAGAGGGTATTATGTTAAGTGAAATAAATCAGAATGAGAGACAAATTCTGTGTGATTTCATTTATATGTGGAATCTCAAAAACCAAAATGAATGAATACACAAACAAACAAAAAGCAGAATCAGACCCGTAAATACAGAGAACAAACTGGTGGTTGCCAGAGGGAAGAGGGGTGGGAGTGAAGGGGATCTGGAGATACAGGCTTCCAGTTATGGAATAAATAAGTCATGGGGTTAAAGGGTCCAATATAGGGAATATAGCCAATGGTATTGTAATAGTGTTGCATGATGACAGGTGGTAGCTGTACTTGCGGTGAGCACAGCATAGTGTAAAGAGTTGTTGAACCACTATGTTGTACACCTGAAACTAATGTAACATTGTGTGTCAATTATACTCAAATAAAAAATAATAATGGATGTGATTGTGTCTCAATAAGACTTTATGCATGAAAATAGGCAAGAGTCTACATTTGACTTGGGTACTGTAGTTTTTATACCTCTGCACTATACTGATAACATCATGTTAATTTGACCTGATGACCATGAAATAGCAAAGCACTCTGTAAATTCTGGAAAGGCACTTATGCCCCAGAAGGTGGAAAATTAAACCTTACAAAGTTTCAGGGGCCTGATGTATCTGTGAAGTTTTTAGAAGTCTGAGAGTTTGGGTAATACTGAGACATTCCTTCCAAAATAAATTTCAGAATATTTCCCTTTGTCCTTGCTATCGCTAGGAAACTGGAACAGTGCTTGGATGACCATTTTGAGTTTTGAAGGCAGCAAGTACCACTTTTAGCAATATAGCTCTGAGTCATTGGGTTGTCAGTTTTGAATGAGGTTAGAACATTATAGCCTTCTGCATTAAGATCAGGAAGCAGTTATTCTTCGGTACATTCAAGGAGGTAAAGTTATCTATATGTTACCCATGGTGTTCTACAACATGTGGATTCTCTGACAAACCTCTGAAACCAAGCTGTGTATGTAAATGTCAATATGGAATGTAAATACCAATTTACATTCCCACCAACAATACCTATTCACTTTTGAACAGAAATTTTTGACAAGCCACTGGACCTTAGTAGAAACCCTGTAATAGAACATGAGACATCCAGTGAGTATGCAATGGATATATTCATATGTGAACTCATCTATGGTATCTTTATACCGTACAATGAGTCCTTTAGGAGCTAAATACTGTCAGAAGAGCACAGCATCAATCCATCATATGAAAATGGTACATTGGGAATCCAGGTCCTTAGATCACAGGGGTCTTCTGACCAATGTCTCTCCTTAGCACATACTTATGGCTCTATTAGGAGTTCGCTATGACCAGCTAACATTAGAAGGATAATGTGAGACTAGTTCATAAATGAGTCAACTTCATATGTTGGTGTGAGCAGAAAATAGACAATTTTTGCAAACAACCCAAATCAATAATATCCATGAGGCATAGTGGTGATGGCCATTCTTCCCTAGTTGACAGATCTTCACTGTGTAGCTGTTCATCAACTTCATGGGAAAAGTGGTCACAGGTAAGAATATACACAGAGTTACCTGGGCAATGACAAATGACTTACCCTGGAAAACATTAGAAGTTGAGAATAATGAAATAAGAAAATTTTCACAAAGATGCATGGGTATGGACCTATGACATGGCCCAAAATGTGTAAATCATCTTGTTTCAGGTCAATGCCCACTAGAAATGCATCCATCTCAGCTAAACCCTAGCACAACCAGATAAACAGGAAGAACTCATCCAGTGGAGGGTAAACAGTCTCCCTTCTTGTCCATTCTAGCACGTGCTCGATGTGCCCATACTGTGAAAGTTCACGGTGGAAGGAGTGGAGGGTACTCATGGGTCTAACATCATGGGCTTCCTTTATGAAAGCTGTTACAAATATTGTGCTGCTGATGTCAAACCTATCATGTGAAGTTAAAAACTGAGCTCTTTCTCTGATCAAGTATAATTAGAAGATTAATTAGCCACTTAAGGACGAATCACATACAAACTCTATTATCTGCACATGGTCAGAAACTTGTCCTTACAAGAATCGACATGTTTTCTGGCTATGAATTTGCCACTCTTAAAGATGTTGTTGAGACATTTACCAATTCCTTTTGTACTCAATGTTCCTGTGTATTACTGACATGGTGGCTTCCTGATACAGGTACCTGGGAACTTTTGCCCAAGGGCTTTATCTTCTCACTGGAATGACATGGTTCTCACAAGGATAGACTGGAAGTACCAATGAATTAGCAGCGTAGAAGCAGCATTCAACAGATCATTAACAGGAGTTTAGTACTTAAAATTTTCAGCTTCCTTGTTTCTTGGGTGGGAGCATTCTGAGGTTTGCTCTTTGAAGTTTTTCAGAGGTCTTTACCAAGATGGAGGCCCAGCAACCCACAATGCCAACCAGTTAACATAACTTTTGCTGACTTTCTTCCCTTCCCTTCTCACTTCTCTAATTCTCTCCTATGATTTTTAGAATTACATCACAAATAAACCACTTGCATTCAAATCCTTGTCTCCATTTCTTCTTCTCAAGACTTTTGACTTTACTACCTTTGGGTTTAGAAAATTGTCCATAAAACCAAACTATTTAATTGCATGTATAAACGTCAACAGAGAGAGAGGGAGGAAGGGAGAGACTAGAGAGAGACTACTTTGTACTTAGTTCAGAGGTCAGGGAAGATATCCCAGTGAGGCTGTGAGAGATTTCTATCTGTGAGAAGGTGGAGAAAATTCTTTTAGCTTTGAAGACTAACAGCAGGCAAGATAAGGAAGAGCATTATATGCAAAGAGGGAGCATGTGAAAAAATGCATGGGAACATTGTCTAGAAGAGTAAAGGGAGACCATGTCTATTGTTTGCATTTATTTATTTGTTTAGAGACAGAGAGGGGACATTGAAGGATTTATTATTGCAATACCTAATTTTCTGCCTTTGAATCATGTTCAGTCAACATTTTTATGAGAAGATATATGAGTTTCAACACTGAACCAATAAATATACTTTTGAACCTGTTATAATTTTTTTTTTTTGGATAATAAAAATTTCATAAAGTAGGAATGAGACCAGAAAGATAAATGCTCCAAGTAGCGGCTGCATGTCGGCAACTCCTCAATCTCAATGACATCTTTTGATTCTAGGTTCTAAAGAATAACACATTTTTGATCATTTCTGTTAAAACCAACCTTTCCACATGTCTTTTGTAGAACGTATTGTGTGTGTGTGGTGTGTGTGCTGGTGGTGCTGGTCTTTATGTTCCTCTCTGCCTAGAAATAGAAAGTCTCCTCAATTCTTCCACCTCTCCAGGAAATGTTGGGGTCGATTTTCCTATTTTCTTGCTACCCGTCATTCACTACGACCTGAAGCACAGAAGGAGGCACTGGCATGTGTGAGATCTGGGGGTTTGTTGGCTACATTACTGGTAAGAGTTAAAGGTAGCAATGTATGTTCCTGTCCTTTGTCTTCCTCTAGAAGGACCTACCCACAGGCTAAGAACACTTCCCCATCCCCCCCTGCTGCGGTGCACTAAGCTCCCTGCAGTCCTCTGGGTGTCCATCTATAACAGGGTTCAATTCATGGGAGAGGTGATAAGAACTCCTTTTCTGACTTCATGTCCAGGCTACATTTCCTAACTGATATCTATCAGATGTAAAGTGAATGGTGGGTTTTAATGCCTACCTAGCTCCTGTGTGTTAGTTGCTCTGTAATCTGGAGGACAGGGAGGGGGAATTATTAGGTTCCTTCAAACTTCCGCAGTTTTCATCTTCATTGTGATAGTTATCAGAACACTCTGTTGTGGCACGACACACATTGCAGCATGCTAGGACTGAAAGGAATCCTCACGAACATGCAACCAGTGTCTCAATTCGTAGCTAGGAAATTCATGTCTACAAATTTTCCATGATTGTCTAAGGTCATAGTCTACTCGAGGAAGAACTAAGACCAGAACTTAGGTCTACTGATATTCATCTCAGGATTTTTTCACATAATCTAACTTCCTCTCTATAAACATGCATTTAATAATTGAATGAATTTCAGGGGCGCCTGGGTGGCACAGCGGTTAAACGTCTGCCTTCGGCTCAGGGCATGATCCCGGCGTGATGGGATCGAGCCCCACATCAGGCTCCTCCACTATGAGCCTGCTTCTTCCTCTCTCACTCCCCCTGCTTGTGTTCCCTCTCTCGCTGGCTGTCTCTATCTCTGTCAAATAAATAAATAAAATCTTTAAAAAAATAATTGAATGAATTTCAGATTGAAATTATAGCAACAAAGCAGAGGCTGATTTAAAGGAGATGGTAGTATGAATACATTAGATTCTGAGGGGATGGAGTACCTTAGAACTAATTTCAAATTAGATTTCCTGGTGCTTAATGTCAGCAACATTATATCTCATAGCTATAAGATCATGCCTGTTGGTGATAAAATGAAGTAAAGTGGCTTACAAAAAAGGAGCAAAACGTGGGCCATTTCATCAAAAGAGTCACAGTTTACTTGGGGGAAACAGGTATGCGAACAAATACATTACCCACCATACGGCACCTGTAACTGTAAAGCTTCAGGGCAGCATCAGGCAAACACAGTGAGTGGGCAGTGGGATCTCTCTAGAGGAAATCATAGTGGATGGAATAGAAGGAAGCTAAAGAACAGGTTGGGGAAGTTTCTGGGAAGGGGGGAAGGAGAGGAATCTCACATGCAGATGAAGGCTGGGGAAGAAAAGGAGGGAGAGTCCTGGGGCTGCCCCATTAGGGTGAAAGAAGAGATCCATGTATGGTAGACCCATACAGTAGCAACAGCAACCAAGGTTATGCCAGAAGGTGGATAAAAATAGCTCCATCACCATCTCATCTGGCTTTAAAATTTGTATTAGTTCTCCTATATCTTCTAGATGAAGCCTAGCTTCCGCAGTGGCCAGTTTTTAGTCCCATTCAATTTCCCAATGATACAGGAGGTTCTAGTCAAAAGAAAGTTTCTCTTTACGATGTATACACCCATTGCCTCCCTCTGACACTGCCATCACAGTTTTCTAAGAATGCTGCTTGTCTCTCTTCTGTTTCGCAGAAGACTCAACCCATTTGATCTCTGCCACACAGTCCAAATGCCATCTACGGGTTTTTCTCCACTTCTGAGCACTTCTGACACCCAGCTTGTGTGTATGTGTTCAGACCCACTTCTCCCAATAGACTCTACCCCTCAAGGAAGAATCCATGTAAGTCTTAACTCTGTGTCCTCCACAGCAGCTAACAGACAGATTGGCAAAGACTTGTGACTCCTGAATGATGACTTGGCTTCCTCTCAGGATTAGAGTGGAAGGTTTAAATGGAATTCATCAGGGAGTGCACCCTTCTGAATTTAGTGCATAAGAAGGAAAGCATGATATCTCTACTTCTTCCCTAGAAACAGGGAAAAGGAAGAAGCATGGCAATCCATTTGGTTCTTAGTAATTGTGATATTAACACCTAATGTTAACAGTACCCTTTACCATTCTTAAGAGTTATATGGTTGCATACATTACCTCATTTGGAGTCTCACATTGACCTAGAAAAATGACAGGTGTTTTTTTTTTTTATATAATTTTCCAAGATAGAAACAGCCTCTCCCCAATGGTCCAAGCAGTTTGTTCACAGGTAGAATCATTTCTTCACCAAGACTCAAACTCAGTTCCTCTGATTCCAATACACTTAAACACTGTCTCTTCCAAAAAGATAAAGCAACCTATTTTACCAGAACGTTTCATACTCTTTTCCTGTTTTTGATCAGATGCAACAATTACTAGGTCAGCTAGTAACTGTATATTATTTGCCTAAACTTTAAAAGAGGGATCTTTGAATCAGAAGGGTTAAGAGGCTTAATAGCTTACTTTAAATGAAGATCTATTCTATATCATTTTTCTGAGCATTGCTCCTAAGGACTGTTATTATCTCCATCTTATAGATGAAAAACCCAAGGCACACGTAAGCTAGGTAACTTGTCCGTAGCTTCAAAGCTAATAGATACCAGATCTGCAACCCAATCAAGTTTTCTGACTCTAAATCTATACTAATTTTACAATATCCCACTGCCTGAAAAGATGATAAAGCACAGAAAGCAAGCAAGCAAGACAGAAATGAGAAAGGTGTGTGGAAAGCATTTGTTACAAACACCAACTTCTCAAGTTTCTAAGATCCTAAGGTTCTCAATGAATGAATGATTTCCTGGAGGTAACATACATACTGAGAGACCCTCATAAAAATCTTTAGGACACAGGAGAACTATTTAGAACAACACTCACTAGACAGAACATTTATGAGGTCCCTGTTGGGAGCAAAAATGATTCTTTAGGAAATGCCAACTGAAACATTAATGCCAGCACCAAACTTCCATAGAAATTCTCCCCTGTGTAGATTCTTATATTATTTCTATTTCATTCTTCTTCTTAAGACATCTAGGATTATCCACAAATCTATTACCTTTCAGTAACAAACTATACTGTTATACAAATACTTTAGTAAATGTCTTTTGGGATCACGCAATTCCTTTAGGGGATGTATGGGGAAACCCTCTGTCTACTTGATTTGCAAAATGCAGATGGTTAGTAATACTTGAATTGTTATTGATGCCTCCTAACATCTTTCTCAGCACCCTTAAAGAGAGTGGCATAATTCTTTAAGACATAATATTACACTTAGGAATTGCTCTAAAAAATCATCAATCTTTTGTGCACAACCCTGAGTGCTCAGCTAGTGTTAAATAAACCATGACTAGAAATGAAATTCAAAATACTTTGAGTGATTTCTGCAAAATGCTCTCCATTTGCCAATTATGTCCTACCATATTTCATTTTATCAGTTATTCATTATTCTTGGCTAAAAATACAGTTATGACAAATAGTATATCTCAGAGGAAGTTTCATGATTTTCCAAAGAAATACGATCAATATGTTTCAGCCATGCCATCGTTTATATTTTGCACTTGGCGAAAATAATATTGTGAGTGATGATGATGGGGACTTTATCTGCAGTTGCTGATGAGTTTGGCTTTTAGGAATATAAATGTAACTAAAAGGAATATCAAATCCAATGGCATAGTTATCAAAAAGGTGTCTGCTAAATACAGAACGGACTTTCACCAAGAAGAAAGGCAATCAGTGAAAAATTTTCTCTTTTTTATATAATCCAGAATACAGAAAATAAATTCAAAATCCAATCAGCAAGGAGGGGTGCTGCATTCCCCACCTCGCATCTTCCAGGAACAGATTGAAAAAAATGCCCAAATCTTTAAACTTTAAATCAACTACTTGTTTTTTGAAAAGAAATACCATGACCTATGGTGAAAGTAATGAAACGGTCATATATTCTAATCTGAAGTCTTCTTGGATGCTCTGTAGCTTGAGAAAAATTACTTAACCTCTCTGACCCTCAATTTCTTACTATTTTTAAGCAGCGCTTCAAGTACCAAATAAGATAATGACCTAAAGATATTTTTAAAATAAAAACAGCTCTTCAGATATAAAGAATAGCTTTATTATAATATATTGCCTGGAGAAAAAGTTTTCATCACTAAAATAAAGTTAAAATTAAAATCATGTATTATTCATTTCTATAAGCTATAAAACGATATAAACACAAATGCACTAATATAGTTTACACAGTAAAAACCTGCATATGAATTAATAGATTTATGAAATTAATTAAGAGCAATTATCTATCATCATGTATCACCATTATAAGCAATACACTCTAACTAACAACTACAGTTTGAGGTATTCAAGAACATCATAAAATCCATCTACTCATCTTCTATCCTACTGCATTTCTGTGACATTTCCAGCAGCCTTTCTGGCATTCAAACCTACACCCCATTGAAGTCAGAGATTCTCTATCTCCCCCGGCTTTGGCCACATGAGTCTTTAAGTGACCGTGGTCCTTTTTCTACAAAGAAGAACAAGGATGTTTTGATTCAAAGCTTGCAGAAGAAGGGCACGTGCTCCAAGGCTGGTGGATGAAGAGAGGCCACAAGCAAAAGCCTGGTGGAAGAGAGAACAGTCATAGGTCATACTGTTCAAATGGGGAGTGTGGAAGTCTAGTCAGAGCAGAGTGGACATTGGTGTTGGCATCATTGGAGAAAATTCTGGGATGGGGTGGGGTAAGACCAGACTTGGAGGATACTGAATGCTACTCTAAGAACCTTCACTATCCTCTTAAGTAGTGGGGAAGTTGTAGAGCAAGCTAGTAAACTCAGAGTTTTGCTCAGAGAAGTCTACTCAGGCTTGAAGTGCAGGTCTTAATGCAGCAGGAAGAGATGCAAAGGGAACCCAGGAAAGCCAGGAAGGTAAGAAATCACAGAATTCTTGACTGCCTTACTTGGCTAAGTGCTGGTTCTCCTTTCCTACCTACTTTAGTGAGTAATACAGCCTCCTCTCTACTGCTCCCGCATGCTGAGAGTCTTACATTCAGTCCCATGGACAAAAGAGGGAATATGATTTTTAGGACCTGATAAAACCATGTGAAAAAATCTCAACTCTGCAAGATACTAGCTGTGTGAAATATGCCTGTTTTTTTTCTGAGCCTGTTTCTTTACTCATAAAAAAAAGGGATAATCATAGCTACCTGCAGAGCCGTGAGTATCGAGGCAAATATGAAGCTTTCATGGCACCTCACAGACCCTCACAAAGATGATTAACATTTTCATTTGTTTGCCCCAATCTACTGACCTTTTTCTACTGATGTAGAAATAGATCCACCAAAGGAAAGTGCCTTTCCCTAGATGCCTTCATGAGTTCAGGAAGTGGAATCCATGGTTCCAGGACCACTAGGCCCAGGCCATCTTCTAACTGCTCCATTACCTCTTTCCTTCCTTCTCAATGTGCGGCAGCACCCTGCTGGTAGGCAAATGCCCAGGGGAGCCACACTCCGCTGCTTCCTTCCTGCCAGCACTGTTAAGGAAACCTTCAGGCCGTATGGCTTTACCTAACCATTACCACCAGCTGCATCAGCTGTGTTTACACGTGTGGAGGATTTGCTTGTATGTCACTAACATCATACTACATATTAAATTTCATCTTGTTTCAATCAGTTAACTTTGAAGCAAAGCTACATTTATACACTCTCCAAAATAATTATAAGCATAATTGTAATACATACTATCTCTTCATATATATCCTTCATTCTAGTGTTGTCCATTTGGATTTTTATTTACTATTTAATTTTATAAATAACAGTGATACAATGTTTGGGTATAAAAAAGTTCCCCTCACATAGATTTCCTAAACAAAAACAGAAATAATAAAATTAGCATTCACTGGGCTTTTGTTCTAAGTCTGTGCTGAGAGCCTCACATGCTTTGCCTGACTGTATCTGTGTTCAATTTCATGAAATTATGCTATTATTCTTCCCATTTTTAACAGATTGAAAAAGTGACGCTCAGAGAGGCTGGGTACCCCTTATACCAGTAAGTGGAAGAGCTAGAATTGGGCTCAGATCTGCCAGAATTCAGGGTCCACAAGCGCACAGCATCATAAACGTGCCACCTGCATGTATGTCAAAGACATGAAAATATAGCCACCTCCTGAAAATGGAAAAAGTAGTTTGAGATTTAGCCTTGTTGTTATCAGGCTAGAGATTGCCTCCCAGGATCCTGCTGAGTGGAAGAGACCTTGGTTTGATTTTTACCAGGAAGTATCTAATAATGAGGATACAAGGCTTTGTGGCAAACCATGGGGGTGAAGTTCTTAGAAATGAGAATTCTGCTACCTCCCTCACGCTCATTAGAAGTTTAAAGAGACCACTTCATGGGTGTCACTAACTGAGGCGAGTTCTCCTGAGACCCTCTAAGTACTCTGGGCACAAAAAACAGATTCTAAAAACTCCCAAGTTACGGATGACCGAGAAAATGAACAATGCAGCTGGAACTATGTATCCAGGCGCTGCTAACAAAGACAGTCGGCTTGACAGGAGACTAATAACATTTCACTAGAAAATTCACTTTACGAATGAAAATTACATGCAAGCACTTGTATTCAGTCAATGAAGATGATATCTAGGCTTAAAAATACAAACTCCCTGGGGCGCCTGGGTGGCTCAGTCGTTAAGCGTCTGCCTTCGGCTCAGGGCGTGATCCCGGTGTTCTGGGATGGAGCCCCACGTCAGGCTCTTCCGCTGGGAGCCTGCTTCTTCCTCTCCCACTCCCCCTGCTTGTGTTCCCTCTCTCGCTGGCTGTCTCTCTCTCTGTCAAATAAATAAATAAAATCTTAAAAAAAAAAATACAAACTCCCTTGCCATCTAGAGAAAGAGACAGAAGTCACACCTGTAAAGCAACAATGAATGATCAAATAAGATACAGGATTAACTATGTGGCATAATGATCCATGCGCTGAACCATCAGTGAAGCTTCAAGAGAGGGGAAGTTTTATAAAAGGAGCAGAAATTAGTCATGATCTTCTGCAGAATGTAGGCGCAGGAAAGGTGATTTGGACTCACCCAGTCTAGCGTGCTCATTAGACCTGTGGCACACCACGTGCTTCCCGGTTTAGACATAACAGTAAGTAGGCAATCGCAACTAGCATAGCCTGTCAAAACAGCAACCAAAGTTGGGGCGCCTGGGTGGCACAGCGGTTAAGCGTCTGCCTTCGGCTCAGGGCGTGATCCCGGCGTTCTGGGATCGAGCCCCACGTCAGGCTCCTCCTCTATGAGCCTGCTTCTTCCTCTCCCACTCCCCCTGCTTGTGTTCCCTCTCTCGCTGGCTGTCTCTCTCTCTGTCAAATAAATAAATAAAATCTTTAAAAAAAAAAAAAAAACAGCAACCAAAGTTTCAGGGATTCCGGGATGAGGGTCTGGCTCACTCTACCTAACAAGTGACCCAGGCCAGTTGAAGTGCTGAGCAAGGGAGACAACTCTATAAATGAGTAGTCGAGGGATTTGAAGATTTATTTTTAAGGCAAGTATAGAAAATCACACAAGACAAAAAGAACATGATGAATAATTTTACGTGTGAACAAATTGACTAGGGGTGGGTGTAGGAAGGCTGACATTAGAGAAGAGAAAGTCCATGCATTTTGATAGGCTGGAAGGATGACAATAGGAGGATGGAAGTGGTCCGTCCAGGATCTTAGTGGTGGAAAGATAAAGTCAAACTTAAACGACCGGCTTCATGAAAGATTAGCCATGGTCATTGGTTACCCTTGTGTGTGGGCATGGGGAAAGCTATCATTTTTAGAAGGGAGACACATATGTGAAATAATTTTCTGGGAGAGAAGAAAATACACTTATCTAGAAAGTGTGGTTTCTTACATAGAATAAAATGGTTGTTAGACAATGGGGCATTGTCTAAAATAGACATCTTAGTGAATGGTCAGTCATAAATGGGACAAGATCCAGTGTAAGACTATGGGAATGGGCACCAGAAAATGGGAGCAGAGAGGGACACAGTTATTAGAAATGAAATGTCAAGAATATGGCAGACCAGGCTATTGGATACTATTGTCAGAGTGGTGGTGAAGACCACCAATAATGGTAACAGAAGTTAGTGGTAAAGAAGACCCTGTAAGCCAGATGCTAAAGACATCAAAGGATAAAGGGCTGCTGACTGGTGAGTGGCTGATGACAGCAATAAAGAAGAAGAGGGTAATAAAATTTAATGACAAATACCTAGAAATATATATATATATATATATATATATATATATATATATATATATATATATATATACACACATATTCTCCAATGGAAGAAATAGTTTGGAAGTTGCAATGAGAGCCAAGTAGAAAACTTATCCCACTACAAGAGCTAACTAAAGTTGGTAGAAAACATAAGAGCAAGTTTTTCTGTCTCTTACAACATAACATATATTAAGATTTCCCCACCATAGCCAACGACTAGTGATCACATGGCTGTGACAAGCAAAACAAGAGAAAGAGTTTTTGAGAGTACTTCCAGGAAAGATCCTCTCCTTTGGATGGGGGGTGGGGGGAAGAGCCATATGAGGGGATGGGACTATGCTGTGTCATTTGTGCTTTCAGATGTAATGGCTGGAGCCATGATAGACACATTGGGACCATGGATAGATTCTGGCTGGGAGAATAAGCAGTACTACAAAGATTAAAGACAGTTAAAGGAATGAGTTTTGATATATAAGGAAAGAGGTTCAAATATTGGAATAATAATAACAACAACAAAAATAAGTCTTTTAAATACCTTATTTAGCATAGCAACTTCCCATTGGCTGACCTTTCTCTTCTCTTTAAAGTCAATAGATTTTATCTGTTATCTATTCGTGCTGGATACAATGAGTTGTCCAAATTAAGAAGTAATATGTTTTTAAGTACATATATATCTTCAGGCTGGATATTAGATTGTTAATATTTGGTTAAAACCCATTAATTTATGGGAGAGTAAGCTGAGGAATGAAATGGCATTTTCAAGCATATACACTTTTTTTTTTTTAAAGATTTTATTTATTTATTCGACAGAGATAGAGACAGCCAGTGAGAGAGGGAACACAAGCAGGGGGAGTGGGAGAGGAAGAAGCAGGCTCATAGTGGAGGAGCCTGACGTGGGGCTCGATCCCATAACGCCGGGATCACGCCCTGAGCCGAAGGCAGACGCTTAAACGCTGTGCCACCCAGGCACCCCAGCATATACACTTGTTATGACCAAAACAAAAAAACAAAACCACCCAGAATAATAGTAAGGTTTCCCGATGTGTAGATAGCACTTTCTAGTCCCAGAGCACTTGTTCTTAAATCATTTCCTTTAACCTAGAAACAAGTCTTCTATCTCCCTACCCAGTGTTCCTTCCACTACTGCCTTCTTCCCTTTATAAATCTCAACATCTCAGGAGACAGGAAGATTGATAGAACATGCAAATTTTTGTTTTCCTTCTGTTTGACTACAAACCATTTTTTTAGAATCAGGTGGGAAGAAAGTAAGTGTAAATAATAACGATGCTTTCAGTCTGTGAAGCCATTGAGGACTGTGAATCTGTCTCGAGGAGATGATGAAGGATGGAGCAGTGATATAGAGAACAGGGGCTTGGCATAGAGTCTCATCTGTTGCCTTGTAGACAGGGAACACGTCATCTCTGGATTTAGGGCGACAACTGATGTGCCAGATCAAATTTACATTGACAGTGGCTGCAGAGTAGTCCAAAAAAAGAGAAGGGAGAGAGGGAGAAAGAAAAGCATTTTTTCATTGAATCCTGCCACATAAGGCAATATACTAAATTATTATAGCTATAAATATAGGTAAAGATACATATATGCATATATATAGAGAGAGAAAATAATTACATATATAATTTCTGTTAATATCACCCCTATTATATCTTAAATTCCATATCATAATTATTGGTCATTATATCCTGGACCCAACTGACCTTCTGATCCAAAAAAGATACTTCTTGAAACAATGAGTGACATTCAACTTAGAAAGTGATTTAAAGGCCATCTAAACCACATAGTTCACAGATGAAAATTTAAGAGCTAATATACAGTCATTTCTGCAAAGTTACATAAATACTGTCAGAGTCAGGTCTAGACTCATATTGAGTTTAGGGAATAAGCTAAAAATCTAAATCTTCATTCAATTTGCTCGTATTTACTAAGGTTCTTCCATACTCAAATGCGTCATCTAACAGTGGCCACGTTAAAAAAAAAATAGTGCAGAATGTAAGAGACTCAGGATTCTGAAGAAAAAAGAAACTGAGAGTTGAGAGTAAAGTCATAAAGTTTTCAGGAAAAAATGGCGACTAATGTTGGTTTCTTAGAAGGTTTCGGGTAGGCAGAGAGACTGGAAGTTCTTCCTGCATGTAGGATATTACATATGCAAATGAACACCAGGTTGGGTGGCAGAGGGTGTATTTCCCAAAGATCTGTTGCACACCTCATTCCCCCTTTCCCTTATCCTAATCTGCCCTCTGAATTTCCACCATATAAAATTAAAGATATTCCTGGGCATGTTGGTTCAAACTTCCTCGGATGCCCCTGGGTGTTATCTGAATGCAGCCCCTATGCAGGCAGCACAGGGAACTAGGGAAGGAAGAGGAAGCCACTCCAGGTTGGTAGGTGGCAGATGTAATAAGCAAGGGCTTATGCACAGGGCTCGTCTTGGGCAGCCTCAAGAAAAGTAGATCTTCGCACCTGCCCGCCAAATGTTAAAACTTCATATAGAGGCCTTAACTGGGATCAGTCACGTATACCGTGCAAATAGTCTCAGCACCACTGTATCCTTGGGCAGCTTCTGGGAACAGGAAAGGCAAACAAAACCCACATTCAAAGGATAGGGGAGGAATGAAAAGTCTCTGATTGCTAGGGTCCAGCTCACTGAACCAACTCAGGATTTCCCCCATCAATGCCTCTTTCCCACAGCCAGGGAACTTACTCGAGCAGTGTATATGAGTCATCGTCTAGCCATGTTGATATATAAAATTGACCATCACAACAACTTTAATTTAATGAAGATTTCTTGATCCCTTAATATGTAAAAGTATTATTTATTTATTTATTTTGCTTTCATTATATAATGTTCCAAGTGCTCTCAATACATTATCTTGATGAATGAACAGCAAGTTTTGCTGTTCCCACTTGCTAAAGAGAATACTGGACTGATGACCCTCAGATAGTGCTCAAATCCCACTGCCACTAAGTGTGAGTGGGACCCATGAGCCGGGTCCTCCAGCTCTGATCCACCGACAGATGCTACCTTTCTTCATACCAAGCGGTGCCCGTGTGTGGTGGCTCTCCATTTCTAAGGAGGGGTGCTGTCCTAACTCTTCCTCATGGCCAGGGTAGAGTCTGCATGTTGAGATAGTAGAGTTAAAATACAAGAAGACTCTGGATCAATGAGTCACTTAGAATTTCAATGAATAGGAAATCATGTGGGCAAGAAATTAACTTATTCTGTTAAGTCGCTGACTTTTAGAGAGTGTCGATTAGCAGAGCATAACGTAGACTATGTTAACTAATTAACTTTATTAACAGTCTTAGGGAGTTGATGTAAGGATTTTATTGGATAAAAGATGTAGAAATTTTGGAAAAGGCTAAACATTATTGGGTCTTTAATCCTGCAGCTGTGTTTCAGGGAAACTGAAATTGGCAGTTATAAAGAAGCCTGCGCGTTGGGGCTGACTTTACTCACTCGATATTATTTATTTCTAGGAGAACTTTTACCAACTGAATATATTACGTTTCTGTTTCAACTTTAATTTGGCAGAAAACTCAAGCTCTCCCACCAGAGAAACAGCTGGAATGGAATTCTCAGGCAGTAAATTACGAGTTTTAAGACTTTATTTGGTCTCTTGTACTTTATTGCCCAGCTCAAGGTCAGACACTTGATAGTCATCAACGTATTTTTTATTTCTAAGATGCTAAACTATTCATGGCACGTCTTCTAAATAATATACCAGGACTAGTTATAACTATCAGTGTGCTCTGTACTGCTTGTAGCAGGCTTCAAACAGTTACAGATGTGTCCATTTAGGTCAGAAAGTTATTGTGGACAAGTTTTTTTTTTTTTTTTTTTTAGGAAATACAGGCAGCATTTCTGAACTAGTGATGTATATTCAGATGATGTGAAGGGTCTTCCAGAAGTACTTGGCTTCTCTGAGGCTGGAAAGGTCTGTCTGTCTCCCATACCCAGCACTTCAAAGGTATTTTGTTCAGAGTGCATGGATATCAGAAAACTCAGACCAGACTAAAAGAGAGACAACACTTTAAGAACTATTATGTAACTCTTATTAATTAATAGAGAGATAATCTTGGTATGTAACATCAAAATTATTGTATTTTATGCCTGGATAGTCTTTGTAACTTACTTAATAATCATAATAATGACTCAAACTCCATTTATTGAGATTCTACTATAATTCAGACAACGTTTAGGGACACTTACATATATTGCTTATTTGATTTTCACAAAAAACACATGAGGTAAGTGAATATCTTTATTCCGATTTTACAGACAAGGGAAGTGAGGTTCCCAATAGCTGCATGACTTGCTTAATGTTTCCCAACTACTAAGGCTTTGAACTAAGAGCATGCATTGTCAGTTTTCTGTATTCTATAAAAAGTCACGAGTCCAAAATTTACATGAGATCTCTCAATTTCTAACTTTCAGCAGCTAATACAAAACAAATGTTAAAAGTGTATACATGGGCCAGATTTTTGCCATAGGCTGCCAGATTGTGGTCTTTGTTCTACGTGGTAGGAATAGGCGACTAGGGCACAATGGGGCTCTGGAGGTGGGTGGAAGATTTTTGTAACCTGCCCCCACCCTTTTGTTCACTGAGGATTCTAACCCCATCAATATTGTTTAACTCCTTACTCAACCCAGAAAGTCTGAAAGTTTCAAAATGCCTATCAATTCGGCAGGAACCCCTCCACCCAGTCCCCGCATGCGCGCGTACGTGTGCGCACACACACACACACACACACACACTATTAGAAGGTAATTAAGGTATAAATGATTACTCTCAGACCCCATGCTCAGGGTACAAAGGAGGGCTCAGTGAGTGTTTATACCCATAGAGAAATCTCCCAGAAGTGTTGGATAAACAGTCAGTGGAAGGGTCAACAACACTCTAGCCTCTTCTCATTTGTGCCTCTAAGTAACCCTTGGCATCATGTAGGAAAGCTAGGGAATATTTTTCTTTGGCTTGTATCCATCTGTTGTCTGAGTCAAGCCTTACTTTTCCTTTTTTTCCCCCCCAGTAACACATGGGATTTCATATGGGACCTAAGAGTTTGTTGGCATTTAAAAAAGGACAAAGGAGAAGGAAGAGAAAAGTGAAGGGGGGAACAGAGGGGGAGATGAACCATGAGAGACTATGAACTCTGGGAAACAAACTGAGGGTTTCAGAGGGGAGGGGGTGGGAGGATGGGCTACGCCGGTGATGGGTAGTAAGGAGGGCACGTATTGCATGGAGCACTGGGTGTTATACGCAAACAATGAATCATGGAGCACTACATCAAAAACTAATGATGTACTGTATGGTGACTAACATCACATAATAATAAATAAAAAAATAGCTCAAAAAGAAAAGGGTGCAAAGTAAAAAATCTGGCTTTTATCCCTGTGTGTTCAGACCAATGAAGATATAAAGAGAAAAGTCATTTGAATAAAAATCAAAATATTGGTTTTACTGCTAATACATACACATTTGAGTTGATAATTTAGATCTGTGTCTAAAATAGTCTTAAGAATAATTTGTTCCTGGACTGTAACATGATGCCACTCAATCCCAGCTTCATATTCATGTGAGAAGCTTCTAAAAATGCTGGTGCTCAGGTCCCACCCAACAGCTTCTGATTTAATTGGTGAGACCTGGGCTTTGGTTTACTTTTTAAACGTTCCTCATATGATTTCATTATAGAGCTGGATGCAGAAAGGGGTGCTGGCTGAAAGCAGTGTTCCTCAAAAACTTTCATGCGTAGTACATCCCCTGAGGACCTTCTATAAATACAGATTCTGATCCAGTGGTCCCGGTGAGGGCGTGGGGGGCGGTGGTCAGAGCGTCTGTGTTTCCAACAAGCTCCCAACTGATGCTCAGGTCCTGGGATGCAATTGAGTGGCAAGGTCTAACCCGCTGAGATGTTCTGCCTTAGGGAGACAATGACCAGTAGACCCTATCCTGGCCAGCTGCTGCAGGGGAATTTGCTACCTCTTAACTGGGGCCAGAAAGATACAGACCTCCGTACCTGTTCTTGAGAACTCAACACTCATCCCTGTATGCTTTTGATGTGGAACCAGAAGCAGAGCGTAATGACCCTGTTCTCTGAGCAGAAAGATCCACGGGAGGCTAGAAAGGCTAGAGCTCCAGAGGAGCAACAGCAATTTCTCCCTATTGAACGAATTCTCTAAATCACAACTTTGGGACAGGCGAGTGATGAAGCAAGGGGAAGCACAGAAGCTACCCTGTCAATGCTTTCAAGAGGTGTGGCCCAGGGAAGAGTGTGGGGAGGTGAGAAGAACATCTCTTCTTCAGCTAGCTCATAATGATGTTGACCTTGTCTTTGAGGAAAGATGACATCCAGGGTCTTGAATCTCTGAATCCCAAGGCTAACATTGGGTACCTGAGTCCCAGAGGGAGATAGGCAGAGGTGTTACTCCAGGCAAACGTATCCATATCTAAGCCTAAGACCTCGACCAAACACATTAGAATCCTTAGGGGGTAGCACTGGGGTTTTGAGAAAACTCTCCTAGATGGACCTTAATATGAAGTCACAGTTGACAGCCATGGACCCTAAGACTCTGGGAATCAAGTCTCTAAAAGCCTGTTTGGCCACAGATCTAAGTTACACATCTTAATTCAGCCTTCGGGGCTCTTTCTGTAGTTCCTCATTCTGACCATGAGGTGTGGAGGTCTGAGTGTTCTGAAGGCAAAGGGAAGGAGAACGCTCATTACTCAGTGTGCAGTCTACACAACCTCCTTCAACCCAGGCTGCCCCATCAGGGAGCTCTGTCATGTAGGAGAGAACTCTGAGCCTGACTTTAATTCACCATTCCCATGGGGGCATCACAGAAGTGCTGGGAAATCCTTAAAAGGCCATAGACCAAGAGAGAGATTTCAAGGAGGAAAAAAGAAACACACAGTCAGTCATCAAAAGAGGCCCTAAAAACATTTAATGTGTTTGCCAGTAAAACTCTATTCACCGAGGCCTTGGAACAATAATGTCTTTAGGAGTGGGGAGGCGTTTTGATCTCCTTCTACAAGTTTACATATCCCATCAATACTTGGATCCTGTAGTTATAGACCTCTTTTAAGTAGTGTCCCATTTGAAGACATACTTTTATTTTGCAGATTAACAGTTTCATCCTCAAAAGGCACTTGCATTTTTATATAGGTTTGGTCATTTTGGGAAACACTTTGCATGCATGCTTAAAATCACTTTTAATTATTCACCGCTGGCTCTAAGTCTGTTTATCTGTATAGCGAGTTGGTAATTGGTGTATGTTACACAAGTATTTTTGTAAACTATGAAATATAGCTTGCTTTAATTGTCATGTATGTTGTAAATTTGCATTTGCATCCTAATTGTGAATTGCATGTGTATAAGCATATACAAGGCTTATTAAAGGTATTTACTTATAGGGAAGCCTGGGTGGCTTAGTCGTTAAGTGTCCGCCTTAGGCTCAGATCACGATCCCGGGGTCCTGGGATCGAGCCCCGCATTATCCCTCTCCCACTCCCCCTGCTTTTGTTCCCTCTCTTGCTGTCTCTCTCTGTCAAATAAATAAATAAAATCTTTTTTTTTAAGGTATTTACTTATAGCATCAATTGAGAAAAATGATATTCAGTGAAAATCGATGTAATAGGTAAAAAGGGAATTAAAACTGTCTTCTGGTAAGAGGTACCTTACATGCTACGGCAATATTTCCAATAACCTATTGAGAGAGAGAGAAAACCAGAGTATTTGTGTGTTTGGATTTCAAATGAAAGAATGTGAACAGGAATGCAGGGAAGGAAACGATGGACCATGAACAGTCCTACAGACCTTCTTCCTTTCCTTCCCTAACTAACCAACAGTTGTCATACCCCTGATTTGTTTGAATATTTTTTATACAAATAAATGTGATCAAAGGAAACAAAAAGGAATATTAGGAGGAAATAAAAACCAGAATTCTGTAATTCTTACATTTTGTTAATCTGGGTTGTAATCTGAAATCTGCTTGAAGCAGCCTTCTCACTCTGGGAATGTTTCCTAAAACGGACATAAAGGGGTTTTTCTGGATGGTGTCTCACCTGGTTCTAGGATCCTCCTCTTCGGGGAAAAGAGCATTGAAGTGGTTACCAACCACTCGGAGCCTGGGAAAATGCATTGAGAAACTGTCTCAGCTGGTCAGCTTGGCTGGTTGCCCTTTCCTCTCCTGTCCGCACCTCCATTCCTGTCCTCAGCGCCCCTCCCTCAGTCCACCCCAAGTGTGTTACACATTGACCTGTCAAACTGGCCCTCCAGATGAAGTGCTGCCAAAAATGTAATCTTTTTTTTCCCCTAAAAATGTCTGTTTTCAATCACCTTGTAAACTCAGGACAGCTTCAGGGGGTCTGCACTTGTTTGGAAATTTCACTTTATCGCTTGAGTGCCAGACCCAACAGACACAGCTTTGACATCAATTAACAGCAGGACAAATCGGCAGCAGCCATTTCTGGAAACAGCTTCCACGCGGACAGTGAAACATGACAGCGGAGAAACAGCCCCTCCAGTAACACTTTGTCATTCCTCGACACTGCTGACAGACTCCTTACCTTCCCCCAGACTCACACAACACACATGCATGCACACGTCCTTACTAAGGCAATGACACACCTGGGCTTGCACGGGCGTGCTTACACACAAAGAGCTTGCACAGAGAGGCACTCGTGCCTCTCCCCATGGAGGTGCTCACACCCGCACACACAAGTGAAGCATTGAAATTTACCCACACATGCAACCCTCACAACGGCATGCACAGACACACGTCTGCAAACACACACGTCTGCAAACACACACACACACACAAAACGGACGATCCCAGGTGTGGCCCTCGGAATGCCCCAAGCTCCTGCACCTGCCTCCAAACCCAGCACTCACAGGGACATGCAGACAGGTTCACACAGACATGATTTCTCAGGCAGGAGCCCACAAATGTCTATCCTGGCTGCGGTGAACCCGAACATTAGCTCCTGCAGATACAAGCCCGTGAAGTAACCGCACCCTCACCTCCTGATGCAAGGGACTGAAAGCAAGTTTCTGAAGGAAAGTTGCAAAGTGCAGTTGCTTTTGCTTTGAACAAAGACTATTAATCCGAGTAAGCATACTCTGTGCTTTCTGGTGTTAATATGTGAGCTGTGGACAGCTTTGTCTGCCACATTTTTTTCCCTTCCATTCAGGCTACTTGAGTTATGTTTATATAACAAGGTCTTGGAACATTTAGTCAAATTTATATTTCTTTAATGTGAAAAGATACTGCCTTCGATGGCTGGTTTTAGCTGTTGTTTAGCGCCCTTTACTCGGTGGAGAAATTCTTCACGGTTGTTCAGTCTTTGACAAGTTCTGCCACAACCTGCATCTCTTTACTTCCTCCAGCACCTACGATCGCCTCTCAAACTTTTCAGATCACTGGCTAGAAAAGAAAAAAAAAGGCCTGCTGTTCCAAGTCTCTATATTTTTTATGCCTTTCAGATGTTTAGAAAACTAAACAGCTTTATTAATTAGCACTTACTTTGAGGCATGTGAGCAGAAGAAAGGGAAGAAGGAGCCTGCTGTTGTCCTCACCATAGGCAAGAACAGCTGGAGCTGGAGAACAGAAACAGAATAACAGAGTGGCTTTATTTATTCAGGCGAAAGCCATACTCCTGGAATCGAGGTGGGCAATAATTTAGTGGGTAATGCAGTGAGATGGAATAAGTCACAGAAGCCTGGACAGAGCTCAAGTCCCTCCACTGAGCGCCTGTGTGACGCGGGGCAAAGCACTTAACGCTCTGACATCTGGGTGCCTTCAGTGTAAGATGAGAATGACTAACACCTCGCTGATTTTTTTGTAACAGAGAGGAATCTCTGTCGTCTCTTTGGTACTCAAAAATCATCGTATGCTTTTATCTTCCCTTTAATTATTGTCTGCAAAATAATTTATTCAGCCTCTGTACAAAAGCCTAACCCAGTGATTCTTAACCTATAACGGGTTTCATGTGGTTTGCTATCTCTTACAGTTTTAGTCAAAAAGGAATCATCCTATATTTATAACTGCTTTTTCCCCCTTGGAGAGTATCGTGGGTTCCTGGGTTCCATTCCAACAAGTGTGCTATGGTGGGGGGACTTCCCCATATCAACAGCGATTTTCTGACACCAGCCAAGTGTTTTACAATTCAACTGAATTCAGACACTCTCCACCCAGCGACAGATAGCATCAGAGCCCACAGGTGAAGGGCTCAATCCTACAGGAATACTCCCGCCTCCACTTCGGATGCCACAGGTGCGAAGCCAGGTTATCACCTGTGCTTCTGACCAACTGGCAATAGATTGGAATTCCAGTGACCCCCTCCTTTGACTTCACATGCCTGTCAGGACCCCTGGTTTAAATCAGATATTCCCACGGACTCCTCCTCATGTTTGGTTAATTTGCTAGAGCAGCTCACCGGACTCAGACATTTTACTCACTAGATCAAGAGTTTATTGTAAGAGAATATAACTCAGGGACAACCAGGTGGAAGAGATGCATAGGACAAAATACGGGGGAAGGGCACAGAGCTCCCCAGTCTTCTCTAGGTGTGCCACTCTCCCCATATCCTCAAAGAACCCTGTTCTTTGGGGTTTTTATGGATGCTTCATTACCTAAGCATGGTTAATTAAATTGTTGGCTATTTCTTTACCTCTCTCTCCTCCCCAAAGGTTGGGGGCTGGGGAGGGGACTGAAAGTTCCAACCCTCTATTCATGTGGTTGGTTCTAATGTCAACCAGCCCCCATCTTTAGATGTTTTCCAAAAGTCACCTTATTAACTTAACATGGGAGATATGTCTAAGCTCTCATCACCTAGGAAATTCTAATGTCTTTGGAAACTATGAGCCAGAAACCCTGGAAGAAAACCAAATGTACACGAATCATCAAATGATATGTATATGTATGTGTATATCTTATAAAGCACAATTTTGCAAAGAAAAATCCCATTTCCCAGCAAAATTTCATGGTGGTAGAGATTTTTGTCTGTGTCCATCACTGGTTTATCCCTAGTACCTGGATAAGTATCTGACAATGCACTGAATGTGTCCCTCCAAACTGCACATGTTGAAATCCTAACCCCCAGTGTGATAGTACTAGGACATGGGGCCTTTGGGAGGTGATTTGATCACAAGGGTGAAGCTTTCATGAATGGGATTAGTGTCCTTATAAATGGACCTCCCTTACCTTCCTTCTGCCGTGTGAAGGCACAGCAAGAACAAGGGAGCAGGCCCTCCTGAGACACTGAATCAGCTAGCACCTTGATCTTGGACTTTCCAGCCCCCACGGTGTAAGAAATAAATGTCTATTGTTTATAAGGCACCTAATCTATGGCATTTTTGTTATAACAGCCTACGCTAAGGCAATCATCAACTAGGGCTGTGACTTACCCGCACCTTCTACCCCAGGGCCTGACATGGCCCATAAAAGAAGCTTAAAATAATGTATCATGTGAATCAATAAATGACCATAAGAATTGTGCGTAGGAACAACAACAACATTTTGAAACACTGTTAAGATGACATCGTTAAATAATCCAGCTCAACATTCCTTGCAGACAAGTGAAATTCTTCCTGTTTCTCCCTTATTCTTATTTCTCTGCTTTCACAGGGCCTCCTCTCCCTAGACCCAGAGCCTCCAAAATCTGACACACCAGCCTTGGCCTTTCAGATAATATGCACTTTATCTCAATGATTACATCTATCATGGTTTTTTCTTCTTTTTGTTCTAATTGCCATGTGCAGTAGTTACTTTCAAATTCCCATCTCAAACTCATTCTTCTCACTGCCTTATTGTTCAATATTCAGTGAGGGCTGGAATGTTTTACCAGAATAGCTGGCAAATGCTTCAGACAAAACATGTGCAAATCACAGCTTATGGTCTTCTTTCCTAAATCTTCCTCTCCTCGACTGAAAGAGCTGAAAAATGTAGTGAAGGTCAAAAACACTTGTTGCAAAAGATGTTTGTGGTGGCAAACCTATAAAACGATTTTAGCAAAACCAGCTTCCAAAAGGAAGTGTAACAGATCGAGAGAGGGCAAGCTCAACTCTCATTTCTTTGAGCGACTACAGCGGGGTAATGCAGGCTAGCCAGAGGGGCAGCCCTGCCACCCATCCCACAACCCTGAGCTGTGGGCAAAGCCAATGGCTTCGGAAAATCGTGAAGCGGTATTTTAGAGAAGAGAGACCTTGACTTGGAAGCAACCCTCTGTTGATCGCTGCTTTCTGGAAAGAAGTAAAGGCTCAAATGACCCACAGTCATAGACCCCTGCTAAACCAGCTACCCACCCCACCGGTTGAGAAAACTTTGGTTGTAGCATAGACCGGTTCTGGCACAGGTGCAACCCAAACGGCCCGAAAAGAGCTGTCCTCTAAAAGCCCGCCCCATTCAAGCAGGAGAAGGACTTAAAAGAAATGCAGCACAGGATCCAGACAAAGCTCCCGCAAGAAGCAAGAAGAAAACGAACAGAACAATGTGAAAGATGACTAAGCTCCACCGGAAAAAATATTGCCACAGAACAAATGTAAAATATGAGCAAACAGCCATAAATAAGACTTTAAAAATACCTTTTAAAAAAAAGTGCACTAGCAAGCTATGTCAAGTTTACCCAAAGAGATGAAACATGCACCAGCCAAATATGGGAAATAAGCGGAAAGGAGAAAAAAAGCATCGTCCCACAAAATCATGCCCACATTGGAAACAACACAAAGGGAAATGGAAGCAGCTCAAAACATAGAGGCCATGAAAGACTAGAGAGAGAGAAAAATAAAAGGAAAATGAGCAAACAGTTTTAAAAGTTTGCAGATAGCAACTAGGGAACACAGGGAAGAAAAAATGAAGACTTCACACACAGAAGTGCACACACACGTACACACACACACCTAGTATAGGTAGCTCCCCAGATTGACTATATTTGTAAAATTAGGATTTAATAAATAATTTCAGACATTAAAAAACTAATTATGTATGTTAAAGGGGTATCCTGAAACCCAAGACTTTTTTTTAATGTTTTTAAGAAATTTCTTTATTTTTTAGATTTAATTTTATTTATATTCAATTAATTAACATGTAGTCATCATTAGTTGCAGAGGTAGAGTTCACATATGAGTGAAATCATATGATAATTTTCTTTCTCTGATTGACTTATTTTGCTTAGCATAATATCCTCTAGTTTCCTCCACATTGTTGCAAATGGCAGGATTTCATTTTTCTGATGGCTGAGTAATAGTCCATTGTATATAGATATATCACATCTTCTTTATCCATTCATCGTCGATGGAAATCTGGGCTCTTTCCATAGTTTGGCTGTTATAGACATTGCTGCTATAAACACTGGGGTGCAGGTGGCCCTTCGGACCACTACATTTGTATCTTTGGGGTCCATTGCTAGTAGCGCAATTGCTGGGTCATACTGAAGCTCTATTTTTACCTTTTTGAGGCGCCTCCATACTGTTTTCCAGAGTGGCTGCACCAGCTTGCATTCCCACCAGCAGTGTGAGAGGGTTCCCCTTTCTCTGCAACCTGGCCAACATTTGTTGTTTCCTGACTTGTTAATTTTAGCATTCTGACTGGTGTGAGGCAAGATCTCATTGTGGTTTTGATTTATATTTCCCTGATGCTGAGTGATGTTGAGAATTTTTTCATGTGTCTGTTGGCCATTTGTATGTCTTCTTTGGAGAAATGTCTGTTCATGAGACCCAAGAATTTTGAGAAAAAGAACCCTGAACAGTTAAAGTTGCCAGTCTTTTAAAATAAAGAACATGGTGGGCATGTAGGAAGATGATTAAATAAAATATATGAGAAAAAATTCCAGAGAAATTCAAATGATTCATTCAATATTAGAAGACTAAGCAGCATGTGGGTACAACATCTTCAGGGAAACAAGAATTCAAGCCCAACTGAATATTGGTCTAACTATAAAGTCAATGTCCCTTCATTTGTTCTGAAAATACTTATGAGCACCTCTTATCATCAAGTGCTCTTGGTGCAGAAAGTATAATGGCAGAGACAACAGTAACAACTAACAGACAAAGATCCCTGCCTCATGGAGCTTGCATTCTAGTTGGAGGAAAAATCAAGCCATGAATGAGATAAAGTCATGAAATGTATAGCATATGAGGAGGTGATTCATAAAATACTCAAAAGAAAAATGAAGCATAGACCATAGAGATTGTCAAAACCATTATCATTTTAGAGAGGATGACCACATCAGGCTTTAATGAGGGGACATGATAAAAAATATGAATGTTATGATGAGAAAAATAACCATTTTGAGGTTCTGCCCAGGCATTTTACAGGATGACAACCTGCTCATACCCAGAGTCCAGACATTGAGATAAGGAAATGAGCTTAGGATTCTCACCCCAAGTTCCCACTTTGCTTTTCCCAGGGCATCTTTTAAAATAACTGCTTAGACTTAAACCCATGAAAAGTCAGTGACCCTCTGCTGAACCACCTTATAAGTAATAGGGGATTGTTTTCCTGCTCTCTCTCCTGTACTCATGACCTGAGACAGAAGACTGCCCTGCCCTCAGCTAATTGTGCCCTTGTTCTGGGTGTCTACCAAATAAACCTTGTGCTTTACTTCCTATGTGTGAGTGTCTTGAAACTGTGCCTTCAGTTGAAATGGTCCTGGGGTTTTCACTTCCCCAGGGTAGGAGCTCAGATGCTGAGGGGACTACCTGCTGACTCCATGTGGTGGCTTAAGCCTCCTCAGTCAGCAGGTCATAATCTGCATATTCTTAACACACCAGCTTCAAGATTTCTAGACACAAGTAAAGTAGCAAGCCTTGCACATAGCCAAGGAAAGAACATCCCAAACAAAAAGAATGGTTAATACCAAGGCCCTGAAGCATGAATGGATCTGGAGTGTCCAGAGAACAAGGAGGTGAGTATGGCCGGAACAGAGTGGGGAGGAAGCAACTGGAAGTTGAAGTCAGGAAGGAAGTATGTAAAGAGGTGCATCCTGTTGGCTCTTTTAAGGATTTGAGGTTTTACTATGATTGAGATGGAAGGAGTTTCTTAAGGTGAGTGGCATGATCTCTTACACATTTTAATACCCTTGTTCTGTCTTCTGAATTAAAAAAAAAAAAAGGCTGAAGGAGAACACAGGCAGTTTATTTAGGAGGATATTAAGTAACACAAGTTAAAGCTGATGGTAGCTAGAACCCTGATAGTAGCAACATAAGCAGTAAGACTCAAAAAAAAAAACAAAAAAACAAAAAAACAAAAAAAAAACAAAAAAAAACAAAAAAAAAAAACTTGCTATGAACTAGGCACAGGATTCAAAAGTAAGAGAAGAGCTCTTATTCATTGCTGATTGGAACACAAAATACTACAGCCACTTTGAAAGACAGTTTGGCAGGTTTTTACAAAACTGAGCATACTCTTTCCATATGATCCATCAATCTTGCTCTTTGATATTTACCAAAAAGAGTTGAAAACTTACGTCCACACAAAAACCTGCATGTGGATGTTTATAGCAGCTTTCTTTATAATTGCCAAAACCTGGAAGCAACCAAGATGCGCTACAGTGAATGGAAAAACAAGCTGTGGTACATCCAAACACGGAATATTATTCAGCACTAAAAAGAAATGAGCTATCAAGCCATGAAAAGACATAGAGGAAACTTAAATGCATATTACTAAGTAAAAGAAGCCAATCTAAAAAAGGCTACACACTGTGTGTTTCCAACCATATGACATTCTGGAAAAAGAAAAAAAATATGGAGACAGTGAAAAGATCACTGATTATCAGGGGAGAGAGAGAGATGAGTAGACAGAACACAGAACATTTTCAGAGCAGTAAAACTAAAATTTATGATGCCATAATTGTGGAAACATGTCGTACACCTTTGTCCAAACTCACAGAATGCACACCACCAAGAATGAACTCTAGCGTAAACTATAAACCTAGTGATAATGATATGTCAGTGTAGGTTCATAGATTGTAACAAATGTACTAGTCTGGTGGGATATGTTGATAGTGGGGAAAGCTATACATGAGCAGGGGCAGGCTTTATGGGAAATCTATGTAGCTTCTGTTCACTTTTGCCAGGAATCTTAAACTGTCCTAAAAAATAAAGTCTACTAAAAAAATAGATGAGAGGAGTTTCAAAAATGTCTCCATGTGTTTTTTGTTCGAAGCCACTGAATAATAATGGAATTGTCATTTACTGCAGAAACTGTGAGAGAAACAGATTTGAGGTTTGGTAGAGGGAAGATGAGAAGCCCACTTTGGGAATTGTACAATATAGGATACCCACTGGAATCCAAACAGGGAAGCTAAGTAGGTAGTTAACAAAACATTTTTTGAACATGCACATAATCACATAATTTGTATGATCCTTTAAAAAAAGTCATAGAAGGCAAAGTTTAGCAAACTTAAGATGAATAAAAATATTTGGAAACGACATCCAGGGCGATCTCTGAATTCATACATGTAGAGGGCTAAAGTTAAGACAACGGTAATACAAAACATCAACTGAATAGGATGAAAATGTTATGAACCTAAAAATGAAGAAATGGTAAATATGCAAAGGAAGGAAAGCAGGGGAAGAGAGTATGGGAGACAATTTAGGAAGGCTCATTTCCTCATCTTTGTAACCAAGCTCTCAAAATTATATCATTTAAAGTGGACAAATCAAGGTGTAAGGATGTAAGCATATTGGGATTTATAAACCTAAATACTAGATTTTTAAGAAAAAGCCATTAGCTTGTTAAGAACAATAATCAATCACAGCAGACACTACCAGTGTGCTACCTATTTCCCTCCACTCTCACTACTTCAAGGTGTTTCCCCACATACTACAACTGCTACCATCTGACTTTTTTTTTTTTTAATGAGGACTTGGCCTTCTATGGCAAGGAAAACCTGTTGTCCAACCCAAATGGCAGTCTAGAATCACCAGAAGATTAACACCCCTTTGGAACAGCCTTCAACAAAAGATTCTCCCCCTCAGGTTGGATAACAATGAGACACAAACCCATGCTCTACATTGGCTGCTCAAGATTCTCCAGCAACTCACAGTGGTAGCAGGACCTTTCTTTCCCCAGACTCCTACCTTTCTTCTCTGATAAAACATGGTCTAGAATTCTTGAATCTGGGTCTCATTGTGATGGAAGACAAACTAAGACAGTTGGTGTGAGAAGTGGTTCTAGGAGGCAGATACTTATGATGAGATTATGAGATTGTATCACTTACCAATCAGAAGGCAACAAGGGTGCTATTTTGTTGTTGTTGTAAGAAGTGCTGACACCATGTGTGCCTTAGCTAGCATCGACCTTATGATTACACAGGTTAACTGTGGTGAATTTGGTATGACATAAACAGACTGGATGGTCCACTGATGCAGTATTTCCAGCATTCAGTCGATAAGAAGCCAATGCTTATGAAAAGTACTGGGGAGTTGGTTATGATTAAGCACAATTGAAACACTGAGGGAAGAAATGAAAGTTCACATCAGTCAATTACCAAATGAAGGCATGATGGAAAAGCCAAAAGGCTTTTATAGCAGTATTTAAGGAGTCTCTCATGTTTTGCAGCTGAAGGGAAGACTTGGCTGAAAATCAGACCCGAGATCTGACTTAGAGTAGCTGAATTATAATCAAGGATAAATTCACAGCCCTGAAAAAAATTACCCATGTTAAAGCAAAGCCTGATAGGACAGTGAGAATCTAATACCTGGTCAGGGACAGCTAGGTCAATACCCATGAAAACTTGAATCCTCAGATTCTCCCGAACTTTCTAGCTCTGCAGAAGTTGTCTCATTCTCCCCACCCACACTCATTGCTTCCCTCTGCTAGCACATTTCCTTAACTTAGACATCATGCAGAGTTACGGAGTTTTCATTTGAGGTAAATATATCACAAGGTTATCGTCGTTTTCCTCAAGATTTGTCCCCACCTACCTTTATGGCTGGGGGGCTAATAACAATTGATGTCTTAGATGGCCTGAGAGAATTCTGCCTTTACTTCAAAATGGTAGTGTTATCATTGAAACAGTAACAATGTCAGGCAAATATTTATCAGTAGGAACCAAGAAAACGTGATTAGAAATAGACCTTGAAAATGCTGAACAAGGGTAGAGAGAGAACATATGGCTGGATAAAGGATAGTTTATTGACACGAGGGCTATCTCTTATGACTCAAGATTTACAATTCAGACAGGGACACATGGAGCCAAATCTGAAATTCATTGCAAGGATGGCCCCTTGAAGCTTGAACCAAACAATGAGTTGGAGTTGCCAAAACTGACTTGGCAGAGTATTTAGGAAGTAATCTAAAGACTAAAGTGGTTAGGTATTCTAACATTGATTTAATACACTAGAATAGAGAACAAAATAGTTGGCTATATTCTCAAGAGGGCTTAGAGGACATTCTTTTCACCAAAATAATGCGAGATTTGTTTGTGAGAACAGCATTGCTGGGAAACCCAATGATACATTTTCTTTGTAAATAAATATTGGCAGGATCTGAGGATACAGTGGAACTAGGTCCCTAGTTACAATGGGGATAATAGAATTCTAGAATGGGAGAAGCCAGAAGGAACCACTTACTCATCATTAGCAAGGTGGGCATAATTAAGACAAAGGACAGAAGAAATAGAACAACGAATTGATATTTCTAAGGACAAGAAAGATACATAGCCAAATAAGATGTCTTTTGACTTACAAATAAAAACAAAATTGTAAAAAGCATGAACCAAAGCCTAATGTCAGCTCTGCGTACCATATGCAGACTAGTTATATGTCAGTTCCAGAACTGAGCTCTTCCTAAGACCCAGAGACCACTGACTAAAAGGGGAGGCAGGTGATCTTGAGGAGGAACCTATATTTCTGCAAATATATATTGTAGAATTGCTACAATTATTTCCCTAAAGGGACCAATGGCCATTTATAAGAGTAATTGGACACCGGAGGAATAGGAACAGCTGTGTGTGTAGAGGACGGTTAGATACAGGGTCTGAACTGGCAACGACCTCATTACTAAAGAAGGGGGCATACAGATGCCAGAATATAAATGAAGTCCTGGTCTGATTCATCTCAGAGTGGGTGGAATGGTCTGTGGACCCTCCCTGTTTATTTTATTACTTATTAAAAGCTTAATAAGGACACTTACTATATTTAACACTCAATTGAACTTTCATACTGTTTTCCTGAACTGTAGTAGAAAAGACATTAGACTAGGAAAGCCTAAGTACAAATTGCCAAACCCACCTCTTTCTTCATTGGCCAAAACAGTAAATCAGAAACAGCGTCATGTTCTGAGCATAATGGCAGTGAGTTAGTGTCATCCTCAAAGACTTGAAGGATACAGGGTGGCAGAGGACATTGTTTATCTATTTGATTTATCGATTTTGTTTTTGCAGCAAACCCAACTGGATCATAATGGGTAATGGTGGATACTATGAACTTAATAACCCTGGTTGCATCTGATGTGGTAGACCTTACCGTGGGTTAAACCACGGATGATTACCAATATTTGATCATTGTTACCTACAAATATGTTTGTTTTATTTTAATCTAACTAACACGGCACATCAGCACGGTATCTGGTACTTAGCACACGGTTATTGATCTGACAAATTCGTTTCATTTTTATTTCCTAACAACAAAAAGGATCAGAAGCAGTTTGTATTCCCTTGGGTTGGATAGAGAATATAGGTATGGCCTTATACCAGGACTTTTTTTTTTTTTTTGTCATAATATAGTCTGCAGAATGCTTGATTGTCTTTGGATATTTCAGAACACTGTGTTGGTCCATTATGTTTGTGAAGTCATGGTAAATACGCCTGGAGAGCAAGAGGTGCAATTACATTGTATTCTCTGGTTGGATTTATGCGTACTAGAGGGTGTGTGATAAATCCTACAATAAATTATTTAGACACCAGTCACATTGGTAAAGTTCTTAGGGGTCCAATGATCTGGAAAATGCCAGAGCATCATTTTCAAGAAAAAAGGAAAAGTGATTATGTATCCTACCACTAAAAAGGAAGCACGGTACTTGATTGGCTCTTTCAGATTTTGGAGACAGGATATGCCACGCTGAGGAATCCTAATTGGGTCCATATACTGTGTGACTCAGAAGACTATCAGGCTGTGGTCCAAAAACCCTCTCAAGTGGCCTATATGACCTGGCAGATACTCTATTACTGCAAGCATCAGTGACAGATTATAAAGACTGTGTGAAGTCTCTGGCAAATCTTAACAGAGTCAGAGCACAAATCTCTAAGATTCTGGAACAGAGGCATACTTTCTGCAGCAGAGAAATTTAAAACAATGTTTTTAAAGCAACACCTGACATACCATTGGACCCTGGTAAAACTGAGTGCATTACCACAGGACACCAAGTAATCATGCAAACAAAATTGTCCACAGCTAGTATTGTCAGACTCACTAGGTCGAAAAGCCAGGTGGGCACAGCGTTAATCCACTGTGACACACACATGTCCAGAGGGCACTGGACATTTATACAAATAGGTGGTATAACTTCCATGTTACCTATTTTTGCTGTAATCACCTCTTTCACTCAGCTCGCTCCTATGGCCTTCTGGGGTGACCAAAGAGGAAAACCTGGGGTTAGTTTTTGGATGGGCCATTTTGATATGTAGTTGTGAGTTCAGAATAGACCTCTGTTAATACTACAGCCTCATGCAAAAGTGGCTTTGAGAAAGACTGATGAGGCAAACTTCTGGGTAGAGCTATAAGCATCAAAGATCTCGTCATCGAGTTGTTGTATGGAAAGAAGTAGCCTGAGTAAGGAACGTACATGGATGCATAGGCAGTGACAAATGGCTTGTTTGGTCGGTCAGGGTCCTGAAAAGAGCAAGATTAGAAGATCAAAGGAAAAGATGTTAGAGCAGGAAGTATATGGATGGTCCTTCAAGGGGAAATACAAAATGCGGGTCTTATGTCCTCCAACCTGCAAACAGTCACAGCAGCGGAGGCCCAGAATACTGAAGGAGACAGTTGGTCTCATCCAGTGTATATCAGCCAGCCTCTTTCCTCTGCTACCCCAGTGCATGAAGAAGCTATGGTGGCATGGTTGGACATAATGTGTGGACTCTACAGAATGGGCTCCCTTGTCATCACTGTTCATATCATTTCTGTTGCTACTGAATGTTCAACCCCACAGATGTTGAGCCTATGATACGGTATCATCTTTTCAAAAAGACTAATCACTTGGCAGAAAGTTGATTTCACCAGGCCATTTTTGCCTGGATGGAGTCTCTTTCATAATTCCTGGGAATAACAAGTATTTTGGGTATGGATTTGATTTGTACTGCTTATTCTGAGTTCCTTGGCCAGTACCACTATCCATGGGGTACTAAGTTGTTGTCATGGGATTTTGCCTAATATTATGTCAGACCAATAGACTTAAAGCAGCAAGAAAGTGTGACACTTGGCACTTGAGCAGAGGATCCACTGGTTCTTCCCCGTTCTTCATCACCTGCATGCTGACGTCTGTCTGGACCATTGGGATGGATCCTTCAACCTGAGGCTAAGATGCCAGCTTGGAGATGGCACCCTCTGGATCTGAAGTGATGTCCTTCGATAGTTAATGTATATTTTAACCAACAGCCCTAATATGATGTTGGTCCTGCAGTAGGTAAATAAGGTCCAGAATCCAAGAAGCAGAAGTAGAAGCGACCTCAATCATCATCACTCAGTGACCTTCTTGGGGAATGTGCGCCTCCTATGTCTGTGAGTTTGGGTTTTACTGGACTACAGATCTAGTTTCAGGGGCAATAGGATGCTCTTGCCAGGAGAAGCAGAGGGATGCTCTTTGCAGAGATACAGTAAGAATCCTACTCTGTCTCCCACCAAATGTCTCTTTATGCCACCACACCAGCAGGCAAAGAAAGGCGTTATTATAATTGGTAGGGGTAATTCACCTCATTATATATAAGATAATGTTGCTTTTAGATAGTGGTGATAAGGAACAGGAAAGTAGGAGACTAAAGGGATTTCTGGGGGCACGTTTTGATGCCTCCATATCCTGTGCATGTAAAGGGACAATTGCAACGACCACAACCTAAGAAAGGCATCATAACCAGGGGACAAGCAGAAGTGCTGATGGGCAAATCTAGGACAGATGGTAAAGATAGGAGGTTATGTATATCAATTAAGACTCTAGGACCAGCTTTCACAGTAGGGACTAGAGCTTGCCCTAGTAAACTCTCTTTTATAAGTCTTCCTTTTTTTTTTTTTTTTTTTTTCTTTTTAGAAATTGGGATAGGCCACCATCTCAAATAACTGCCGGCTGGTGATTGGTATTGGACATGAGTGGATCTGAGTGGTGTTGGGGAAAGGCTCCAGCAGGTGCTGTGAGTGCCTTCCCCATATTTCTGTGCCCTTCCTCTGCAGGATGCAACAGCTTAAATTCCATTTCTAGAACTTGTATTTCTTTTTTTTTAATTTTTTATTATGTTATGTTAGTTACCATGCAGTACATCATTAGTTTTTGATGTAGTGTTCCATGACTCATTATTTGTGTATAACACCCAGTGCTCCATGCAATTGATGCCCTCCTTAATACTCATCACCAGCTTAGCCCAATCGTCCACCCCGTCCCCTCTGAAACCCTCAGTTTGCTTCCCAGAGTCCATAATCTCTCATGGTTCATTCCCCCTTCTGTTTGCTCACCCCCACCCCCGTCTTCAGTCTTCCTTTCCTTCTCCTACCGATCTCCCTGCTATTCCTTATGTTCCATAAATGTATTTCTTTATCCTCGTCTTTCTCAACTATTGATGTTGCTTCCTCTGACTCTGAAAAAAGCCCGAAGTACAGGGAAATTAACACCCCAGGAGGAGCCCCCGGCAAGTTACTGATGTGGATTTGTGTATAATCACCCCAGCATCCTTAACTTCGGATGAAACGATCCTGAGTAGAGTGTTTTACATTGGCCTAAGACTTCCCTGGCAGGATTTCATTCCAGTCATTCCTGGTGGGAGCTGGTCGGATAGTGTCACCTCACTGCCTTTCTTCTGTGCTGCACTTTCCTGCCATCATCTCCCTAACAAATGACCTGACACTTGAATCTTTCTCTCAAGATCTGCTTCTGGGAGAACCTAAACAAAGACACTAGCCTCATAATCTTGTAATTGCTCATTGTGGTGATTCAATAGTTGCCGTGTAAATCAATGAAATAGCAAGAATTTATATACAGTTGTGGTTATAAAAGTAACATTAAGAAGAGCAATTAATGGGGCATAATTTTAAATTATCAAGGGACACACACACAAATAGCAAAGAAATATATTTCACATGGTAGAAGATTATAAAAAGGAACAGTAAAAGCAGAAAGCATCATCTAAATTATGAGACACAATTAAGACCAAGTATATATTTCATATCAAGAAATAAAAATAAAATGAAATAAAATTACCTATTTAAATACAAAGAATGTCATATTGGATTACAAAGCCAAAGCATTGGACTACAACTTGACTTAAAACTGTTGAACAAGAGGAGGATGGGCAATTTTACAACTGAAAAAATGTAGATGAAGGAATGGACTAAAATCTTATTATTACTCAAGGTTGAGGTAAAAAGAAAAGATAGAAAAAGAACACCAGTTTATAGATGAAGCTTATTTGTTCTGATGGGGATGAAGAAGCTTTAAATATATACTTAGTTCAGAATATATTGTCATTGCCAACATAGAAAAACTATGGGAGAAATAAATAAGAATATATTACTAAATTTTAAATTATTTTCCTTGGTGCTTGACATGGAAGCATGCAAAGAGCAACACATAAAACTTAACACCTTATTTAGTTATTTCGATGTCACTGAATTCTAATTCTTGAAAAGATAGACTCTTCATTCTTTTCTCAAGTTTATGGTGGACAGTTGAATGCATATGATGTTCTGTAGGAAATTAAAAAGGAAAAATATTAAAATGAGTTTAGAATTTAAATGGTCTACAAGAGATTAGAACTGGGGAGGCTTTTTTCCATAAATCTTCATAGAAAAGATGTTTTAATAATGATGAAAGCCAGAGCCATAAGCATTTTTTAATGACAATACACAGGATAGAAAACATTTTGTCAGGGAAAAATAAAGTAAAAATTCAAACAAAAGTTTGGATAAAAAGTTTGTGGCACATATCTCAAGTGAAGATATTTTTACTTTCTTAATGTATAGTTAATAAAATACAATAAGAAAACACCAACCCATTAAAATAATCAGCAAACCAAAATTTCACTAACGAGCAAAGATGGACAGCCATGAAACATAAAAAAAAAACAAAGCAAACAAAACAAAACAAAAAACTTGATCTCACTCATAAGAGAAATACAAAAATAAAGGTACAATGATACATCATTTTTCACCTATGGGATTGAGAAAGAGCCAAAACGTTTGGTAACAGTATAATGGCAAGGAGCGTGCATTTTCCTTTATCGCTGGCTACAGTATAAGCTGTTACATCTTTATTGGAGGGCAAAATGACAACAGGTATCAAATGGCCATACTTTCTGACCCAGAAATTCAATTTTTTAACAATTTATTCTATAAAGAGGCTGACATAAGATTACAAAATGTTTAAAAATGAGATTCATTGCAACTTTTTCCCCTAACAACAAAAGATTATAAGAGCTATCCAAAGGGAAGTAGTCAAATATATTATGTTGCATTCCTATAATGGAGCTCTCCTTATTGCAGTGAATGAGAAATTACTATCGAAGCTAATAATGAGAAATCTCCAATTATTGTTAAGCGAAACACACAAGTAGCAGGTCAGGAAAAACTACCCTACCATCTAAATAGTTAATGCATGTTTACTCAGTCAGTTATTCAAAAATATTTATTGACATATACTCTTTTAAGTTTCTGGGAATATAACGGTAAATAAGACAATCGGAGTTCTGAGTTCATATTCAATGGCGGGCAGAACGACAGGTGATTTAAAAGCAAAAAGAAAAGATTGATGACGTTATTTCATTTCAGGCAGGGCAAGTATTCTGAAGATTAATAACAAAGAATAGATGAAAAAAGGTGCAGGAATGGGGAATGGAGGGTGCTATTTTCAATAGGATGATCAGTGATATCCACTCTCAAGAGGTGACATTTCAGCCGATTTCTCAATAAAGTGGAGGAGCTGATCATGTGGGTGCCTATAAATAGATAAAAAAGGAAAAAAGAAGTGACTTTGAGCAGGGAACTGGCCTTGCTGAGCCTTCATTCCCCAGCCATAGCGCAGAAAGCACCATATCCACTGTAACTACTCTGACGTTTGCATCAGTCAGGATTTCTTGGTTGTAAATGACACAAAACAAAACAACTGCCTGAGAACAATGATGGGTTTTATAAGTTTATGTATTAACCTCACAGGGCAGCAGAAGAAATTAGCCACAAGTCAGGGCTCAGAAAGCCTTCAGGATTGTCTGGCTCTCACGACTGCTTCTCTGTAATGGTGGCCTATGCCTCTGATTGCACACGAGCCTCTTTGACCCTGAAGGAATGGGAGTTGGGATAAGCACCCAACTGCTTCAGAGTTCACGATCTCTCACTGTACCCACCAAGAAGGGACAGTCACTCCTCCATAAGCTGTAACTCAAAAATCCAAGGGGAGGTCTCTGGCCCAGTTTGTCTTATTTCCCCACTCCCCACAGTTAGCCCAGTGGGACAGCCTGAAGTGGGGCCACAAGAATTTACCAAAAGTACAGAACACGCTTCTGAAGCGAAGGGAGCTTGTCTAGAAGAAAAAATAACTGGCCACAGCAGGAGAGTTATGATGACCAAATTGTGTATTTTGTGGGAACTACTTATTGGTCAAGGGTACTAGACCTCGTACCACAGAGTCATTCCACCCTGAAATCACCAGGACAGACCTATTGATCAGCAACTCTCTTCCAACTATTTCAGGCCCTCCTACCACACACTTTCAATGCCGTGCTGCTAAATGAATTAGTTGTTATCAATAAGTCTTATTCTGTATCTTTGCGTTAGATGACAATGCCTTTCTCTTCTTTGTTGCTTTATTTGTTTGTTTATTCATTTTCTGAGGCATGGGCTAGACAATCTGATTCTTTGTAAGGTGTAGATGTCCTACAAAATACTAGCAGATAACAGATACTCAAAAACATGCCTTTACTAACTAACCTTTCACTTCTCCCTTCACGTGTCTTACGTTCCTCTTGTTCCTGCTGCGCCTGTTCAAAATTCCCGTGAGCTCATTAGGAGAGGGTAAGAGGGAGCCACTGTCTCCTCCCCTGGTCGGTTCCCCTTTGTATCAGTTCTTCTTTAGGAAGCACCACTAGGTTAAATTCACCCCTCACTGGCTTTCCTAATCAAGCCCTAAATTCCCATGACACACTATCTTCTCCCATTTACCTAAACATCTGTCATTTCCTTTATCTTCTTCACACTGACGTAGGGGAGATATGGATGCCACCCTAATTGGCCTTTTGTCCTAATTAAATTTTCTAGTTTCTTCTTAAATGCTTTTCAAGTACTAGTCTTTTCCATCACCTCTAATGTCTAACTCTCTGGTTATTTATTTTCATTTGTTTGTTTTGTCAACAGAACCATGTAGCGTTGAAAGAAGCTTGAAGCTTGAGTGCAGAACCAGAAACCAAGCACAGTTTCTTCTTTGCTTTTTAAGCCCTCTCCCTCTGACTCTGGACATGCTACTCTCATCTGTATTGCCCTTCCTCATAAGGAGACCACAGAAATAATCGTGAAATTTCCTTCCAGTTGTAGACTCTTGGGAAGTTATTTTTCATTTCCACACTTTAGCTATTTCCCCCCACTAACTCATTTAACTGTATTTTTCCTCAGTAGAATAAGGAAAGTGTGTGAACCTAAGAGACACCTGGTTTCATTCATTAGTTGTGTGAAGCTTTGTCATTTAATTATTTGCTGAAAAATAAGTTCCAATGTTGCCATCTGTACCAATGAGACCAATCTGTACCAATGTGGTGATAATACCTGATTCTGTTAGAAACCTTGACAGAAAATCTGACTTGAACTGGCTTAAGTCAAAAAAGGAATTTATTAGCTTAGGCAGATGAAATGGTCAGAGCTAGGAAACTAAAAGTGTGACTGGATTCAGTGCTTAATGTTAACAGGAAGGCTCAGCCTCTCTCCGCCTCTTGACCCTATGGTGGACAGACACGGTGGTCTCTGTTAGCTCCAGGCTCTACTCAAGCAAGCATAAGATCACTGTACCAACTAGATATCACACCCCCCCCACACACAAGGCTCAAATCCATCAGTAAGAGGGCACTTCTCCCCAAGCAGGTAAGCCAAAAAGTGGGAATATAACTCTCATTGGTTGGTTATCTAATCACCAGACTGGAGAAACAAAACACATTAATTAGGTAAACTACATGTCTCCCATGTTTCTGATAAGTTGGCCCCACTTTCATCTCAATCAGCCGGAGTCAAAATGGAGCCAATGAGTTTCATGCGTAAGTTCTAGATAAGCTCCCCTACCCACTCCCAAGTCTTACCACCTCAGAGCGGGAGTCACAAAGTAACTCAGAAGTCCCTAACTCTCCTGGTAGTGCTCCCTTTCCCCAGGGCCATGTCATCCTTGAGAATAGCTTTGAATAAATAGTACCAAACTCAGCATACCTGGAAAGGCCCCACAACAACCTCCACGCATCACAGCCTCGTTCTAAACTCTGCCAGATATCACTTCTTTCCCTGTTACCTCTCACTCTCTATCCACAGAGATAATTCTTGTAAGCATTAGCAAGAACAGCCATGTTGCTAGAGACATTGCTCAGTTCTCAGATCTTATGCTACTTGACCTCTGAGCTCCATTTGAAATAAATGGTCCCCCCTCCTCTTTGGCAGGCTTTCTTCACTTGACTTCCACGACATTGCACTCTCCTGGGTTTTATCCTACGTCACTGGTCTTAGTTTTTAAGTCTCTTAGGCAGGATCCTCTGCTTTGCCCTGACTGCTCAATATTGTAGCACCTTAAGGGATGTTTTCTTGTTCTCTTTTCTACCTACTCATTCGTTTCGCAATCCTCTCCAGACACATGGCTTTAAAATTATCTCCATAGAAAAGACAATATATTTTTTGCCCAGACCTGTCTCCCAAATTTTAGACTTATAGATCCCACTTTTTACTCAATATCCACTCTTAGGTGCTAAAAATATCTCCAAAGTCTACATGCTTAAAACTGATGCCCTGATCCCATCTCATCACCCCCACCACCAAAGCCCTTCAGTCTCATTTGATGATAACTGCATCCTTCAGGTTAAAATCTTGGAATCATCATTACTTTATTATTTTTTTTTTCAGAAGATGCCTCCGTTGTATCAGGAAATCTTGTTGGAGCTCCCCTGTCCATATATTCTGAATCCAACTACTATCACCACCCATACTGTTGCCACCCTGTTCTGAATCATTTGAATTAATCCTAAATGGCTTTCTTGCCCTATGCTTTATTCTCAGCCTAGCAACTAGGACTGTCTGAAAAACAGTATGGAGATTCCTCAAAAAATTAAAAATAGAACTATGCTATGATCCAGCAATTGAATTACTAAGCATTTACCCAAAGAATACAAAATAATTGTTCAAAGGGACACATGTACCCTGATGTTTATAGCAGCAATATCAACAATAGCCAAACTATGGAGAGAGCCCAAATGTTCATTGACTGAGGAATAGATATAGAAGAAGATGGTGTGTGTGTGTGTGTGTGCATGATGGAATATTACTCACCCATAAAAAGAATGAAACCTTGCCATTTGCAATGATGTGGAACTAGAGTATATTATGCTAAGGGAAATAAGTCAGTCAGAGAAAGACAAATATCATATGGTTTCACTCACATGTGGAATTTAAGAAACAAAACAGATGATAGGGGAAAAAAGAGAGAGAGAGGTGAACCATAAAATGGACTCTTACTTATAGAGGACAAACCGAGGGTTGCTGGAAGGCAGGTGGACAGGGGGATGGGTTAACTGGGTGATGGGTGTTAAGGAGTGTGCTTTTGTGATGAGCACTGGGTGTTATACGTAAGTGATGAATCACTAAATTCTACTCCTGAAACTACTATTACATTATATGTTAACTAACTGGAATTTAAATTAAAACTTGAAAATAGATGAACAAATAAATAAATAATAAATAAAATAGAGTCAGATCATGTCACTCTTGTGCTTAAAATTTTAAAATCTGAAGTCCCTCCAAGCAGTCTGTAAGACCGTGTCCCTGCTTCATTTGCGAGTCTCCCTGTCACTCATTATGTCCAGACAGATCGGCCTCCAGGCTGTCTTTCAACACAAGTTAAACATGCTCTTGTTTTAGAACTTTTATTCCAGGTGTCGTCATGCCTGGAAAACTCACCCTCTGTTGTCTGATTGTCTATGCCTCTAACCTTCTCACAGTCTTTGCTGAAATATCCCTCGCAAGTGAGGTCATTCTCAGCGTCCCCATTTGGTACGGCACTTTACTCCCACTGCCTTCTGCATTCAGATTCCCTCTTGCACTGCTGAACCTTCTTTTATTTCCTGGTATTGATGACCTTGTCATGCATTTGTTACTTTACCATTTAGTACATTTATATTTACGTGATAGAATGTAATATACACACAGCGGTGTGCTTGAGCCTGCCCTTTTTAGCCCAGACCTGGAGCTGATGGCGCACATCGACTTCCAACTCTGGAGTCAAGTGTAGCTTCCATTAATCGTGGTAGCTTCTGTAGATCACAAAAACTCACAAATGCTCCACATTAGGCCCCCATTTCATTTTTTGAAGAAACAATTATCAAATATTTTCAGAACTGTACCCATGAGATCAGAAATCTTTGTTTTATTAATTGCCATATCCACAATATCTAAACTGTGCCTGGCATGTGGTAGCCACTTAATAAATATTTACTGACTGAATATTTAAGAACCAGTCTTTTCATTTCAGTCACTTCAAGAAGCTCGGAACTCTGAGATGATCCTTTTTCCTCTCCATAAGTTAATATGGGCAATGAGCCACCATGCCCCACCCCCAGCATTCAATGCCCCCCACCCTGCTTTTTTTTTTCCTCCAGAGCATTCTTCACCATCTTATCTTCCTTATATTTCACTTACCTATTTATTTGTCTGTACATTCTACCGCTGCAATAATTTTTTGGGGGTATTTTGTTTGAAGCTATGTTTCAAGGATTTATAAAAGTAACTGGGAAGAGTTAAAGCTCTAAATGTTACATGGACTGAACAAACGAATGAATGAATGAATGAACGAATATATAAATGAGACGTTCATTCACTCACATAGGGCCTGCCTCCGAAGTAATGCTAGGGGTAAGGAAGAGTGATATTTTTTCCCAAAGGAAAATCAAGGTATCGTTTTGCCAGAAAAAGGTTTTGCTTAGCAAATAAGAAATAACAGCAACTCTCTGCAATAACTTGTGGAGATGTTGTAGAGTAAATAAGAAACATTTTCATAAAATATCTAATTCAATGTTTCAAGAAGTACGAACAGTACAACATCCTTTCTACAAAAACCTGATGCAGTTATGAAAAAATAGCTCTGGGTCAATAATGTTGAGTAACTCCCACTCTATATTAAAAAACACTAAATAACACTAAAAGGATTTCTTTATTGCAGGATACCTCAGAGCATTTGGTACATTAATGTAAATATAGATCTCCCTAGGGGTGTTAAAGCAAGAAATAATTTGTGAATATATTTTAACATACATTGTGTGTGTGGACACATACTGTCTATATAGTATATTGCTGTTTATATATATTTTATATGTAATTCTTACGCACTAAGAATCTCTTTGAGATTGGTTCGCCATGCAGACATTCATTTCCTTACATCTTTTTACCTCTATATTCTATCTAGAGTTGGTGATGATATTGTATTAAAACGCATGTCCAGTAAACTAGCAAGCCAAACTTTTAAATTAGGAGTCAGATGAATTTCATTCTTCCTAAGAACATTATACATACCCACGTACGTAAAAGCATACACATTAATACTGAAATATTAAATAATGATTAAAATATTTCCATTTCAAGGCAATTTTATTTTTAAAAACATACTGAAGATTCATTTAGCCAATTAAAAATAGACTTTTATTATGGGATCCAGTTGTTTATTTATAGTCATTAAACCAGACACATGTCAGAGCTCCTTATACTTTTCTACTTAACTCTTTGTCTCAAGGAGTCAGTCAGGATGTCAATATTATGAGATTATTTCCAGTGGATTCTGACATGAACAATGTCACAAAA
The DNA here is from genome assembly GCF_024610735.1 of Ursus americanus. NCBI lineage: Eukaryota > Metazoa > Chordata > Mammalia > Carnivora > Ursidae > Ursus > Ursus americanus. The sequence goes on along the minus strand of NC_142134.1, from coordinate 74,994,426 downwards.
GAACTCTAAGTTTCCTTAGTTAGAGCCTAAACCTAGCGTCATAGTGGAAGACTAATGCTTCTCTCTACAAGCCCCGAGGGGGTCAGAGTGCAGTGAGGGTGGCACGTGAGCAACAGATATAATATACTGATGATTCTCAGCAGGCACTCTGTCTTATTAGAAGAAATCATAAGAGAAAAGAACTCCACGTGATAAAGTTATTTGAGATAGATTATTTAGAACGAGACTAGCAGTGTGATTACTGGACCATTGACTGAAGTCTCCAACACAGTTCAAATAATTTCCTCGACTAGCCAAGCGTGCTTTGTAAGGACAATCCACTGGAGAGTGGCCGCTCAGAATCCAGACAGGGGGCGTTGCTCAGAGGCTGAGGCATTGCATTCCAACCAACTGCAAAGCTAACACATGCTACTAACCACCGCAAGCCCTTCACCTTGCCAAAATTGCGGAGAGTCAGTAAAAAATGCAAATGTTAAGAAATAAATGCACACACTCACATACACACATAATGAGGAGGGCACTGAGGCATCTGCACGAAATCCTGCCAAATTGCAGATTATTTATAGAGAGAGTAATTTTAGTTCAGGGATAGTAGATCATCCATGCAATGGCTAAAAATACGAAGACATGATATTTCCGAAAATATGTACTTTGACAGAAAATCCCAGTATAGAACATTTTTCTTGTCAGTGAAGTTTCTACAGTTTCTAACAGGTAGGGCTCCCCGCCAACGGTGCGTGTGAAGTTGATATAAGATAATGAGCTTGAGGAGATGCTCGGGTAAACTTTCAAAGACTGGGAAAAAGTAACTTAGTATTGCCCACCTGTATGACCGACCGCTCTACTTACCTCTCCCGTCCCTCGCTCCTACATGTCAAAACATCCCAGTATTCTACAACAACATGTAAAAAGGTAACACTAATTAGAGGAAAAGGAGCTGAAAAAGACTTGGCAGTGTCTCTAATTCCCTTGTACACACACACACAATCTCTAGAATTCCATTTATGATACCCATTCATTGATTAGACAAATATACCTTGGGCATTGAAATGTAAGCCTGGCGCTGGACTTCTCCAAAGTAAACATTGTAATTTTCGTTTTACAGCTATGTCTAGTGAGGCTTAGAGAGATTAGGAATTGGCTGATTGGACATTGTGTGATCAGTGGAAGACTTGACACAGGACCCAGACATACATCCTCTGACCACTACCCTTGTTGCCATGAGGTGGGGGATCGTTCCAGGAGTTGATTAATAGGAGTGCAAGGAATATCCCACTGGGCAAGGAATCCACCATACACTGCCAAATATCTCATTCAGCACAAGTGGAACTGTACCAACGTAATTTTGCCCTCCCTTTTCCGTCAAACCTTCAATCTACAATATTCCTTCTTGTAATACAACTGTTTCACAAAGCTTTCCTTGGTTTATCCCCTCCTTCACAAAATCTATAACTTTTTAAATCTTTATTCATATTTATCCACACTTCTCTCAAAACTCTTCTGTGTTTATACCTCGGATTGTATATTTTTCTGTGTTAGAACTTACATTTTTTGAGGCAAAGACCATGTCACATATGTCATTTCATCATGGTGGCTTTCCTGGGCTGAGCAAACAACCAGTTTGGAAGGAGGGAAGCAAGGAAGGAAGGAAGGAAGGAAGGAAGGAAAGAAGGAAGGAAGGAAGGAAAGAAGGAAGAAGGAAGGAAGGAAAGAAAGAAAGAAAGAAAGAAAGAAAGAAAGAAAGAGAAAGAGAAAGGAAAGGAAAGGAAAGGAAAGGAAAGGAAAGGAAAGGAAAGGAAAGGAAAGGAAAGAAGGAGGAGGAAAGAGGAAGGAAGGAAGGAAGGAAGGAAGGAAGGAAGGAAGGAAGGAAGGAAGGAAGGAAGGAAAGAGGAAGGAAGGAAGGAAGGGAGGGAGGAAGGAAGGGAGAAGGAAGGAAGGGAGGCACCACGGATTTAGCTACTGTGCTAGAGCTACTCTTCATGTCATCCACTTGACCATCTTTCCATACCATCCAGCCAGCCAGCCAACCATCCCTCCATCTTTCTAGTTACTTGCACATACCTGCATTCATTCATTCAAATTTTTTTTTATTTTTTTTATTATGTTCAGTTAGCCAGCATGTAGTACCTCATTAGTTTTTGATGTAGTGTTCAACGATTCATGAGCTGTGTATAACACCCCGAGCTCATCACAACAGGTGACCTCCTTTAATACCCATCACCCGGTTAAAAAAAAAAAATCAATAATATGCCATACTGGCAGCTGGAGCACAACTGACCACCAACACTCTAGAGTTCTGCTCATCATACTTGTGTTTAAAGCTTGCTTTCTCACATTGGAGCTGAAAGGTGACTCTGTGGACAAATGCACACTATAAGGAATGCCTCAGAGGGAGCAAGGTTTTAAAATCACCTTACCCCAACATAAAATCCACCTTCCTCTTTCTGGAAAGCTAACATAGTGTAAACAGAGAGGTAATGTCCCTATAACCAGTGAATCCTGGCCATTAGATCAAATTGTTAATACTTAACAAAGACTTCTCACACCAGTTTAAATGTTTTCCAGTTTTTACATCCATTGTCTCACAATTCTGTGCAAGAGGTAGGGTCAGCGATACTACTTCTAGTTTACAAACAAGGAAACACAAGTTCAGACAACATAAATTACTTGTGTAAGGCTGAACAGTGGATAAATGTGAGGGAGAAAAAGAAAATCAAAGTTTCCTGAATCTCGTCCCAATATACTTGTCTGGTTTCCCCTAGTGATGGGACCACTTCTAGTAAGATAAATAAAACCCTCATAAATAATTCCAGATCATTGTGGTTCCCCTGGTCTCTTTGGACAAACAATACCATTTATTATTTTCAGTACATGTTTGTCAATCACAAGCTGGATTATAATGCCTCCTGTATTGTTGAATTCAACTATTCTTTAACGCTTCATTGTTTAATCTTAATGTACGAATGCCTTATCTCTGGGCCAGGAATGTCAGTCCCCAAGCTTTGAGCTTTGCTTAGAATCTGGAGTCAGAAAAACTCCGAGCTCTGTCACGTGGTAATGTACCAACTGGGGCAACTTTTTTAAGCAATCCAAAGAGGAGATACATAAAAAATAGAAAGGATAATGATATTTTTCTCATCATACATTGTAAGTGTTAATTGAAATACAGGAGAGGAAAATTAGTATCATTTAGAATACCTAGTAGGTGCTTGAAGATGACTCCTGCCCTTATTATTATAACTAATCCCATTATCATACACTTGGTTTATCCAAAAGACTGAAGGATGATAGTTTGCTTTTATACTCTTCTCATGGACTAGCCTGTGTGTGCATAGAGTAGGTGTCCAATACATATATGTTTTTTAATAATAATTTTTTGTTATGATATGTTAGTCACCATACAGTACATCCCAGTTTTTGATGTAAAGTTCCATGATTCATTGTTTGCATATAACACCTAGTGCTCCATGCCCTCCTTGATATGTGCCCTCCTTGATACCCATCACCGGCCGATCCCAGTCCCCCACCCCCTCCCCTCTGAAGCCCTCAGTTTGTTTCCCAGAGTCCATAGTCTCTCGTGGTTTAAGTCAAGCAGAGAAAGACAATTATCCAATACGTATATGTTGATTGAGTTCAGAAAATGTTCAGAATGAGATGTGATGGCTGATGTACTTTTATAAGACCAGTTACGAATCAAAAAGAGGGACATGTCACAAAGCTGTAACAGAAAAAGTAGTAAAACTTACAGAGACTGCCTAAAACTTTAGGTCATTTGGAAAAAAAAAAGAAAAGAAAAGTAATGAAAACTACTCAGGCTAGCTCAAAAAAGTGGAAAAGTAGTTAAAAGGAGCAGCAGACATCAAAATAATGAAAAATGGGCAGGCTGTACCAGACCATAGATTACAGCTAGAGAAGATCAAAGACTTCTCTTTTTCTTTCTCTCTCTTTCTTTTTTCCTCCCCTCTCATGTTCTTAGAAAATATAACAGATTACAGATGATTAGAATAGGTTTCTAAATTACTTTCTAATTCCTAGACTTTTGAATAATCTATATCATAATTCGGAGTTTTGGGTGTGGGAATACCATATCTGCATCATAACAGCATACTTTCCTGACATTCATCTGAAGAAGTGGAATTCAACTGACTTTTAAAATGGCTAGCATCTCATATCATTTTAACCTCAGGAAAAATCAACTATTATAGAGTCTGAACCTTTGTTCATTATCTGTTCCTCATTTTTCTATGTGAGTTCCTTATTAACATATGTGACAAAATGTATACAATTAGAAAGTAAAAATTGCAAAGGGAAACAAATGATAAAATGGCAGCTGTTATAATCAACATTAAGCGGCTCTCGTGATGGAGTCACCGATAGGAAAATGTTATCACAGTTGTAGGTCCTAATTAATCTGAAGGATGGGAATATGAACACCGTTACTATTAAGTACACAAGGTAGGAAAGAAAGTTTATCTGTCTCAAGGTAAATATATAGGACCACAAGTATAGAAGGTACACTGCTCTTACCATTTTTTCAGCCCATAAAATATTTCAAGTCCTCAGTAAATGACATCTAATGTGGAGTTCCATATGCTGCTTTCCAATTTTTCAATAATTCTATTTGTTATAACCTTACTGTCTCTTGCATTTCGATGGTTCTTTACAATCTGCAAACTCTCTTTATATAGTTATTTCATTTAATCCTCACAATACACTGTGCGGATGGTAGGATAGTCATGAGGGCTGTTCATGGGTATTCTGGCTCTTTCATTCTAGGCACAGGGCAGTGCTGCATTTCTATGTCAACCTGAAGTTCAATGAGATCCTATGATTACTTTAGGCCAATGAACTGAGATGGGAGCGTCACTTTGTGGCCACACCATGCCTCTCCACATTCTCCTTTCCTTCTGGTTAGTGACTAGTAATGCTCAGGACAGTAGCTGCTTTATCAGCCAGGGACTCTGAGAAAATGCAGTGACTGGCTCCGTCACTATGCACACCACGATGGGCATGCAGAGCGAGCAAAAGATGCACATTTCTCATTGTAAATCACTAAGACTTTGGGATCATTTGTTACTACGGTATGACTGGTCTTTTCTGACTGCTACAGAAGGTATTATTTTCCCCTGGTTTAAAAACTATTTTTCTAATGCTTGCAGAAGGGGCTTACTCACAATCATTTGAATTAACATTATTTCTTCTTCGACTACATTAAGCAAAATATGAAAACAGGGAAAAAATATTAGGTACTGAAATAATGTGAATTTTTATTTGATATTATCATCATAAGTATTGTTTTCTAAATGTTTTGCATTAAATGTGGCTTTAGGAAGAAAGATTTATGCAGCAAAGAAATCCTTGGGTTATTACCTAATTTTTGTCTCTGCAGTCGGAGTGTAAATACTTCTGTGACCTTATTAACTCTGCCCTCTATGGAAGAAGCTGGAAGAGTGTCACATGCTTTTTGACTGCAAGGTGATAATAATTCACTGGACGTGCACACAGCTTGGGGGTCCTAAAACTACTTCCAGGCTGCCTCCAATGTTGCTTTCTTAAGGTTCTCAACAACACAAATTGAAGATGATCCAATTAGTCTCCCGTATCAGCACATTACATTAATCAATACAAGAAATCTATCCTGAATAATATTATACAGGACATAATAATGATTAAATATTGCGCACTTCATCTATCAGTTGGGGGCTGGGGGATTTCTCACCGTCTGACCTGGAAGTCCCCGAGAATCACAAAACCTTGGAAGGAGGGACGTAGAGCCTGCAGTTTCTCATCTGTGATATCAGATCTGCAGCAGATAGTCCAGCCCCGTGAGGTTGCTGATCTGTTGTCTGCTGCTCCTTTGACTATGCCGAGCCACGTTCTGGATTTTCTGGCTAGGCCAACACGCTCAAAGGGGGTCAGCTATATGATGATACGTTGGTATGAATAAGATTAGTATTTCAAAATTATTCCATTTGTAAAATAGAAAAGCAGGGGAAAAATGTGTCTATTCTGTTCACAATCAGAATCTGGTGGCCTTTAGTGGGGGTGGGGGAAGGTAACGGAAAACCAAGGAAGCTTCTGGGGTCCTGGCAATGTTGTGCTGGTTCAACACAAGAGTGTTTTTTATTTGGGAAAATGTGTCAGTTTGTACACTTGTTGAGTATATATTTCTTTTTAAGTATGAATGTCATCATACACCAAGAATGTGTTCTTTTAGGGGCGCCTGGGAGGCTCAGTTGTTAAGTGTCTGCCTTAGGCTTAGGGCGTGATCCCGGGGTCCTGGGGTCAAGCCCCGCATGGGGCTCCCTGCTCTGCTGGGAGCCTGCTTCTTCCTCTCCCACTCCCCCTGCTTGTGTTCCCTCTCTCGCTGGCTGTCTCTCTCTCTGTAGAATGAATAAATAAAATCTTAAAAAAATTAAAAAAGAATATGTTCTTTTGAAAATAAGACATGGATCAATTAGCATTGGGTTGATTATTCATATTGACATTTGCAAACCTTTGCATAAGAAGTGGCCAGTGTGTGGATAGCTCTGGCTGCCCACAAGAACCATGGAAAAATACTCCCTGGTGTGTGACACAGAGTTTGGTCTCCAGGCCAAACAACTTGATTTCCAACTGTGGCTTCACTCTTGTTTCCTGAGAATGAGTGGGCACAATGTAGTGGATATGCAGGTGGGCTCTGGGCTTGAGAGTGCTCAGGCCTGAGTCAAAGTCCTGAATATGTGTTCTTGAGCAATGACTAAGTCCACTCCCTAATCCTCAGTTGCTCAGTGGTCGATTAGGCCACGGAAGAATCAAGTGAGGTAATGCGTCAGAGGAGTTTGGCACAGTGACTAACACTTAGCAGGTGCATGATAACGAATAGCTCTTCATGCTTCTAAGAGAGAAGAGCGCCCAGTCTCAGTTTACTCATCTGAACACTTAAAATATTAGTACCACGCTGGATCCATGTGAGAAATTCAAAGAGTTCACATAGCAGAACAAATGGTATATTGACGTTTACAGAAGCAGGAATGTAAGTATCTATTCAGTTCATATGTATAATGAGGATGTATATACATGGATTTCTAAAGAATATCATCGCTTGAATCTTTAAATACAGCATTTAGGGAGAGAGATATATCAGGGATGTGGAAATAGTTCTTTAAATGCTATTTCTTGTCTTGACCTCATATATTCCAAAAATTTAATATTATACTTATGGAAATGTCAGTGTAGGGATTTAATACAGCCCAACTGTGTTATATTCTGACAAGGGCAAAGCTCACAAAACTAAGAAACAGGAGGTCCCTATCTCCCTTAGATAGTTTTTCTCAACTCATTTTACTTTGAATCTATTTCAACAGATGTTCATTGAGCTTCCCTAATATGCCAGGGCCCCACACTGGCCTCTGGGAATTCAGAAGGAAAAAAAACAAGGTCTTTGCCTTCCAGCCCTTGCAGATTCTTGCAGACTGCTTGTCACAAGCAAATAATCAAAAGTCAACGTGACCATGCTTAAACTATGGTTATGTTGAGAACACCTCAGGACGGCGACTATCAACCCCCTGTAGAGTTAGGGATGGTTTCCCAGAGATAAAATTTGACCTGGGTCTTCAATGGTAAGCTGGCATTTCCTAGGTAGAAAGGGGAGGAAGCTTTCCAGAGAGAAATAATAGATTCAAGAAAGTACTCACATTCTGTGGGCATTTCTCTGTGTGTGATCATGGAGGTAAGAGATGCGACTAGAACGACACTATTTTAACCAGATGATGAAGGAATTTTGATTCACCTCTACCTTCAATCATCTAGAAAACATTCACACAATTTCAGAAACTCCCTGTTCCTGCTTATTTTCTTCTTCTTTGTGATTATCCCCAACTAACAAAACACAATTTTACTTAAAAAAAAAAAAAAAAAAAACTCTCACTTACTGTCTATCTGCTCCTGCAGAATTAAAATTCCATGAAGGGAGGGAATTTTGTCATTTCAGTTCGTACATTTTTGAGATCTTTTTATTTGTCAAACATGGGGCTTTAGTTTCTGGGGATACACGTACGCTTATGACCCTGTGGCTGCCCTCCAGAAGCACAAATTTTAGCAAGTAGACAGGCATGTAAACAGAAAGTACTGATACAAATATGATAGGGGCTATAATAGTGAATGAAATAAAATGCTATGCATCACTACTATACCGAAAATTTTAAAACACCATTGAATCTATTTAAAGATATTTAAACCTATTTAGGAAAGGGCAGGACACAGACGTTTCTAAGCAGTAAGCAGAGGTTTGATTTTTTTAATGACAAAGCTACTGAGATTATGGCTCACAGACCAGGACACGCCCCCAGCGAGTTAAGGACAGACGTTGAGAAATACAGAAACTGCCGTGGCAGGGCCGCATACCACGGCCACCAGACTTGATCAGAAACACCTGCACAAAACCAGCAGGCTTGCTTATGGTGAAAGGGGCCCGGAACTCACTTGCAGTGTGACTGGTGACGCACCATAGGGCTGGAGATGAAAGGGTAAGTAAAGGAGCTCTTCAAACAGCCGTTCCCCGCAGCTAGTCTGCAGCACTCTGCTTTATCAACGAGGATGCCGCCTGCCTCCTGGAAATGCCCGATTAGAGTCATCTAGGAGCCGAGTCCTCCGACAGGTGCCCCAAGTGCTGCTCGGCTAGGTTGTTGATTAAAGATAGAGCCCTATGCTTCCGTTGCCAGACGTGCTAGCGTCAGAGTTGCCATTCTGCTGCAAAGACACTTCTAATTTGGGACTTTCCAGTACCTACCCCAGGACGCGCTGTGAGTCCCTGATCATATGAGGGCCAGAGCCTGACCCCGGGAACCCCTAACACTTGAAGCCAAGAGATGTGAGCCCAGAGGTGGGCAGCCCCTGCTGTGCTCACCGTCCACATATTCTACCCCAGTGCAAAGGCCAAGGTCACTGGAAGGTGCTCAGAAGCCCTCTGTGTTCAGGAACTCCACCTCCATACAAGGCACGTACTGAAATTTTAGGGAGGGCTGTGGGTGCTGAAATGAACATATGCCCAAAGATTCACAAGGCTAGGCAGATGCTTTGGATATGTTACACTAATAAAAATAGTTAAGTCTTTGCAGAAATAATCTCTGTATATTCAAACACACATTAATATCATTATATTTGCATAGAAAAATACATTGAGCTTCAGAGAGATGGGTAGCTTTCCCAAAGTCAAATCCCTGGAACCTTCTGTATCTGTGCATTGAACCAGACCTTCTAACTTCTGTGGCTCATCTGTTATTGCTTGTATTGGAGAAAGACTGGGCGTTTTCCCTTTGGGGTTAATAAAAGTATTCCTCATTTTCTTCTTACCAAACAAATCTAATTTTTTTTATGTCAAGTCCAGGGTAGCCAAGATGGCAACAAGAGAGAGTGATTGCATAAATGCCTCCATAAGAAATGCCCACCACTACCTAAATGAACCGAACAAGAAATCAATTTGGTCCTAGTGTTGGACCCTCAAAATCAATGGTACCTTGGGAACTAAGTATGTTTGTTGTTGCTGTGTTGTTTTGTCTTCTTTTTCTCCTGGCTCTTAAGATGTCACAACTTACTGGCTTTTCCCTACTTCAGTTGTGGAAACTTCTGTTTCCTTTGCTTCCTGCTCTTGTTCTGTTCCATCCCTGCATGTCTGTGCCCTCCAGGATTTGATTTTGGGTCATGATTTTTTGGACTTAGAAAATAAAAATACGGGATTGGTGTTTAAATTTGAGTTACAGGGGCGCCTGCGTGGCTCAGTCGTTGAGCGTCTGCCTTTGGCGCAGGGCGTGATCCCAGGGTCCTAGGATCAAGCCCCTCATCGGGCTCCCTGCTCCACTGGGAGCCTGCTTCTTCCTCTCCCACTCCCCCTGCTTGTGTTCCCTCTCTCGCTGGCTGTCTCTCTCTCTCTCTGTCTGTCAAATAAATAAATAAAATCTTTTAAAATAATTTAAAAAATAATGAAAACCTGAGTTACAGATGAAACATGCATACACACATGCACACACATGCACACGCATGTACGTGCACACACCCTTTTTAAAAATCTTATTATGTCTTGTGATCTACTTGGGACATACTTATATGAAAAAGAAGACTTATCCTGAGTTCTCTTCTCTTCTGTCTCCACGTGTCTTTTCTAGTTGATCTCACTTAGTCTTAATTTATTCTTTGAGCAGATAATCCTCAATTTTCCCCTCATACCGTCTCTTCTCCACATTCAACTCCCTTCTTGATATCTGCAGTTGGAAATCTCACATTTAACATATCCCAAATCAAACTTTTCTGATCAAACCCTCCCACATACTACCAACGTTATTCTTTTATCAATTTCCCCCAATCAATAAATGGCTCCATCATTTACTTAGATTTTTAAGGCAAAAATCTATTGGCCGTTCTTGATTCTTCTCTTTCCATCAACTTCCGATATCTAATTTATAAGTAAGTCTTGTTGGCTTTAGCATCAAATTATGTCCTCAGTATTTCCATTTCTTACCACCTTCCCTTCTCTGTCACTAGTTTCTGCCATTACTCTCTCTTGCCCACCTGATGGCAATGGCTTCGTAACTAGCCTTCCTTCCACGCTTGCCCTGCAATAACCCATTCTCCACACATTAGTGAGAGTGATTTTTAAAGTCTTGTACTGAAGTATGATGTGAAACCAGCAAAGTTCTGGTATCAAAAGTGTACAGCTTAATGAAGCTTCGAATACTAAGTATATCCCTATACCAGCACCCAGTTCATCTACCTCCCAAAATACTTGCACCCTACTTTTCTGTCATCATAGATGAGCTTTGCTCTGTGTTATTTACATAAACAGAGTCTTACAGCAGAGGCTCGTGTGTGTTTGCTTTGTTTAATTTCTGTTATATTTTTGAGCCATCACAGTTCAGCTTCACAGCTGCCTAGGAGCTAATATTAAATTAATATTTCACAATATTTTTTTTCTTCATGGGATTGTTATACAGACTGAAAAAGTAACTATAAGGTGCTTGATACTGAGTGGGTACTCAATAAACAGCAGGGGTTATTATCATTTTCTTCGTGTTACAGAAATGTGATCAACAGAAATAATCTTGAGAATTCTGCAAACACAACATTTCACTTGAATCTCATTCCAGTTTGATTGGCATTAAAAAAAAAAGTGGGCCAAGAGAATGCTGTAAATACAGCAAACCTAAATTTCAAGATGTTTTTGACAGAACTGCTCCTGGCCTCACAGGAGAGCTGAGAAAATATGTTTTGAGGAATGATACCAAGAATTCTTTTTTTTTAGCCTTTTTAGCCTCACTGTTTGATGCTGAATATTGGATCTATGTTTCTTATCATTCTCTTTCCCTCCAAACATGATGAATTATGACTTATTCTCCAAGATTCAGTCATGTGACGCTCTCCTCCTTGAAACACCTTGACCCCTCTTTGGCGCCTACAGATTAAAATCCAAACACCTGGCATGGCCTACCAGATCCTCGTTAGCTTGACCCCCACCTTCTATTTCCAGTCCCACTGGTAATGGTACTGTACTTTCTTGGGTACTAACAGCCTCCATTGCCTAAAAATTCCATGGTGGTTCATGCTTTCAACTTTGCATATTTAGACCCCTTTGCTTACAAAATCTTCCTTGTCATCCACTCCAACCCATCTCATGCCACCCTAATTTCTATGTTCATCTCTCAAAACTCAGCTCAAGAATCTATTTACCTCCCTCCACTGATACCTGTAGCCAGAACCGACCTCTTTTACCTTTGTGTGTGTGTGTGTGTGTGTGTGTGTGTGTGTACTATAATCACAGCACGTGTAGTGACCCTCTATTCTCTTGCTGACTTAAATATATTTCTCTCCAACTAACTTACGAGCTCTCTGTGGTGGCAGGTATGTCTTCATCACCTCTCTACAACAGCTGCTAGCAAAAGGCTTCAGACATAGCTGCTTCTCCGTAAATGGCAAATGAGTGAACGAATAAAGATCAATGAAAAGGGAGACCCTAGAGGTTCATTGCATGGATTTGTTTAGAAGCTTATCTACTTTTTTCTTTTTCTTTTCTCTTTTTTTCTTTTTTGATAATGCCAGTGAAGAAGCCAGAGAAAGCATATGTCAAATTCGGGACTGACAAAAAATTTTAAAGGACAAAGAAGTTAATAGAAAGGAGATTTGAGAAGCACTTGGTAGTCCTGATCTATAGACAGAAAAACAAATAAGATTCAGGAAAAAGTTTCACATGAGGTTCCAAGAACTATGTGCATATCTATGAGATCCGGAAGCTTAAGAACAGTACGTATGTAGACTCCTGAGGACTTCAAGGGACTACAAGTTCACACCGATAAACAGTGGGATGTGAACTCCTTCCAAACCATGAGTAGGTTATAATAAACAGTAACTAAATGGTCCAAAAAAGATAAATAATACTTGTAGCCAACTGATGGGGATTATTGAGATAAATTGTTAAAATTCACAATGATATGCTTTGATTAAAAATTATTTACCCTTACTACATGGCATAGCAGGGTGTAGTTTATTCAGCTTTGAATTTTCACTTCGTAGCTTAGTCACTTTGGGACATCAGTGATGTGATTTTTTTTTATTAAGCTATATCCATAAAAATGTTTATACTGTTTGATTCAGTGCAGAACTATATTATTTTTCTGTGATGGCATGTATTCATACCACGATAAATTACGAAATGCTGTCACTCACCCCTTCTCTTTTTCCCCATTCTCAAACCTCAGCCATGACTACCTCTATCAGTATGATCAAGAAGACTAAACACCTGTGAATGAACTTCTTTGTGAAATTAAGAAAAATAAAAGCAAGGGCCTTCTGATCATCAGCAAGAAAAAACATGTCAAAAGTGTTTATAGAAAAGTCTTGTAGATAGACGTCCTTTCCTGTCATGGGGGTTTGTTATAATTGACTGAAGTTCCTGAATGTTCTCAGTCAATATTATCACCCATTCCTTTGAACACATGTATGTCAGTATTTCTCTGTGGGTGAGACTTACCAGTACAGAAAACTGGTAATAATCACACCTGAAATACACAAACACCTCAACCATTGGTCATATTGTTTCCCAGGCTTGGTCTATTTAAACTTGTATTGATACAACCATAGAAATAATGTAACAGAGACTCAAGGATAGAAGCCAGGAGGACCAAACGCCTCTCCTTTACCAGATAGAACTAATATTGAAGATTACAGTTACTCAAGGGAACCAGAAGTGCCATTTCTTCTCCACCTCAAATGGAAAAGGATCACTGCATTGACACACAAATTTGTCTCATGACATATGAATTAGAACTTGAAAGTCATAAATAAATCACAATTAATTTTCCATTATTTCATATAGACGAAGACACATCATTCTCTTAATTTCAAAAGGTTTCACTCATTTATGGAACATAAGGAATAGCAGGGAGATCAGTAGGAGAAGGAAGGGAAGAATGAAGGGGGGTAAACAGAAGGGGGAATGAACCACGAGAGACTATGGACTCTGGGAAACAAACTGAGGTCTTCAGAGGGGTGGGGGGTGGGGGATTGGGATAGGCCGGTGATGGGTATTAAGAAGGGCACATATTGCATGGAGCACTGAGTGTTATACGCAAACAATGAATCATGGAACACTACATCAAAAATTAAGGATATACTGTATGGTGACTAACATAACGTAATAAAAATTTTTTAAAAAAAAGGCAATAATCTCTTTTGGCATGTAAATCCCTTAGGTCAGAATTCATGACAAATAAAGTGATTGGTTATTTCTGTTTTTTATTTTATTTTTATCCTTTAAAAATTGAAGTGGTCACATTGGCTTTTACTAAAAATCGTGCCCATTTGGTCTTGTTTTAAGGTGACCTAGAAGTTCTGGTTCCTTGCAAAACTTTAAAGTGGTTTTGTGTTCCTAGAAAGCATGACCCACACCTGAGGCCGCTTTGAGAAAACACATGTTAAATAGCTCTGTGAGAAGTCATTCTCCAAGCTCAGCAGGTGGTTTGCTAATGGGAAAAAGGGAAGCTTAAGAGCTGACCCCTTTGCTCTGCTACTGCCCTGTGTTCATGGCTCCCTGGGGCTTGAGTTGAGTGAGCTAAGAAAGAACTCTCCTATTAAAGAGGCATTACGCTGCTGCTAGATTCTCCTCAGTATCCTCAAAAATTGTTCTCCCTCTGGGGCCTTGCCATGTAGTTGTGTTGAATATGTTTGGAACACCTGCCTTCATTATAGGAAAGGAAAGCAACTCAAAGTATCATGCTCAAAGGTCATGGAGAGCTCACTCTTTCCCTGGTTTGGCATTTATATTGAGTGTTGACTCTGGGGTGGGGGCAAGACAATGGGCTTATGCAGGTGGTGACAACACATGCAGCCAGATGGTAGAGCCTGGGACAATTTTCCACTGGAACTCCACTCAGCCAATCCTTAGAAATTCTGATCAGAGTTCAAGCCTTTGAGAAACTGGAGGTCAAGCAAAGGTGAAGCGAGTGAGAGAAGCCTAGGAATCACTCAGTTCCTGCCAGTGCAGGCTTCTAGTCCAGCCTGACGGTAGAGTAAAGCTACACGCTGTTGCATGGGCAAAGCACAGTGAGGGTTGGAGAGACCCTAAAAATTAGGAGGTGCCTAGTAAAGATTATTCCATAGATAAATCAGGTTCTAGGTTCCAAACAGCAAGAATATTCCTAGATACCTGTTACTTAAAGTCTGGGATAATCTACTATAATTTCTGTTTGGGTCAATAATTATTATGAAACAGAGTGGGGCTGAGTTTTCAGGATCCTACGAGTTTCCTTTAGGCTGGCAACTGGGAACAGGGAACTAGCAGGAGCTCTGAGGGTGGAAGAACAGTGAGGCTAATTGCAAGTTCCCAGTAGAGAAGATCAGACTGTTCAAAGTCCAAATCTAACTGAGTAGCTGAAAGAATAAAAACAATGTTGAGCACTGTGCACAGGAGGAGAACTGATCTGAAAGGGGCCATTGGAGGCATTTCACTGAGTATACGAACTGGAGAATGGAAACACGGTAACCAGATGGTGTCCTGGAAAGAGAAGAGAAACATTAGTACCTGCAAGGTTTCATCAAACCAGAGGGTAGCTGTGTGACTCTGTGTCCAGCATGGGAGCTATGCAGGCATGACACACTGCCATCTCCTCACTGCGTTCTGGACTAGCCGGGATGGGCCTGGTGTCAACAAGAACTAAATAGGTGATAAAAGCAAAACAGACAACTATGTTCTACGTGGTATGGGTTTAGCAGTGTTTCATAATAACAAACCAATTTGGAAAATGTGCCCTTAAGATCATTTCCTGCTTTTGGGGGTCCCTGTGAGCCTGAGAACACTGTGGATATTTTTCACCTAATAACTCTGAGAACACTGGGGTGCTTCTGACTTAATAAAATGCTTTCCCATTGGGAAAGCATACCCATTGGTAAAAATAAATTTCTCTAATCATGTGTGCATTGGGAAAAATCCTAATTAAAGAGTGCCTTCCATACCTTTGTTTAGTAGCAAGTTTCGAACATGTCTCATGACTCTGAGAGGTGAAAAATTGATTGTGGTTGCTCTATCCTTCCTTAATAGTCACTGAGATGAAAATCAAAATCTTCTCTGCTTGGCTTTAATGAGCTGGATACAAATTACATGATAGCTAGAATTTCAGGACTTCACTGTGTGTAGAAATCATCTTTATCTCTCCCTTTTCTACTTTCTGGCAAGGTGCTCTCACCCCTGGATTTCTCTTCCTGTCTGGAGTCCATGTGTGGTATCCATCTAGAAGCAAGCTCAGTCTTTCCATTTCACGAGCCAGTCTTCCCCAGAGCAGAGAACATATCACTAGCCTCATCCTTCAAATTGGATGGATCTGTAATACATTTTGCTACCCGAGACATAACAATTCATGTATCTGAAAGTCATTCCACAAGAGACTCTTAATCAGGAAGCAAACTGAGGGTTGCTGGAGGGGGTTGGGGGATGGGGTAATTGGGTGATGTGCATGAAGGGGGGCAGGTGATGTAATGAGCACTGGGTATTACATGAGACTGATGAATTACTGAACTTTACCTCTGAAACTGATTAATACACTACATGTTAATCAATTGAATTTAAATAAAAAAATAAAATGGGGGGAAAAGTCATTCCTGCCTTTTGACCTACATTCCCATTCCAAATACCACATAAAGGGAAAATGTCAAGACTTTCTTACCATTGATGTTGGTAGTTCTGAAAAGTTGTACTTATTTTGTTCTAGAGCTTTATTCCATGCATCTCAATTCTTCCAGTCTATGGACTCATTGCTCTTCCATTTGTTTCACAAAATGCTTCTTTTTGGGATTTGAAGATTAATATTCATTTTCTAACGAAGATACTGACTCTCTACAGACCCACATTCAGGTTTGTCATTTGATTACTCAATTTTAGGATCTCTTGGGACCTTCCATGTTGACACATTCTCTGGAACTACTACCTTGAGAATGTCCCTGGTGGGCAGCACTCTTACCTACTTCTACGTGGGGCTAAATAATGAATGAGATCAAGACTGAGTCTTGCAGCCAAAAACAATCTGGTCACCTGTGTACCTTAAACGGTACCTAGTCCCTGTCTGAACTGGGTAAGATCAAGATCAAAGTATATCACAGGAGTCATCTTCAGTTTCCAAATCTAGCACTTCGCCTATTAGAACAAGATTCCTGCCACAAAATCACATGCTTACTGCTGAGGATGTCGGTATCTTATATATGCCTTACTCTCTTCTTCTGTCAGGAGATCAGATCTGGCTACCCATTAACCAAGCCATTGATGTCTGGAGAGTTACAGAATCCCAAGATGTTTCCTTAGCCAATTTGCTTTAATATAACCCAGTCGATGTAAACATAATGCCACAGACCCATCTAAAAATAGCATCACTTTATGTTCTTTCTTTTTTGTTTGTTTGTTTTGCCGAGTGAAAAGTTGGCTGCTGTTAGGCACAAGATTGAAGCAACCTGGGGTCCCTGATAATAAAATCAAGTCTTGTTCCTCACATCTATCTCTGGATTCTCACTACCCATCTCACATAAAAGACTCAGGTGCCCATGTGAACACTGCAGTGGAACAACTCAGGGATTCATGAGTTCATCTTGAAGAAGAGTAGTTTTCCAGGACCTCTCGTTCAACTAACCTATCCTTTTCCTCTTTTACACCACATCGTCTTGCTGGAGCAAATCAGTCTGTTGGCAGAGTTTGCCCAAAACAAGGCAGTTTTATTTTTCTTGAGAAAGGAAAGTCCTCTCAACTCAGAACTGGATAACCCATAGTAGGATTCCTAGTGCCATCTTTTCTAATTGCTTCACTATCCCTTTACACCAGCGGCCATTTCATGAGGGCAGGGAAGCTGTTCCAAAGTGCTGGGCAGTGGCATTATGCTTCCATGAGTAGATAGGAGAAGGAAGGCTGAAGGGGTTCTCCTGGGGAAAAGTGCAATTTAGGACACATGGGTTGAATCACACTTCTTCAATGTTCAAGTTCTGTAATATTATGCCAGGCACTTAACTATCTCTGAGACTAGCTTATTCAACACCAAAGCAGGGGAATTTATACAAAGAGATAGTGGAGAGAAGTGTTTTGTAACTATAGAGCACTAGATAAATATGGAATTTTCACTATCATGTAAGCATTGTACAAGGTGCCACGATAGACCCAAAGGTTAAGATATATCCCCTAAAAGAATTTTTTATCTAATGGGCAAAGGTGTGTAAGTTAAAGGCACACACAGAACTGGGTAAAGCCTGGCTTTACCCCTTGGGGCTAATCCCATCCATCTCCAAACTTTCTGTGCCAATACAATGCAATATATCTAACAAAGTTAGATCAAGAGCACAGAGAGCTCATAAGTTATAAATAAATTGGAGAGATAAAAATGCGTAATTTTTTACTGTCCGATGTTAAAGAACTAAATAAAAAATAAGCGTGAGTGTGGTAACTCCAAAAAATAATCTATGATCGTCATTTTATATATATTTGCAAAACTTACATGATGCCTTAAAATAAGAAAAGTTAATCAATATTTTACTTAGAATATAATTTATCTACATTAGGTAATACAGGATGCCTCCATCGTCCTAAAGTAGAGCATTCCTATACAACTTCCTGTAAGCTAAAATGGTGTAAAGCAGAGTATCCCCCACTTTCCAAAAGTTTGAGTGATGCCACTTCACTTTGATGAGAGACCTACTTCAGGACCTATTTTCGCTAACTGAAGGAAATCTGAAAAGGATTTCAGCTTTTAGGAGAAAACCTATTGTTACACTAATGTAGGTCTCTCCTAAAAGTGAAGTGACATAAGGCAAACTTTTAGAAAGCAGGGAGTTCTGTATTTCTTTAGTGTTTACAGCGTTAACCCGTTTATTCTTCAAAATAAGTCTTTATTTTAGGGGATGTTATTATCCCCATTTACAGACGAGAAAGTAGACAACTAGGAGACATAAACTGCGGGGAACGTAAAGTAACTAATTAGTAGAGCCCATATTCAATTCCTGGCAAGATTAGGCTCACAGCTCAAGGGGTGCTGTCTTTCTGTTGGGACATAATAGTTCAACAGTTCTCCAGGGGTCTCCAAGTCTCGCAAGTAAGGCATTAAAAGTGCTTTTTCCCAGACGTTCTTTTCAAAGGTGTTAGTACAGTGAGCATCCTTGGAAGATAAAAATACTATTTTCTTCCAGAGTAACGGGCATTTGCTTGCAGTTTTGAAAAATAGGCAGAGCATTTCCACCTGTTGCAAAGAGCAGGCGTGCTCTCTACTCATTAGAAAAGCTTGCTTTCCCTAAGCTGAGGATCTGTCGGCTGCAATGCTGCTCACTCCACGTACAGGTGTCCTCGGGCCCCTTTACGTCACCTTATAGGAACTGGGTCTCAGGAAACTGATCCAAAGAGCTGATGTTCTGCCTACTGCTGTTGCCATGAGTAACAAATCATCCCTCCCCTGGGAAAAAGGAGACTCCTGTCTTCTGTTGGCACCACAAAACGGTGGCTGGCTAACTCCGAAGCTTCGCAGCTCCTGACATGCTCAGAATCGTAGTAATAATTACAATATTGCTGCGATTGTCTTTAGATGTTGGTACATAGATTTCAAAAGTGTTTTGTATAGGAGTTTGAAACATTATCAAGTAATTGCTGGATATGTCACCTTTAAAAAAAAATCTGTGTATGTTAGCTTGGCGGAAGATGCTTTTAAAGTTACTTTGCAATTATTTTGTCACAGGCTACTGTAGACCTGATGCCTTGTCTTAATTAATCATCTAGTGGTATTTAATAGAAGGTCACCACATGTTATCTTAGATTGGGAGAGATGACAAAATGTTTCAGACACAGGAGGTGAAGGAAGCGTATTTTTTACAATGTGTCAAAAAATAACATCAAAAACATTTCATTGTCAGCCTTCCCTGCCCTTAGATCTTCAGGCACTATTTAAAGAATATTGTGTGCCCTCTACCCAGGGGAGCAAGGGTTGGGGTGAAGGCCAAGGTTTAATTTGATTTGACAAGGCTATTGACTTTTTTAGTCTGTTAGAAGATAGCCAAAAGTATTGTAAAGAATGACCCTGGCTATTTTATTTTCTCACTGAAATTTTAAAAGGTGATACACTTCCTTCAAATGCAAGTACATTCCGTGCTTATGCTTCATACAAAGAACTTTGTAACAAATCACACGACTAAGTTTGGGCAAATATTGTTGAGGGGTGACTCATATCCTAGAAACTTGAACCAGATTAAATAAATGCAATCTCCGCACAACCACAGTCCCTAGAAGCAAGACAATATTGAGTTCATTATGTAGAACCCATTATAACACTCTTGTAATAAGAAAAGTGATACCTCCCATTTGTAGAGCTCCTTCTAATTTTCAAACAGATTTGCACGTGTTCATTATTTGGATCTTATGATACCAATTATACAACCTCTTATAGTGGTTAGGAGACCAATGTCACACAACTAATAAACATTGATTAGCCTTAGGACACGTACTCAGGGATTCTGCCTCACCCTCTCTTCAATATCCTATGCCATATTTTATACCAAAGTCATCATTGCAGTTTTGCTATTCGAATATACTCTAAATACTTTGCATAAATAGAGATCAGCGTAAGTGGACTTATGGATCAATGAAGAAGAAGAAAGAGGAGGAGCTTGAGGAGGAACGAAAAGTGGAGGAAGAGGACAATGAAGAGAGGAAAAGAAGATTGACAATAGCAGGAAAACAAATTATCCCTACTCAAGCATTAAATTTGACATAGCGTTTCACTATGGTCCCCTCACTAGATATTAGGTATTTTCAGTTCAACTTCCTGAGTCCCTTAGATGGACTGTTTCACCGCCACCCTCTCTAACAGCCATTGTTGGGATCATGACAAACCTAACCAGTAACCTGCCTCTAGCTTCTCCCCTTACATTCAGACATTGCTCCTCCTGTGGAGGTTCTTTTCTCTCAGTTGTGATCCCGTCCCTCCTCTCTCAGCCTTGTGTTTGCTGCTGGGAAACAGCAACATAAAACCCAAGTTCAGCTCTTGAGGTGGTCGGCTAACGCATAAACAGAGGCTTGCAGCAGTGTTAATCAATGCTACAATCACAGTCTCAACACACGGCTATGGGGACACTCCCCTTTGTGAGGGGAGACATGGAAGGCGTCGTGCGTATGGGATATGGGAACCGGCTCACTACAGAATAAGACAAGTTTGCCAGATAGAAAAAGAAAAATCATGCCAGGGAGAGAGTGTTCTATGCTTGGGGGTCAGCAGTCAGAAGTGTGGTGGATCCCCAGCACACAGATGTGCACATGGGATAAACTAATAATGACAGCAAACAGTACTAATTGCTGGCACCCATCTAAACAGTCTATGTGTTCACTCATTTGATCCATGCAACAATTCTATGAGGTATATACCATTATTGTCATTTCAGAGATGAGAAAACAGAAATTAAGCAGCCAAATAAATTATCCGAGGTCACACAGCCAACAAGCAACAGGGCAGGGTTGGAGCACTTGAGGCTTGATTCTAGAATCCAGACACTTAATCCTCAAGCTGTAAGGTAGCCCAAGAACTGGCCGTAAAGGGTTTTTCGTGATGTAATAAGGATTCAAGGGTTTAGCCATAAAAGTGAGAACCAGGTTGCTTTTATATATTTTTTTTAGAATTAATATATTTGTTTATGTTTTATTCATTTTTTTGATTTGAATTTTTTATGATTATGTTCAATTAGCCAGCATATAGAACATCATTAATTTTTGATGTAGCATTCAATGATTATTAATTGCATATAACACCCAGTGCTCATCACATCATGTGCCCTCCTTAATACCCATCACCCAGTTACCCCTTCCCCCAACCCCCCTCCCTTCTGTAACCCTCAGTTTGGTTCCCAGAGTCCAGAGTCTCTCATGGTTTGTCTCCCTCTCTGATTTCTTCCCATTCAATTTTCCCTCCCTTCCTGCTGTGGTCGTCCACACTACTCCTTGTGTTCCACGTATGAGTGAACCCATACGGTAATTGTCTTAACAAGCTACCTCTGGCCCATGTGCAGGTGGTGGGTGCCTGAAGAAATGTTGAGTGGCGGAGGTCTTACGATAAGAAGGTTGGAGACAAGTAATGATACGGGCTTCAATAGACTCATTGGTGGAAATGGAACAGAGGGAGATGATTCAACACATGGGTAGGAAACAAAATCAGAACCATCTGGGCAGCAAATGAATATGGATAATGACGAAGGGAAAGTCAGGAACAGCTTCCAGGTTCTAGTCTATGTGACTTCATGAGTGATGGCAGCCTGTACGCATCATGAGGAAAAAACTGAGCAAGACAAGCTTGAGAAGAATAAATGTTAAGGTATCAGTAGGACGTTCATGTGGAAATTCCCAAGGTAGATGGGGCGCTCTATTTACTTATTTATTAAGTAGGTTGGGAATTTTAGAAATTATTGCTATGGGAATATCCTGCTTGAGGGACTTGCACTCTTCCAGCTCAAAACTATGTTCTTACCGACGTGGTGGAGTCCTGCGGCAAGTGGCAAAGAACAAGTTCCTTGGAACCAGGCTGTCTGTGAGTAGGAACGTCAGCTCTGCCACTTACCAGTTTCCTCATTCAAATAGGAGAATTGTGTATTCAGAGAGCACAGTCTTCAAATCAGCAGAGCTGGTTTTGAAAACTAGACCTGTCACTTTTGGCTGGCATTTACTGTTTTTGAACCACACTGTCCTCTTTCATTAAATAGACATAGTAACATATACCTGGTAGTGTTCATTTGGAGATTAAATTAACTAAGATATATAAAGTTAATGGCATTTAGCAATCACTCAATAAATGTCATCCAGTGACTACAGGCATGCTAATAAGTAAGGTTTGCAAAATATGTGGTGCAATGTGGTTACTAAACTGCTCTTACTAATTATTAATCATAATGTGGATTGCATTGCAATAAAAATCTTTATATAGAGATTCCTTCTTTCTGGAAAGTTCTCTCTTTCTCTATCCCTCTGATATTATATGTCCTTCAAAGAGGAAGTACTTCCAATGGAACATCTGCAAGTCCTTCTTCAATCTTCCTAGTTAGAAGAACTTGCTTTCTCTCCTGCAGTCCCAGAGCAATTTAATAACACTTTTGTTACCACAATAGGCTAACTTATAATTATGTATGTGCTTAGAAGAGTCCTCTAATTGATTCTGAGCTCCAAAAATATAAGGGTCATGCCTTATTCATCTTTGATTCTCCAACCACAGGGAGGACAGCGCTCAGTAAATGTTAAATTGGATAGGTTGAATTCCTCAGATATAACCAGCTGCTCCAACTTGATCTTACTGAGAAAACTGCTCACAGCATATTAAAAAACAACAGGAATATTGCAGTGGCTTGATTTAGATCACCGTAACAGATGTGTGAGTGAGTCTCACGATGTGCTAGCTGTGCGCATGGGGGGGTATTTTATTTTTCGTAATGCATGCATTTGCATACAGAAAAATTAAGAGTTCCTCTTGTTTATATCCATTCGAGAGAAACAAATGCCTTTTGTTTAGCAAATGCTTTTTGTTTAGGCAATATGTTGATGTTTTTCAAATCTGCATTTATCATTAAACCAGCCTAAGGAAATAAAGGTCAATGCCAGCTCTTGGCTATAAACATTTATAAAATCTAGAATGTTAATTAGCTACTGTATTGACAGTTTGTGTCATTCACCTGTAGAAAAGAAAAAAGCTGATATGTATTTTATGCTCTTATTTGCAGCTTGTGTGTATGTAAGGGTACTAATTGTGCTAATGATTTAAGGAGGTACATTGAATACATTTTTTAAAATTATGTTTGTCATCTGTGTTTGTATTCCATGACATTTTCTTTTTATTTTATTTTTTAAAAAGACCAACTACAGGGGCGCTTGGGTGGCTCAGTCAGTTGAGCATTCGACTCTTGCTTTCAGCTCAGCTCACAATCTCAGGGTCATGAGACTGAGCCCCATGTGTAGGCTCCACACTCATCAAGGGGTCTGCTTGAGATTCTCTCTCTCCCCCTCTGCCTGTCCCCACTTGCACACACTCTCTCTCTCTCTCTCTCTCTCTCAAGTAAATAAATAAATCTTAAAAAAAAAAAAGATCAACTACAATATTACAGTTTGCATTATAGTCCCTCTTGATCAGCTCCAGTCCTATTTTCCTCTTCCTTACCCAAGGGTGTTCATTAATATTTTCCAATTTACATGTTCATCTGCACACACATACGTCCACACATATACCCAGGACCAACTCGGTGTTGTTTGCGCAATACTGGAAGAGTGTGTATCAGGACTCATTCTTATCCCAGCTGTGGGAACTTGAAAATGTTTCTTGTTCTCTGACCTTGTTTTTCTCATCTGTGAAGTGGGGCAATCATACTTCCAACTCACATATTGAGCATTCAGTAAATGTCAGCTCCCCTTTAAACATATTATTATCATATGATTTCTCTCATCTATGGAACATAAGAACTAGGAAGATCGGTAGGGGAAGAAAGGGATAAAGAAAGGGGGGTTAATCAGAAGGGGGAATGAAGCATGGAGACTACGGACTATGAGAAACAAACTGCGGGCTTCAGAGGGGAGGGGGGTGGGGGAATGGGATAGGCTGGTGATGGGTAGTAAGGAGGGCACGTATTGCATGGTGCACTGGGTGTTATACGCAACTAATGAATCATTGAACTTTACATCAAAAAACAGGGATGTACTGTATGGTGACTAACATAATATAATAGAAAAACATTTAATTAAAAAAATGTAAATTAAGGTTGACATGTCATTTGAGGAATTGGCAAAATAATATTAAATGTGCTTCAATTTTCGAAAAATAGTCACATATTGAATGCCAAAACTGTTGATGGAAAAAGTGGCTCATATTGGTATTTTCAGTGAACTAGGGATTTGCTACCATTTTAGCATTCAATTAGGATTATTTTATCAGGTGGCCCGCCAAGTTTAGTTTAACCAATATACAAAAGAATATATTTGATTATATGCAATCAAAATCAAATATGTTTATTAAAACTGATAAAAACTGCAGTCTAAAAAAATAAAAAATAAAAAAAATAAACATATTATTCAACAATTTGGTTTTTTTTCTTTTGAGAGAGAGAAAAAGAGTGTGAGTGGAGGTGGCAGTGGGGGTGAAAAGGGAGAGGGAGAGAGAGAATCAAGCAGGTTTCATGCTCAGTGCAGAACCAAGGCAGGGCTTGAACTCTCAACCTGGAGATCATGACCTGAGCCAAAATCAAGAGTTGGAGGCTTAAATGACTAAGCCACCCAGGAACCCCTTGATTTTTCTTTATTCAACTTTAGTTGTGGAGTCCTTTCAATGATACATCAAGAGAATAAAATACCTAATGCTCTCTTTTTCATTTATATTTACTATTCTCTCACTATTTTATTTACTTATACTCACTTTCATGTGTATTTAGGAGTTTTCATTTAAAAAAATATTTTTACAAACAATGTTGCAATGAACATCACTTTGCAGGCTTTCTTGAACAAATATGTAAGAGCTTCCCTTGGTTAATGACGAAGGTGAGAAATCCCCATGATATAAGGAATACACATGTTCACTTAGGTAGTGCCAAATCGTTCCCAAAGCTGTTCTAATTAGACTTCCATCAACCATGAATGAGTTTCTATTTCCCTACATATTGTTTTCGTATGATATTATTTTTAACTTTTGCCAGTCTGAAGATGTAACACGGTGTATAATGGCATTTGGTTGTTTTAATTCGAATGTCCTGTTTATTATTTAGGTTGGGTATGTTTTCATATGTTGATTGGTCCCTTGGATTTTCCTTTTGTGAATTTCCTGAACACGTTATATATTTTTTTATTCTATTTTATAGTAATGAAGATGGTTCTGGAGGTAATTTTTTTTTGCCTGTGCACCAGCAACCTACCAATGTGTTATGAGATTTGGCTTTGCAGTCAAAAAAAAAAAAAAATTACTTGAAATTTCAGTGTCTAAGCTAGGCTTTATATTTGTTTCCCACTTTCAGAACCAATATGTAAAGAAACTGTGAAAGACTTATCTGTGACTACAAGTTAGAATGGAAATATGCACGCTAAAGATGGAAAATGAAAGTCCTAAGGTTGGGAGATTCACAGAGATGTGGCAGAGCTAATGTCCTCATCTGGAATATGGAAAGTCCGGGGTTATCATGTACTGTTGTCAGGATAGAACTGTAGGCATAAGCATGTTGTTTGAATTTGCAGAGTTAACCAGAGAGGAAGTGAATATACTGCAATATTAGGAGGTGGAGGAAGGGATGAAAGAAAGTGAGATGACATACATGGGAGAAATAGTCATCTATCACAATAAAAATTTAATAGAAAGCATCAAATATTAATAATTAAAATAGCATACTCATTATTTTGAGATACACACTGGGAATGTGGTAGTTTGGAAGAGGGGATCTCGCTTTTCATTATTTGTTTTCTGTATATTGTTAGACATTACATGCATGTGCACGAACTATTTTTTCTTTTTTAACATAGCCTAAAATAAAATGTAGAAGATAGGGGAGTCATCATATATCACCAGATTTAATGGGTATGTTCATTTTACGTACATGTTAATGTAGAGAGGGCTTATACTGGCATGAGAGATAAGAGTCAGTTTGCAAAATGATCTTGTAATGAGTCTGTCTTCTATTGCATTTTGACTGAGCAAGGGGTCATCTTGTTATAATGGGCAAACTCGGTGATATTGTTCATACAGGATTTGCAAGATGGACCCCCAAAGGTCTGGACAAGGAGAGATCTGCAGACACTTTTGAGAAAGCATATGGTTTGGATGCTGTATAAGACCTTGAAGGAATTGTCTGGAAAAATTGGCACTGAATGCGTGTTTTGGGGGACCCCCACCCCAGAATGTGAGTTACCCCCATACACATGCAGCATGATTTGTAAGGATCCAGCAACTCTGACTGCAAAAAAACTAGGAAGCTGGGTCAGAGCCCCTGATGAAGTAAAAACAACAAACATTATAACCATGCTGATGTCCCTGTACATTCTCTGGTCCGCATTACCCTCATTTCCATTTATTCTACCGTAGAAAACAAGGAGAAAATAATCTTTGTGAAGATTAAATGAGGCATTGTAAGGTGAGCGCTTTCGAACAGTAAAAGTCATTATACATGTAGGGTAGCAAGCTGAATTCCCCTGAATTCCTCTGAATAATCAAGTCAAATCAAGGTTGGTATCCAGGCCTCCTGACAGGACATATTATTCGAAATAAATGAATACGATTGTGCGGCCTGCATAATATCCCACCAAAGGTTTATGGAGTTAGTTGCTTGTAGCTTCCTCTCTATCACCCATCAACATTTCAGTACAATTAGCTTCTGGAAGAAAAACTCGTATTTTCTAGAAAAACCCATGGTGGACTTGAAAGAGGATGGACTAAGAAAAAGGGAAGGTGAATGAGCACCGTTCCCTGCTGTTTCTAGGAAAGCTCTCTCTATTCTACCCAAATTCACTTTTTTAAGTGAAAGCAAACACTTTTCAACACCATTTAAAGCCATAATTTCCTGACTGCCTCTGGCTTGTTTGGGAATGTCTGGCTTGTGAGCCTAACTGATGGCGAGATTGTTCACATCCAGCCAGCAGACCACCCAACTGGTCGTAACAGTCCCTGCCAGGGTATTAATATGGCTTCTAATTGCTCTCAGCTGGGAATTTAGTTCACGCAAACAGATGGGACAGTCACCAGGGAAACCTGGCCATCTGCTCTGTGGCCCAACAGAGCCATCAGAAGAAGCAGGACCAGATCACAGAGTAGGTTAAGGGGTTCTTGAATACATAACCTCGTTAGCCCTTGAATATTATGTCTAAATTCCCACACGCAATGGGAGAAAATGTATTTTAAACCACTCTTACTAGTACGTAGTTTAAAATAGTGAGTCATTCTCAAGTGGACTTCAAGATTTTAGAATATATTTACACTTTTAAAAACTAAAACAAAAATAAGGATAGAATATTTCCAAGTTGGTGAGATAGACCTTTAAAGGTTGTTAACCAAGCCTCTTTTGGTTCATAGCTGTCTTTACTGAGATTTCTTTTTAATATCTTCTCATAGTGTAAGCTCTGAGAGGTTTTGTTTTTTTTGTTTTGTTTTTTGTTTTGTTTTGTTTTTGTAATGCCAGTGTCTGATTTAAGCTTTGATTGCCAAGACATCCATTTCAAAGAGGCAGCCACTTCATAGATGGTGACCTGGAATAAATAAATTGCATCCAAGGGCTAGAAAAGAGCCAGACCATCTGCTCCCATCAGTCTCCCTTATTTTAGAGATCTTGGTTGATATCAATAACAGGCCATAAGTGTTTATTCTTTTCCCACACTTTAAACTCCTGCTCTTGTATTTTGTTTAAAAAACAAAATTCAACTGAGTAAGTTTGAAGACCTAGTTGGCTTTATTCAATGATTCATGAACTGGGCAGCACCCCATCCAGCGAGTAAAGAGACGCTCTCAGGAGCTGTACAGAATGGAAAGTTTTTGCAGGCAGCAGCACTGGGGCAAGAAATTATGAGTAAAAGGTAAGAAAGGATTGTTACAGTTCGAGACATCTTCTTTGGGAGGGGGAAGAGAACAATGTGGTAGGTTTTTTTTGTTTGTTTGATGGTTTATTATTATTCTTTTTATCATGCATATTATGTCACCAGTGCTGATCCCAACATTTCAGCCTGAAAGAGGTTGAAACCTTAATTAAGTCTTGGTTTGCTGTCCTAGGGGGCAAAGGACTCCACCCGGGGGCTTGTTGTTTCTTTTCTAACAGTGTAAAATTCTCAGCCCACAAAACCCTAGGCCCCCACCCTTGACCCCAATAAAAGTAGAACCCCAGGCCTACGCCCTCTCTCTCCCTCCCTCTCAGCCACTGCGCTGTGTGACCCCGAGTGTGCCGTGTGATTTCCAGACTAGTAAGTAATAAAACCTTATCTTTTTTAAGTTTCTTAATGGCTCTGTTGAGGAAGTCTTGCAATCCTAAGAACCGTGAAGGTGGGTCCAGCCATAAAGTTGGCTATCAGTAGGCTGAGATGGCACGGGACCCTTCTATGGACACTCAATCTCTAAGGCCAGGTCCCTGTGGTTTGACCCAAAAGCAAGGCTACTTACAGGAAATTAGGAGACTGTGTCCTTTCTGGCCTAAATTAGCTATGAAATCATTCAGGTTACTCACAGACTACATTTCTTGTTACCCGAATTAGAAGTAATTGGTACATTAGCTCTATGCAATGGTTTTCTTTTATTTCATTTGATAAAGATGATACAGCACCCTCAAAACATGCTTATGATAGAATAATTCAAATGATTCGATACAACAAATGGTGAAAGGCAAAGTACAAAACTGGCTATGCTTTAGTTGCAACTGTGCAGAACTGTCTGTGCCCCCTGCTAATGAAACTATTTAACATAATGTGTTAACAGTAGATATCAACCAACTTCAGCTTCCGGAACTGGAGTGGGCACACCAGGTAAGCAAGGGTATGGCTTGGGAAGCTATCAGGGGCTGCAGTGGTAGAAGCCATAATCAGAGATCCCTATCTGAGGGTAGGACAAACACACGCTTATATATGTATAAAGTAAATAATAAAGATGAGCCATAATTATTAATATTTAGAGTGAAAAGGAGAGCATATTATTTCAATGCATAATTTTCAAGAAGAAAAAAAAAGGAAAACCAAACCCACTGAACTGATTTACTTATAACTTTACATCTTTGCCAATCAAATTAGACTGATTACATTACTACTCTGATGATTTTACATGATGGAATAAAATGCATTATTTCATTCATCATTTCTCGCCCTGTAAATAACACTCTAAAACATATAGACACAACGTTAATCACACTTGATACTGAAGGCAATTTGTATTCAGATATGCCTGAGTACACCACAAGGAATTTATCTTTTATCCAGTGGCATGGATCAGACTGCAGCCCTGCTCGGTAACCTTGAAGGTATAAAAGGCATTTTGCACATACTCACTAGGACATGAGAAGTCACAGAAGCATTTTGCTGATCTTGTCTCCGAGTGAAATCACTTCTCACCACTGTATTCTGGCTACCTTGGTCCAGGCCATTACTTAATTTATTGTAAAAGACTCTACTTCTCTCCCTGTGTTCATCCTTGGTCTCTCATCTTACACAGATGTCAAGAATGATCTTTTAAAAACATAGAGCAAAGGGCTCTAGGTGAGATTATATGAATTGACTCTTCCACTAAATACTATAAACATGTAGATAAAACATTTGTTAATCACCATAAAGTCTTGGAAGAGGTAAAAAGATAATGAAAAACTGCCAGGTTGAATTTTGGAGAACCCAGGGAGGTAACCAAACTATTGGAATATCAAAGATACATAAAGGGGGTCTAAGCATGTCACGTACTTGAACTGAGAATTGCGTGTTTTACTGGGGTCATGAGAACAGAATTCCAGGTACAACGACTATTCAACAGGACAATCTCAAAACCTCTCTTCCCATATTAAGTGGAGAGCAATCCATCAGCTGTAATTACACAGGTTGCACAGGGCAAAACTTCAGGATGGAAGGGGTCTGCTTCTTGATTCCGATGGTTTCATGGAGGACATTCCAGTACACTTCACGGTAAATTGTGTCCCCTGAAACTGTGCAATACACAATAAGCAAAAACCATAGGAAACAGCTTCACTGAGATTCCAAAAGGCTTCACCCTCAGCATAAAGGCAAACCTGAATGCAACGATCCTATCCTTAGTCCAGACTACGGTAGATAAGGTTGCTGCCATGTGAGCAAAGCAAGGGAAGAAAGAGAAAATGAAAAGAACAATTACTGTCCCTGAGAAATTGAATCTACAGACCAGCCTTCGTGAGCATTGTGTGAGTATCTGGGTGGGTCTGCAAACATCAAGTCATGACCTCACTTCGTGGTGGTCTCCAAATGGCGTTGTCCCCAGGCACCTAGCAGAAGCAAACACAGCAGAGCCACCACTAGAGAACAGCAATGACCCCCAGGCTTCACGAAAACACCAAAAATATTTTTGCAAGAGCAATGACAGCCAGGCAGACGAAGAGGAACACAATAATAGCAAGAACAGTGCAACCAGCCGAACATGCAGACTTCAGACATTGGAATGTGTAGATATGCATAGGGAAGCAATAATGGTGTGGTGATTGATTGCATCAATGGACCAAATTACTCTACACTTCCTATTTCCATGTTTGTTTGTTTGTTTTTTGCTGCTTTGCAGTTCTTATCTGGAATTGTGTAGTCTCCTCCCCTGTCCCTTGAATCTCGGCTGGCTTCATGGCTTTGCTTTGGCTAACAGAATGCCTTACAAGTGATGGCGTGCCCGTTTCCAAACTCAGCTCAAATACTCTGTGTGCATCGGCTATTTTCCTTGTTCTCTATGGTCACCGTGAAAACAGACCTTACTGAACCCATTGGAAAATGAGTCACATGGAGACAACCAGACACACCACACTCAGTGCCATCTGGGATCATCCCAAAACTAGCCAAACCACAGATACGAAAGCAAGCCCACGTCAGACCAGGAAAACAAAAACAGAAAAAGGCCACACTGAGCCCAGCCGAAAACAGCAAAACTCAGACATGGGAGCTAAATAAACACTATTCCAGTTATTCGTTTCTTGTCTCTCGGTTCCTAACTTACCCCTCCAAAACTACTCACAGCCCTTTTAGGCATTTTTTCTTCATAGTGAAAGCTCTTACTGTAGAGGGGGTTCTGCAGAGGAAATGGTAGAGCACAATGTTAAGCTTTCCCAGTAGAGGGCGCTGGAGGGACATTTCAGGAGGAAGAGGCTCTGCTTCCTGATTTTGATGGTTTCACGGTTGGTCACCAGCGCGGATGTGAGGACGTGTCCAGAACATCCAGTCCGTCATCACCTTCGCAGCCCTGACCTGGCCCAGTGATAATTTCATGGGTCCCTTGCAACAGGGCACACTGGGTGCTCCGGGCTTGCTACACTCAACTGTGTCCCCACTCTTGTCTTAAATAAAAGTCCTTCCCTGCTCTGGTATCTTAAACGTGTGCTATAATTTTTGAAATACGTGTATAAATGAGTGTGTATGGGTTTAATCCGTGTAGAATTTATCTCGGGATGTAATATCACTTAATTATATTGTTATTGCAGAGGCAAAAGCACATTTATCTAAACGCTATATATTAAGTAAACGATAGTCTGTCTTTTCCCCAAGGCTATGTCTAGCAGATTTGAAGTGACCATAAATGCTTGAGCTCTGTCTCTAGAATCTGTATCTGTCCGCGTAGATCTATCACTTTGCAAATGCCCCCACATTGCCCTGAATCATACAGCTTCAAAGATCTTAGTGTTTGGGAATGCAAGTTCATTATTTTTGTATTTTCCCCTTTCCTCTAGAATTATCAAAGCATATTTAAACCTTGGTTTTTAATATTAACTTTAAATGCACTTGATAAATTAGATGTCACAGCATATTGAGACTTATTGGACCTCGTTTCAAATGTATTGATTACTAGAAGGAGAGTGACATTTTTGTAAAATTGAATAATTCAACAGCATTCTGTGTCACTTCATTTAAGGGTTAAGTTTCTGCAAGTGTATTTGGCCTGGTTTAGATCCTGTGCCATCTCTGGGGTACAGCGGGCAAGGCCACATGGTTGGCAGCCCCACTTGAATCTAATTGCTTGTGGGTGGACTGCACTTCCTCAAGAACTTGTTGTGGAAAAAGCAAAAAAATGGTTGTTTCTAGAAATCTTTCTGTAACATCCCTTTATATATTTCCCTCTATACTCCAAAGCTTTTATTTCATTATAGTCTCTTTCATGTGAATTATGACAACGGGATTTATTAAATTTACCAATGCTACTATTATTATTTATCAACTTCTTAGCATGGTACAAACACTATGCAAAATGTTTCAAATGTATTTGCTCATTCAATCTCCTAACTTATGAAATCTCCCGTTATGAAATAGGATGGATGACCAGCCATACGCAGTAGAGCAGAGCCATTCTTTGTTAAAATATTGAAATGCTTCCATTACAAATAGGAAGCAACTGCTTGCCTAGTGTCCTGTCCTTCCCTGCGCAGCCATCTCTGCTGTGCTTTTCCTGTTAGCACTCTCCAAGCTCCCTGAAATCCACAAAAAAGAGGAAATGCCTGGCCCAGCTGAGGCTCCAATTACCTGCACTGCATTATAACCAACATCCTTTCCAGGTGCTCAGTGCCTCTGTTGTACCAATCATTAATATTTTGAGTATCAAACATGGAAAAGGGAATTTCCCCTAATTTACAAATGAGAAAGTTCAAGTTTAGAAAGGTAAATAGGATGCTCCTAGTCTGCAATCTTTAGGTATCAGACATAGAATTCAACTCAATCCTATGCAATGAGATTCCACAGACCATTAAATAAAAATTGCAATCAGTTATGCGAACGGAGTTGGCAGCCCCATCTCACTGTCCTTTGAACAAATGCCCCCCACCCTCATCAGGAACAACATCGGGAGAAATCTTAGACTATTGGTTCTGGAGTTTCAAGCATTGGTTTCTTAGATGCTCCATTTTTCAGTGTGTGTAGATACAGCCATAAAAGCTAATATACAGTCAAATTATTTGTAAATTTCAGCAGCTTTCAAATCCATCTGCTTACTGATGTCTTTTGACACTATAAATCATTTTGTCCAACACAGGAAAAACAGGATTCATCAGTTATGTGTCAGAATTCCTTCATGTTTCCATAATTTGTTCCCTGAATGAAATCTATCACCTTTAAAGTCAGAGCTGGCTACAGGGAGATAAGGAAACAAACGTTGTCTCAACACCTAAGAGCACTATATTCCAATAATAACCAAATGCTTGTGGAACAAAAAGAAGTGAAAATTGCACAACATTTAAAAGTATTTGAAACAATTATTTTTGGCTATATTTTACTTCATTCAATGAATGCTTAATAATCTTTTCTAGTAATCCAATGCATGTAAAGATGGTTATAGCAACATAATTTATACTGGCTGCATTACTACAAACCGAACGTCCAATAATAGAACAATTATTCCACAAAAAACAATATAAACACTAGATTAAGTATTATGCAGTTATTTGAAATTATGATTGTAAAACTAAGTAATAGCCTATAAAACTATTATAATGGTAAGCATTAAAAACTTAAATACAAAAACATAGGCATATTTTTATTTTGGGAAACTTATTTTTTTTTCCATTTTCTCTTATTTAATTAATGTGTCTATGACACAGCCATAACCAGATTATTTCTAAATCCTACCAATATTCAATTCCATTTGTGTTTTAATGTCCTTTCCTTCTATAAATTATTCTGTATCCATTTAGGTAAAAGACTATATGTGTGACGTTTGGAAGCTGCAGTCAGTGATGGTTGCTAGGATATGTGAGCATAGTTGGTCTAAAGTGAAAGAAAATAAAGACATTATGTAGAGAGAAAGTGAGGTTACCTTGTAGCAGTTTTGTATCTGATGCTCCAGATTCTCCCAGAGACCTAGGAAAGTCTTGATCCTTTTCCAAATTTGCTTATGAAAGATATATTTAGATTCCATGAGCTAATACTCTGACCTTCCTGATGGAAGCTTAGTGGAGGGCAATGTAGGTACAGAAGACTGAGGAAGATAGAAGTCAGAACAGGTGGGGCCAGAGTTACAGAAGCATCACATTTTGGGAAGCTGTGAGGTCATGGTAATCAAATAAATATAAATTTAAACACTTCCCTTTTCTTTATCATTATAAAATGCATCAATAACCCTGGCAGTTACTTACAAATTGGTACTTCTATTTTAGGAAGTAACTAACTAAATATATATGTAATTTAGAGAGGTATGTTTATGCCCTTTGAAACATAATTGTTATTTCTGGATAATGCTTTTCCATGTATTAGGTTATTTTCTTAGGTAATATAGCCTAAGTAGAAAATTGGAACAATTCAGGCAAGAAAGGAAAGTAGTTGACCTCAAAAGGGGCAGCGGAAGGGTGAAAAGTCTTTTAATTCTGGATAGATGTGAATGATGGAGCCCACACAATGTGTTGAGAGACTGAATGTGGGGATAAAGACGGGAGTCAGAAATGACACTGAGATGTTTGGTCTCAAACACTGTGTGAATGGAGGTGCCCTCGACTGAGACAAAGAGAGAGTAGAAGGTGCTGGCTTGGAAGAAAATACAAGTAGTGTAGTTTCATACATGTTACCTTTAGATGCCGACAAACCTGCACACCTGTTCTTATCTTTACTCATCCATTTATCTCTCCCTCCCGTAGTAAAAGAGGGTTGATCGAATGCTAATATCACCAGTTCTACTTTGGGATCCTATCCCTAGCTATTTCCAACAGTCATTATTTATTTTTTTAAATATATTTTTTCCAATTTAAATTAATTAACATATAATGTATCATTGGTTTCAGAGGTAGAGGTCAGTAATTCATCAGTCTAATATAACGCTGTGTCCATTAAATCACCTGCCCTCATTAATGTCCATCACCTAGTTACCCTATGCCCCCACCTTCCTCCCCTCCAGAACCCCTCAGTTTGTTTCCTATGATTAAGAGTCTCTTATGGTTTCTCTCCCTCTCTGGTTTCATCTTCTTTTATTTTTTCCTCTCTTCCCCTATGATCCTCTGTTTTGTTTCTTAAATTCCACATATCAGTGAGATCATAT
The DNA here is from genome assembly GCF_024610735.1 of Ursus americanus. Classification (NCBI taxonomy): domain Eukaryota; kingdom Metazoa; phylum Chordata; class Mammalia; order Carnivora; family Ursidae; genus Ursus; species Ursus americanus. Next base: position 74,959,258 of record NC_142134.1, on the reverse strand, counting down.
AATAATTGTCTTTCTCTGACTGCCTTTTTTCGCTTAGGATAATACCCTCTAGTCCCATCCATATCATTGCAAATGGCAAGATTTCATTTTTTTTGATGGCTGAGTAGCATTCCATTGTGTGTGTGTGTGTGTGTGTGTGTGTGTGTGTGTGTGTGTGTATGACATCTTTATCCATTCATCTGTCCATGCACATCTGGGCTCTTTCTATAGTTTGGCTGTTGTGGACATTACTGCTATAAACATCGGGGTGCAGATGCCTCTTCATATCACTACATTTGTATCTTTGGAGTAAATACCCAGTAGTGTAATTACTGGGTCATAAGCTAGCTCTATTTTCAACTTTTTGAGGAACATCTATACTGTTTCCCAGAGTGGCTGTACCACCTTGCATCCCACCAACAGTGTAACAGGGTTTCCCTTTCTCTGCATCCTCACCAACATCTGTTGTTCCCTGACTTGTTAATTTTAGCCATTCTGACTGGTGTAAGGTGGTATCTCATTGTGGTTTTGATTGTATTTCCCTGATGCTGAGTGATGTTGAGCCTTTTTTCATGTGTCGGTTGGGCATTTGGATATCTTCTTTGGAGAAATGTCTGTTCATGTCTTCTGCCCATTTCTTGACTGGATTATTTTGTTCTTTGGGTGTTCAATTTGGTAAGTTCTTTATGGATTTGGATACTAGCCCTTTGTCTGAAGAGTCATATGCAAATATCTTCTCCCATTCTGTAGGTTGTCTTCTGGTTTTGTCGACTGTTTTCCTTGCAGTGCAAAAGCTTTTTATCTTGATGAAGTCCCAATAGTTCATTTTTGCCCTTGTTTCTCTTGTCTTTGGAGACGTGTCTAGCAAGAAGTTGGTGTGGCTGAGGTCACAGAGGTTGCTGCCTATGTTCTCCTCTAGGATTCTGATGGATTCCTGTCTCACATCTAGGTCTTTCATCCATTTTGAGTGTATTTTTGTGTATGGTGTAAGGAAATGGTCCAGTTCCATTCTTCTGCATGTGGCTGTCCAATTTTCCCAACACCATTTGTTAAAGAGACTATCTTTTTTCTGGTGGATATTCTTTCCTATTTTGTTGAAGATTAGATGACCACAGAGCTGAGGGTCCATTTCTGGGTTCTCCATTCTGTTCCATTGATCTATGTGTCTGTTTTTGTGCCAGTACTGCACTGTCTTGATAATTACAGCTTTGTAATTTAGCTCGAAGTCCAGAGTTGCAATGCCACCAATTTTGGTTTACTTTTTCAAAATTCCTTTGGATATTCGGGGTCTTTTCTGGTTCCATACAAATTTTAGGATTATTTGTTCCAGCTCTGGGAAAAAGTGAATGGTATATTCATAGGGATTGCGTTGAATGTGTAGATTGGTCTAGGTAGCATAAGATATTTTAACATTATTTCTTCTTCCAATCCATGAGCATGGAATGTTTGTCCATTTCTTTGTGTCTTCCTCAATTTCTTTCATGAGTGTTCTATAGTTTTCTGAATACAGACCCTTTGCCTCTTTGGTGAGGTTTATTCCTAGGTATCTTACCATTTTGGGTGCAATTGTAAATGCAATTGACTCCTTAATTTCTCTTTCTTCTGTCTCATTGTTAGTGTATAGATATGCAACTAATTTCTGTGCATTGATTTTATATCCTGTCACTTTGTTGAATCCTTACATGAGTTCTAGAATTTTGGGGTGGAGTCTTCTGGATTTTCCACATACAGTATCAAGTCATCTGCAAAGAAAGAGAATTTGACTTCTTTGCCATTTCAGATGCCTTCTCTTTCTTTTTGTTGTCGATTGCTGAGGCTAGGACTTCTAGTACTATGTTGAATAGCAGTTGTGAGAGTGGGCATCCCTGCCTTGTTCCTGACCTTAGGGGAAAAGCTCTCAGTTTTTCCCCATTGAGAATGATATTTGTTGTGGGCCTTTGGTATATGGCTTTAATGATATTGTGGTATGGTCCCTCTATCCCTACACTGTGGAGAGTTTTAATCAAGAAAGGTTGCTGTACTTTGTCAAATGTTCTTTCTGCATCTATTGAGAGGATCATATGGTTCTTGTCCTTTCTTTTATTTATGTAGTGTATCACATTGACTGATTTGTAGATCTTGAACCACCGTGCAGCCCAGGAATAAATCCCACTTGGTTGTGGTGAATAATCTTTTTAATGTACTGTTAGATCCCATTGGCTAGAATTTTGGTGAGAATTTTTGCATCCATGTTCATCAGGGATATTGATCTGTAATTCTCCTTTTTGGTGGGCTTTTTGTCTGGTTTTGGGATCAAGGTAATGCTGGCCTCATAGAACAAATTTGGAAATTTTCCTTCTATTTCTATTTTTTTCAAACAGCTTCAGAAGCATAGGTGTTATTTTTTCTTTAAATGTTTGATAGAGGGGCACCTGGGTGGCTCAGTTTGTTAAGCGGCTGCCTTTGGCTCAGGTCGTGATCTCAGGGCTCAGGGATCAGGCCCCACATGGAGCTCCCTGCTCAGCTTCTCCCTCTCCTCCCTGCTTGTGCTCTCTCTCACTATCTCTCTCTCTCAAATAGATAAATTAAATCTTAAAAAAAAAATAAAAATAAATACATGTTTGGTAGAATTCCCCCGGGAAGCCATCTGTTCCTGGGCTTTTTTGCTGGGAGATTTTTGATTACTTCTTCAATTTCCTTGCTGGTTATAGGTCTGTTCAGGTTTTCTATTTATTCCTGTTTCAGTTTTGGTAGTTTATAAGTTTCCAGGAATGCATCCATTCCTTCCAGATTGCCTAATTTGTTGGCATAAAGTTACTCATAATATGTTCTTAACAATCGTTTGCATTTCTTTGGTGTTGGTTGTGATCTCTCCTCTTTCATTCATGATTTTATTAATTTTGGTCTTTTCTCTTTTCTTTTTGATAAGTCTGGCCAGAAGTTTATCAATCCTATTAATTCTTTCAAAGAATCAGCTTCTAGTTTCATTGCTCTGTTCTACTGTCCTTTTGGCTTCTATTTCATTGATTGCTGCTCTAAGCTTTGTTATTGCTTTTCTCCTGCTATGTTTAGGCTTTATTTGCTGTTCTTTTCCCAGCTCCTTTAGGTGTAAGATTAGGTTGTAATTTGAGACCTTTCTTGTTTCTTGAGAAAGACTTGTATAGCTACATACTTCCCTCTTAGGATCACCTTTGCTGCATCCCAAAGGCTTTGAACAGCTATGTTTTCATTTTCATTTGTTTCTATGATTTTTTTTTTAAGTTCTTCTTTAATTTCCTGGTTGACCCATTCATTCTTTAGTAGGTTGCTCTTTAGCCTCCAGGTGTTTGAGTTCCTTCCAAATTTCTTCTTGTGATTGAGTTCAAGTTTCAAGCATTGTGGTCTGAAAATAAGCAGGAAATGATCCCAGTCTTTTGGTACCAGTTGAGACCTGATTTGTGACCCAGTATGTGATCTATTCTAGAGAATGTTCCATGCACATTCAAGAAGAATGTGTATTCTGTTGCTTTAGGATGGAATGTTCTTAATATATGTGTGAAGTCCATCCTGTCCAGTGTGTCATTCAAAGCCCTTGTTTCCTTATTGATTGTCTGCTTAGACGATCTTTCCATTGCAGTGAGTGGGGTGTTAAAGTCCCCTAGTTATTATTGTATTATTATCAATCTGTTTCTTTGATTTTGTTATTAATTGGCTTATATAATTGGCTGCTCCCATGTTAGGGCATAAATATTTACAATTGTTAGATCTTCTTGTTGGATAGACCCTTTAATTATGATATAGTGACCTTCCTCATTTCTTATTAGTCTGTGGTTTAAAATCTAATTTGTCTGATACAAGGACTCCCACCGCAGCTTTCTTTTGATGTCCATTAGCTTGATATCCAACAGTCATTAATCCTCCAATGTTTAAATTCTCTTCAGATTATCTCCAGCTTTGCTTGTTTGCTTTCTTCTTTGTTCTTTTTCAGGCTCACTTTGGAAACCTTTCTTCTCAAATCAGTGTCTCTAGGGTCTTCCCTAGGGGTTTCCCTCACACCCTCTGTGTGCTTCCTGAGGGGTGTCACCTGTTATCACCCCCAGGTCATTATCTCCAGCCCAAACCTCTGTCTCATTCCAGTCCCGTCCTCCAGTGAATATTTCCACCGAGCCTCTCACAGTTGACTGGCACCTCAAACTAAATACATTCTCTAAAACTGAAACTCTCATCTCCCTCAATGTCCCGCCTTAAGCAAATAAACTTCTCCTTTCATTTATTCACATTAGTAAAAGACATCACTCTCTAATCTAATTGTTCAAGCCAAAAGAAGTTTGGACCTAAATCACCTACTTATCCACCTACATCTAGATCCTTAATCAATTCAGCTTCATACTATGAGGAGGAAATTGGAAATGAATGGGAAAACATAATAACATCTTGATTCTTTTCTGATAGGAGCTCCACCCCAACCCAAAGGAAGGGTTGGATTCTTTTTTTCTACCATTAAAATCTTTAAAAAATGGATCATATTTTGTACATTTGACACATTCCTCTTGATGACAGTCATTGTTTCACTTGAACATGCATGATATAGAGTTGCCGTTGGACATCATGAATCTCTTTATGAAATGACATTCATAAACTTCAGATCACAGCTGGAGTCAGACTACAGATGAATAGACATTTTCAAGGAGAAAGAAAGTGAGATCAGTTGAATACTTACTGCATTTGCCCTTTCATTGTATCTCAGATGGGTAATGTGAAATGAGAACTAGCATTCTTTTTTTATACATGAGGGAATTTAGATGCTGAATTGTGAAGCAAATTGCTCAAAATCACACATTTAGAAAGTAATGGACTTAGGTTAAAATGTCATTTCTCTAAAATCTCTTAATTTATACTATATCAAAATCACACACCTATGTTTTTGTTCATGACTCAACACTTTTTATTTCAAATTGATAATAAATGCATTAATCTGATGTTACTGTCTCACATAAATTATTTAAGGAGAGAATGGTTAAAGGAAGCTGTCAACTGGTGAGCATTAGGTATGATACTCTGCCTCATGTATTTTTGTCAATTTATTCGTTCATCATGATAATTTCACTATTGGCATCATATTTTGCAACATGTATTAGAGACACAGACATTAAATATCAAGAATCCTTCTTTAGCAAATGTCAGAAACAAAACTCAATGATTTAAGTAAAAATATAATTCCCTGGCTTATGTAATTAAACAAAACACAGATGACCTCAGAGGGTGAAAGGGCAAATAATATAAGAAGCAGGCACATAGGGAGACTTGAAGAACAACTAAACTCGCTAGAGCTAATGCTTTCTATCGCTGTGTATTGTGGTTCATAGGCTTCATTGTTTTCACCAACACAGCAATTTCTAAACCTAACAGCTTTTCCTAACTCTACTTTTAAAAATCCCTGGAAAGGAATTCTAATTGGCATGTCTTGGTCACATGCTCACCTCTCGGTGAATCAGTAAGAGCCTGGTGTTGTGCATGGAGAGGGTCACTGCTAATCCAATGTTGTGTTGGAGTGTCCGGTGGGGCAAGGACAGATGAAGCAAGACTATATCCTTCTAAGACTAATAGTTTATAAGAGATTAAACAACTAGGAAATGGTGGGGCTGAGATCTCAGATCTTTTTACTTTCAAAAATCATGTCTCTTTAAACTTAAACCTACTGCCTTTCAAAAAGCATCTGAGTGGGGAAAATTATGCAAAAGACAAGTCCCTGATTTTCCTATACTGCAAGTAAATATATTTTTTCCATCTTCCTCCCAATTTTTACATGAATAATTTCTTGAATCTTAATAAGATCTTTTCAAATAAACTCAAAAGCTGAAAGAAAAAAAACTGGTCAGATCATATATTCAGATTTGAGTTTAGAAATATATGGTAATTAAGCATTTCCAGTTAAGGAACAGATCATGTTACCCAATGAAATTATAATTTTAAAGTGCTCTACTCCTTTGTTTTCCCAACCAGTACACTTATAAGTCTTCAAAAAAAAAAAAAATTTGCTGTAAAGACAAAAAAGTTTAGGTCTATTGTTTTTCTATTGACTTTTATAGTTTGCTTGCACTTGGTGAAAAATTCAAACTATTATGGATATCTTTGACAAAAAAATGCACAGAAGCTGGATTTTATAAATGTAATATCTGTGGAATGTAATTTATTCCATCAAGAACATTCCCTCACTATTGGTGTTCTAATACACTTAGGAGTTGAACTATTTATTTGATCACTTGAGAAAGTAGACTTAAAAAAAATACCATGGTTAAAAAATATGTTCACATATGTAATAATATAAACCTAACATGAATTCAGTGATGTAAGACATAATAATTCATCCATGATCTTTAGGTAAATAAATTTAGAATCCAAATGCTGGACATGATAAACCAATAATGTGATTGAAAAAAAAACATTCAAGAGTCTTTCTTTAAAGACAAACATGAATGGAAAATCTGGAGATAAGATGGAAGAAACACTGCCCATTAACAGAAGGAAGTAGGACTTCACCACAGGGATTCCCATCTGGTTTTGAGGCTACCCCTAAGAACTTTTAATACTCTCATACCTTCCCTCACAGTTTGCTTCATGCTCTCTGAAGACCACCTGCAGGTAACACTTTCCTGAGTGCTTAGTATCAGTGAGCCTGGATAAAGCAACAGTCAAATCTCCATCAGCATCTGCAAACACATCCAGGGTTCAGACTGGTCTGATATCCAATCTGAGGCTGAGAGAGGCAACAAGATATGATTCCATCCCAAGGCATAAACATATAAACTAGGATTAAACCTTGGGATTTCTGATTCCAAAATAGAAGTATTTCACTGTGTCATTCTGTCCTATTTTATATGGGAAAAGACTCAACTTTGGCAACATTTATCCAGTATAATAATAACAGGAACTTAGAAGAACATGATCTCATCATAATTTCTCAAAGAATTAGTGGTTGGTTAATGCTACTTGCTCTTCAATAATGCTGTTCTTCTTGTAAGTTGCTTTGTACTTTAGGTCCCTCCATCTGTTCTTCATGAATGAAGTACTGTGAGCCCCTCACTAATGATAAGTAAAAACGCTGTCTGTGCCACAGGGACACTCCAGATACAGCTCAGAGCTTATGTATGACAGGCTGGAGGTGCTAAGAACAGAGTTTAAACTGCTTTTGCCTTCATGGTTAATGGTCATGGTTATGATCACCAAGACAGATTATCTTGTGCCTGTGTTCCTTCTCTTCTTTAGATGAGCTCTCTATCTTACTTTCCCTGTGCTGGGATAGAAAAAAAAAAAATTATCAAGACAAATAGTGAAAAGAATATGAAAGTAAGGAAAAAGAAACAAATTATTAGGAAGAGCTATCCAAATCTCATTTTCTATTCTCTCCATCATCATTTTTCTCATAAAATAAAAATAAGCGTTAAAACTAAACTATTGAAATATGCTGGAAGGAAAGAAAAAAGAATCAGCTTTTAACTGGGCAAAATCTCATGGACTTTGGTGTCCAATCAACCTGTGTTTCAAGTCTGGGTTCTGCTCCTTACCAGCTGTGTGATACTTGACTTACTTAACCTATCTGGACCTGAGTTTTTTCATCTTTAGGAAGGTTGCATCATCACAACTGTAAAGCAGTAAAAAGAATTAAACAAGATAGAGTCATTATAACTGTGCATGGTATGGTAAGGACATGACAGATAATGATATACCTCCTTCACTTCCTCTTCTTTCCATAGCAAAGCTCTTAAGCACATCCGCCATTTCATTCTGGCACAAAGGATTAGGTGAAATTCAGAAATGGCAAAGAAGTAACCAAAACCCCACTTTGTGTTCATCTGACACCTGAGCTTTCTTTTGAACAGAATTAGATCAATTTAATGCGCTTATAAAATGTCACCAAAGAAGCACTGTCTTACCCAACACGGGTTGAAATGATTCATTCCTTTCCTGCTACATAAGACACCCATTCCTGGGGGAGCAGTGGTAAGAAGTGGAAATAGTTCATATCCATCTTCCCAGCCAGACTATTTTGGTGTAAACAATGCCCACCGTGTTCAGAGGGCATAACTGCTCTGTCATCTACTCTGACTCCTTTCTCTTCTGGAATAAGCTGCAGTCCTATTCTAGAGAAAATGCTTGAGATGAATGCAAGAGCTGTGCTGACTACACTTAGCTCTCTCAAAACAGCAGTGAGCCTAGCATATATAAATTGTGCATTTGTCCGTATTCTAGCCTAAAGGAAAATCAAGAATGTTTCCGTAATCTGTGCGGTAAATAAAATTTTGTGAAAAGTGAAACATGAACGTCTTAAACATTCTGCAGGTAGACAATCTTCTAGAAGATTTATTTTAGGGAAAGGAGAGAAGAGGATATACATATACCTCAGGAGAAGACAGTTTCTCTGTGTCCCCTCCTTTCATCTCATGTTTTCATGATGAGCAGAGAGGCCCAGAGTTTTGCCCTTTTTGAAGTCAGTTTCACAGTTGCCAGTGAAGTCAGCAGGACCCAGCTAGTAGGTTCAAGTAAAGGCCCATGGGAAAGAGGACAGGGCAGCTACTCCCAGTAGGGTCAATATGAAGATGCTGATAGTCTCATTCCTAAAGAACTTTTTTCCAACAGATCTCCAAAATAAAAAGGCATAGGGATCTGGGCTAAATTTTGAGCTCATAATAAAGATTATATAAATGTGTGTGTGTGTGTGTGTGTGTGTGTGTGTGTGTGTGTGTGTGTAATATATATAATATATGTAAGGACTGGCATAGGGAGAGACTGAACTGTGGTTTAAATTACAAATAAAAAACAGTGGAAACATCTGGCTCTATAAATTATCCCTAGGGGAAACATGGGTAGGGGGGTCTTTGCAACCAAGTATTAGCCCATGATTGGACACAGGCGGCCATCAGAAAGAGGTATGAATTTGGTGAGCAACTTCCCTAGGCAGAGGGGAACCCACCTCTGAGCCATCTGCATGACAGCTTGCAAGTCAGAGGAAATGAGTGTCTACAGTGTCCCACTATGATGATTCAGCAGATAAGAGTCATGAAGAATATTCTGTAAGAAGAAAAGCTGACAGATATGTAGTAGCCAACTTGGAAGAACAGAAGGGCAATGCTGAGCCCTAGCTACCTCCTGACTTAAGTACAACACGCAAAATGGAGGACAGAACAAGTCAAGAAGCTAAAAATAAGGGAATTTTCTAAAAAGTCTTTACAATAGATAATAAGACCATGGTGTCAATTTGACACCTGTGAAAGGGGAAGGGAAGAAGAGCTTTTTTTATGGGTAGGAAGAGTTTCAAACCACAATGCAGATCCGACAAAGTCTCAGCTGACCCAGAATGGAACTCCCCCAAAAGACTGCCCATTAGAGAACTCCCACCCTGGGGAGAAAGGGTCAAGCCCTAAGATTTCATCGTGCTTGCCCACTGGCTGGAGCTCAAGTTCCTTCTCTCAGGAAGATTGGAGCTGTATATCTCCATGGTCACCACACATCAGAAGCTTGCATACGGTGGAGGAAATTTCTTAATAATTTTTGTCAGAAAAGTGTTTACAAACCAGAATTCTATCCTCTGTCAAAATGTCAATCAAGAATGAGCACAAAAATAAAGGGGCGCCTGGATGGCACAGCCGGTTAGCGTCCAACCCTTGGTTTCTGCTCAGGTTGTGATCTCAGTGTCCAGAGATCCAGCCCTGTGTTGGGCTCTGCCCTCAGCAGGGAGTCTACTTGAAATTACCTCCCCGCCATTCTCTCTCTCTAAAATCTCTCTCTCTACAATAAATAAATATTTTTTTAAAAAAGAATGAGCATAAAAATAAAGAAATTCTTAGATCTTTGATATCTTTTCTAAAAAATAATATTTTTCCTCCACAACCTTGGAAGGTGATCTGAGAATAAAATCCCCCAAACAAGAGCATGAACCAAGAAAGAGGACTTCTTGTGATTCAAGAAATAAGGCATTTGACATTAAAAAAAATACTGAAGGAAATTCTTATTTAAACAGATGCACAGTGGAACTGAAGAGAAATTAGTGCAAATTGGGAAAAGCAGATGTAGCCCTCCAAAAAAAGAGAAAGGACAAAGAAGAAAGGTTTTACCTTACTTGTTTGTCCCTATTTTAAATAAAGTTCACATTTCTGTTAGATATTTGTAAGGAGGATAATTATGGATGAATACATAGAAAGTCAAACCCCCCAAATCAAGGCAATTTGTAAAATAAGCAAATAAATAATACACAAAGAAGGAAATGATTCATCATAATACACAACCGTACTCAGCAAGGCTTAGCTTTGAATACTATTTATGTAGTTATAATTTATATATGCTAAGAAATTACTTACTATGTAATTGGGTTTTTTTTTTTTAAGATTTATTTATTTTAGAGATGGGGGAGGGGCAAAGGGCTAGGGAGAGAGAGTCTTAAGCAGACTCCACACTGAGTGTGGAGCCTGACCCTGAGATCATGACCTAAGCTGAAACCAAGAGTCAGATACTTAACCAACTGTGCCACCCAGGTGCCCCAACAGATAATTGTTAAATAACTACTTTGGGTACATAGGGTGGCAACACGTAAATGGAGAATGATGGGCAAAGTGAGCTAACGTTGCATCTTTCGTAACAAATCAATATATAATGTCTCAAAGCAAAAAGAAGTAGTCTAGATATATTACTTAGAGATACCAGAGGAATAGCTATAATAATTGGAAGCACTTGCCTTTGAGGAATGGGAGTTGGGAGGCGGGCGCTTTAAAACTTTTATTGCTACTTGACTCTCTCAAATTAAGTGCATGTGTTAACTTTAATAAGAATGCAATTTAGCAAAACAACACAAGAAGAAAATCCAGGAAGACCAGCCCAGTAACTATACCATTTGCATGGGAGGGACCAGAGCTGAGTTCAATGTGGTTTTAACAATAATGCCACCTTACCCATGGTAAGATGGCGGAGCACTTGCGTCCTTGTCATGAAATGCACGCTCCTCCCCGTACACCTCTCCTCCGCGCGGCTTCTTGACTGGTTGCTCTCCACTCTGTACAATGTCCTTCAACTCTTCTCTACCTGGCAAACTCCCACTCATTTCTCAAGATGATGCTAAAAAATCATCCTTTCTCATACTCCTCCCTCTCACCACAGAATTAATCATTCCCTCACTGAAGTCTCCCACAACATATAGCCTGTAGCTTTATCATGGCATCCCCACCCTCTGGCACCATTAGTAACTCACTTGTTTATCTTTCTTGATAGACTAAGGGCTACTACTCTTAGAATAGAGACATGTTTTATTCATGTTCATGCTCTTGCTTCCTTTTACTGAATTGGGCACCTACAAAGCCAAGCCTCGGTTCCTATCCGCTAAATTAATTAGTTGGAGCATCGCTGCATATCAGAGAAGAAGGCAGGGCAGCGATCATCAACTTCCTTTGGCAGGTGAGGAAATGGAGTCTCAGAGTGACTGAGTACCCTGCCCGAGGTCACAGTTAGCAGCTGTGAGGTACGTTTGGTCTTTGACAAAGTTCATCTCTCATGCACACATAATTCAGAAGAAAGTTTCTTATGACAAAGATAATCGTGATCTTTCTTCCAAGTCCTTCAGTACACCCATTATGCATAGAGTCAAGGTTTGGTTAAGAAATGGGGCTGGACCTGGGTGTCTTTGGTCTGTTCTTGGTGATGAAGCAGCATAAAACTCCATTGTAGAGTGGCCCTGAGGCGCCTTGGGGCACCTCGAAGTTAGTGACTCTCACTTTCCTACTCCCAGGTCCCACTGGGCTCTTAGCCTAAGACAAGCTCTGCCTACTTTCAGAGGCCCCAGGCGCAAGACTAACAAGTGAATGGTAATGTGATTCTCTGGCACTGAGTTCTCGGGGGAGGAAAACCACAAGGGCACAGAGTAGGAAATGCTAAGGAAAAAAATCACAGGTGTTAATATGGAACACATTATACATTATTATGTAGCAATAATGACTCCAGTCACAGATGATCTGGGTTTTGCATGTTCTCTTTTTAAGTGCATAAAGCTTATTTATAAAATGCAGTGCTTTAAATAGAGCAAATACTTTGAAAAATAAAGTCTTCTAAGAGCAGGTGTGATTGCAGCTGCTCAAGAGCTGGCACTCCATAAATGTTAATGGAATGATTAGAGGCTTAATAAGAGCAGCAATAAAAAGATTTTTCCCAATACCCGTTTAAGTCTTAAGCTAGGCAAAGTGTCCATGCCAAATACTTCATGGCAATTAATCCCAAACACCTTCATTTTTGTTTTTGTCAATACTTCTACCTCTCCTCAAAAATAGAAACTCAAGCAATGTATTCTCAGAACAATATTGTCCAAAAAGAACTTTCTCTTAAGGCATTTGTCTATTGCCTCTCATCCCAACCAGAGTGCAAAATTGTTAAGATACAATTGATATTTTTATTTCCTGGTCCATTAACAGTAAAAGTGCCCAGTACCATTTTCCTTATACATTAGCCACCCAGAAAGTTCCTGGGACAGTTTAACTGGAGAGGAGAATACTGACGTAATGAACGATATGCAAAATGCCATGTTACGTTACTTGCAAAATAAACCTAATTAAGGTCTTCCATCCCTAGAGTATTCTGCAAGGGTGTGTGTGTGTGTGTGTGTGTGTGTGTGTGTGTGTGTGCGCGCGCGCGCGTGCGTGCGCAAGTGTGCATTATATAATGGCAATTTGACTATAAATTATTTAACATATGTATCGTATAACAATTACCCACATGTCTTCAGGAAGTATATATAATTTTGGAGCTAAGTGCGAAGTCAAGACTAGAGATATTAATGTAGAAGTCTTCAGCACATACAGACATATTAGCATATTACGAAGGTTATATACAAATACATTCATATTGTTTAATAGTTAGGGGCGCCTGGGTGGTTCAGTCAGTTAAGAGTCTGACTCTTGATTTCGGCTCAGGTCATGATCTCAGGTTCATGAGATTGAGCCCCTCATTCCAGCTTTGCGCTGGGTGTGGAGCCTGCTTAAGATTTTCTCTCTCTCTCTCCTGCCCCTTCTCCTACCTCTCTCTCTATCTCTCTAATAAAAGAAATACTTATCTACATTTCAGATTAACTTTTTAGCATTGACTGGAAAAATTGGTGGGAGGGCTTACCTACAGAGACACCAGTAGCTCTTCAGATAAGAGGCACTAATTTATATTTCCATTAAAAGTTATGTAAGTGGCCAACTGCCTTATCTTTGTTCCCATTGAATATCATCATTTTTAAATCCTTAATCAAATGATTAACAAAAGAAATTGCTTTTGATAAAACACATGATTTTCATTAACTTTAATAGTGCCAAGCCTTAACATTTGGGGCTTATGAATTAACCATCTGAATTTTTTTTAATTTTCTAAATTAAAATTGTGAATGCAATGTACCCATTTTCCTTCATGTACTTTGCAATGTCTCTGACCGATTCCTTCCTACTCTACCTCCATCCCCGTCCAGGAAACTACTACCCTGCTTTCTGTCACTAGAGATTAGCTTGCATTTGCTTGGAATTACACAAATTCTCTTTTGTTTTCATTGCTTCAATGACTCAGAGTTAATTTGAGATTCATCCATACTGTAGCATATATCAGAGATTCATCCATACTGTAGCATATATCAGAGATTCATCCATACTGTAGCATATATCAGAGATTCATCCATACTGTAGCATATATCAGAGATTCATCCATACTGTAGCATATATCAGAGATTCATCCATACTGTAGCATATATCAGAGATTCATCCATACTGTAGCATATATCAGAGATTCATCCATACTGTAGCATATATCAGTAAGTCATTCCGTTTTATTACTAAACAGTTTTCCCATGTATGGTTACTGAGGGACACTGTTCACCTATTCATCTGTTAATGGACACTCTGGGTTGTTTCTAGTTTGGGGCTATTACGAAAAAAAGTGACTATGAACATTCATGTATAAATCTCACTTGGTATGTTCGATCTTTTTAATGCTAGCCACTCTAATATGTGTGTGCCTGTATCTCGTTAAGTTAAATTTGCATTTCCTAATAACTGATGATATTGAACATCTTCTTAGATGCATATTTACCATCTTTTTACTGAAAAAGTAATATGTATAAAGATTTGCCCAGTTTTTGTAAAGATTTTATTTATTTGAGAGAGAGTGAGAGAGAGAGCACGAGAAGGGGGTGAGGGACAGAGGGAGAAGCTGATTCCTTGCTGAGCAGGGAGCTCGACCGGGGGCTTGATGCCAGGACTCCAGGATCATGACCTCAGCCGAATGCAGCCACTTAATGGACAGAGCCACCCAGACACCCAAGATTTGCCAGTTTTAATGGATTGTTTAGTAGATCATTGACTGAGTTTTGAGAATTATTTATACATTATGAATACTAGTCGTTCAACAGACGCACAGTTAGCAAGTATGTTCTCCCAATGTCTGGCTTGCCTTTCATCCTCTTAGCAATGTCTTTTGAAGTGCAGAATTCCATAATTTTGATGAAGTCTAACATCAGTGTGTTCTTTTATTGATCATGTTTTTGATGTTGTTGTAGCTAAGGGATGATTGCCTAATCCAAAATCACAACGGTGTTCTCCTAGAAGATTTATAGCTCCAGGTTTTGCATTTAGGTACATGATACATTGTATTTAATTTTTGTCTATGGTACAAAGCACACACTGACGTTCAAATTTTATATATGAATATATAACCTTTATAGCACTATTTGTTGAAAATAGTTGTTGAAAAATTCTCTACTGAATTATGTTCATCTTTATCAAAAACCAGTAGCCCATGTGTGTATTCTTCTATTTCTGAACTCTCTAATATTCCACTAAACACGTACCACATTGTTTTGATTGCTATAACTTTATAATACAATTTAAAATAGAATAGTGTTAGAATTCAAACTTTTATCCTCTTTTTCAAGGTTGTTTTGATCATTCAAGGACTTTTGCATTTCCATACACATGTAAGCATAGTCTTGTCAATTTGTACCCCCCCCCCAAAAGAAAAGTCCACTAGGATTGACTATGGTTGCATTGACTCCATGCACCAATTTGGGGAGAACTGACATCTTAACAATATTGAATCTTTTGACCAATGAGCATGGTACTTATTTATCTTTCCAATTATTTAAGTCTTCTTCAGGTTGTCTCAGTAACAGCCTATTGTTGTGGAGTGTTCAATAAATATTAATTAGGTCAATTTGGTTGGTCGTAATCTTCAAATCTTTGATAGACTTACTGATTTGCTGTCTAATTGTTCCATCAATAATTGAGAGGGAACATTGAAATCTCTGACTATAACTATGGGTTTAACAATTTCTCCTTTAAGTTTATTACCTTTAGCTTAGGTATTTTAATGTTCTATTATTAGGTAAGTAAATATTTAGGATTATTATCTGCTGCTGTTGAACTGACCCCATTATCATTATGAAATGTGCTTGCTTAATCCAGCATTATTCTTGGCTCTGCAATCCTCTTTCAGAGGAAAGAATATAATTTTTTATGCTTTGACCTTTAACTCGTCTGTTTCTTTATATTTCAAGTGTACTTTTGTGGACAGCATGTAGTTGGGCTGTTCTCTTTTATCAAAACTGAAATAAATTGAGTTAGTTGAGAAAATTATTTTGCTTAGACTATTTATATTTAATGTGATTATTTATCTGGTTAGCTTTAAAGATATTATTTTGGGGAGCCTGGGTGGCTCAAGTGCCTGCCTTTGGCTCAGATCATGATCCCAGAGTCCTGGGATCAAGTCCCATGTGGGGCTCCCTGCTCAGCAAGGAGTCTGCTTCTCCCTCTGCCTCTTCCCCCAGCTCGTGGGGGAATAATCAATAAATAAAACCTTTAAAAAATTATTTTGCTATTTGCTTTCTGTTTATCCCATATTATCTTTGTTCATTTTGCCCTATTTATCTGTTTATTAATTCAATAATTTTTAGAATTTAATTTTATTAATGTTGGTTTATTAACTGTTATTTTAGTGGTTTATTTAGTTTGCATCTTTAATTTATTACTCTCTACCTTCAAGTGACACTATACTACTTCCCATCTAGTATAAGTGCCTCACAATAGTAAACTTGCATTCTTCCCAACATTCACGTTCATTACAGCTGTACAGTTTAGTATTACATATGGTATAAACACGATGCTACAAGACTATAGTTATTTGAATGGTGAATTGTTTTTTAAGTGTTTTAAATAAAAATTATTTATCCTTGTAGTTTTAATTTCCTTTGCTCTCTTTCCCTTAATGTTGCATTATCATTTCCCTTCCTCCTAAAGAACTTCCTTTAATATTTTCTGTAGTGTGCGTTTGATAGTGATGAACTTTTTTCAGCCATTGTTTGTCTAAAAAAAGTGTCTTTATTTTAACTCTACTTTTAAAGATATCTTCTCAGGGTATAGAATTCTAAGTTGACAAATTTTGTTTTTCTTTCAGAATTTAAAAGATACTCTCCACTCTTCTGGCTTGCACTGTTTTGAACAAGAAAACATTCATCACCATCACCTTTATCTTGGTTGCCCTGTATGTGCTTTGCCTGCTCTCCCTTGATGGTTTTAAGGTGTTTTGTTTTTTTTTTTTTAATTTACCACTGATTTTTGAGTGATTTATGTTTCCCATGCTATAGTTTTATGTTGTGTGTGTGCTTGTGTGTATATGTATGAACTTGGGTTCGTTGAGCTTCTTGGATTTCAATAGTTTATAGAATTTATCAAATTTAAAATTTTTTCCATCCTTATTTTTTTTAAAGAATTTTTTTCTTTTTGTTTTTCTTTTTGGACTCAAATTATATGATTTTAAGCAGTTATGATGTTTTCTCACAGTTTGATAATGTTCAGTTGATATTTTTGCCCTTTTCTCATTGCATTTCATTGTAGTTTTTCTTGCTCTATTTCAAGTTCACTAATTTTTTCTTCTGTATTTCTATTCTGTCAATAATCACAATGTATTTTTTTCTTTCAGATATAGCAATTTTTATCTCTAGAAGGTCAGCCTGGGTCTTTTATATATCTTCTATCTATACTCATCTTTTTTAAACATATAAAAGGCATGTATAATAATTGTTTTTGTGTTCTTGTCTGCTAATTTCTAATTTCCATCTGTGTCATATCTGTATCAGTTTTTTATTGATTTTTCTCATTATAGTGTATATCTTCCTGATTGTTTTTATGTTTGGTACTTTGAATGGGTGCCAGACATTGTGAATTTTACCTTGTGTGGTGCTGAGTATTTTTAAGCTTCTATGAAAATACTTGAGCATTGTTGCTGGACACCGTAAAGTTTCTTGCAAACAATTTGACTTAAGAGATTACACAAATTTCCTTAACCACATTATCTCATCTGCAAAATAAAAATCATTATAATCAATTTCAACTCCTATTATGTTTGTATGCATTTTTTAATTAGCCAAAAAAACTTAATAGAAGGCAGAAGATGAAGTTAAAGGCATACATGGGGTCTAGAAAGGAGTAAGTATCTCTCCATAAATTCCGTAAAGCAAATATTTCATAAAGTACGTTATATAGAAGATTGCTGCTCACCTTCCTTAAGATTATTAGTTATAAAATGAAAATCAATTTTTGTTAAGTGCTTTCTATATGCCAGGCACTATTTTAAGATTTTTTCTTGCCTTATTCTGTTTAATATTTACAATAAATTTATGAAGTGAAATAATACTATTACTATTTTGCAGATGAGATCATTGTGACTTGGCTACTGAGATAAGTTATGACTTGAATAAAAATTTGGGGGACTCCAACAAGCATGCGCTTACTCAATATTCTACACAAATTTCAATAATAGTAACAACAAAAAGAATTTTGAACATCATTATCATTGAATGCACACTAGACATTTTATGTTTTCTATAAATATTTGATACATACATAATACACATAGCATAGCAAACATCAGAATATCATCCATGTTTCTCTAACATATTTTGAGATTAACCTTCAAATTAAAGAGTTATTATTAAAAATAATTAGACATTCTTCCAATAGGGAAAACTGATATGTTGAACTATGCTCACCTCATGATTTAAAAAGCCTCTTTGGTATATTTCTGATAATTTTCTTCCTAATTGTTTCCCTTCCCTCTTTGTGTCTGACACAAAAAATCGTAATAGTAAAAGAAGAGGAGTGGTGTATAATTTTAAGAGAAATCGTGGGGGGCGCCTGGGTGGCACAGCGGTTAAGCGTCTGCCTTTGGCTCAGGGCGTGATCCCGGCGTTATGGGATCGAGCCCCACATCAGGCTCCTCCCCTAGGAGCCTGCTTCTTCCTCTCCCACTCCCCCTGCTTGTGTTCCCTCTCTCGCTGGCTGTCTCTATCTCTGTGGAATAAATAAATAAAATCTAAAAAAAAAAAAAAGAGAGAGAGAAATCGTGGGACGCATCACAGAAGAACTGACAGTTGGGGTGGGTCTTGAAAGAAGGTTAATTATTTTTCAAGTCAAGGACAGGAAATATCTTGTTCATTGCAGTGTTCTAAGGACTGGAACAAGGCAGATAGTGTGACCAGCCATTTGCACAAAAGATCAAATGAAAGAGGACACTAAATATATTGCAAAATGTAGGCAAAAGAGCCTGCTATAGATTGTAACAGATTCTTCAACAATTTTGGTAAAATCTAAACCTGAATAACATAAATTACAATTGGTTTACTATTAATTTTCTTGTATTTATTTGCAAAGTGAGTGTCACAATGAGTATGATGAAATCTAATTCTCAATTTAATACCAGACCGTGATTTTAATTGGGATGCTAAGTTATTATTATGCACCTGGAGCCAGCATTCTTAGAAGACCTTTTCTATCAAATGGATTTTGGTTGTTGCATCTTTCGATTTCAAGGCATTCAAAGTTGTGAGTCCCTTGGGAGCAGAGATTATGCTTTAGTCAGCCCACTGTACCCAGTACCTAGCAGGGTTCTTGGCATAGAGTGAGGACTCAGGGCATGTTTCATGAATAAATGAATGTGGCTGAGCTTACATCTCACAATGCACATTATGTGATTGATCTTCAAATCACTAATCCAGTTCAAAGAACAAAAATCAGAAGTTTAATGTGAAAGTTATCATGCTAGATACTGGAATCCACCCAGAAATATGAAGGACATATGGAAAATCTCATTGTAAGAAAAAAAAATCACAAGTACAATAAAAAATAATCCAAGGCACAATAAATGTGATTCCATACAAACATTGACTAAATTTCCTTTCCCATCTGTTTTCCATTATTTTAGCATTGACTGTAACCTCTTTGTGTTTAGAGATAAAAGTAACAAAAATTTGAGTTCCATCATTGTATCGCACACAATATAATTACCTAGTAAAAGTTTAACAGTGATGTTCTGAATTTCCTTAGAAATTCAACAGTTAGTGATTTATGGCATGGACATTCCATAAATAAAAATGTATTTCATCACAGATCATGACAAGAACCTTAGCAAAAGAGAAGATGAGATTCCAAATATTCTGCTGATACCTTTGGGAGTGGTATTTCTGTTCTTTTATAAATCTCAGTAGACATATTATTAGCTCAGCAATTTAAAACTGAAGATGAAAACCAAGATCTATTTCTACTTCACCATGTGAAATTGTCATAACCACTCTGAGTATGAATGTCAGCTCCTATATATCAGTTTCTTTAACTTTAAAAGTCAATGAATCCCTTGCTTTATCCCAGGCTCATCACCTCCCAGGTCAGGTTGTATAATGACTTGATCTGAAGTACTGGTCTGTTGGCCAAGTGAGAAGGTAGAGGTAAATCCTGAGGGAGATGCATGCTGTTCTGTAAAGCAGAGACCTCCGCACTGTCTCTAAGCAAGTAGGGAGCGCTAACCATTAATAGGAAGAAGCAGGACATTTCTGCAGGCCCAGAAGGATCAGGAGAATGTTGGGTTTTAAAGTTCTTGAGTGCATTGACTCAGAGTTCCCCACCCTGGGTCTCAGTCTGTCCCTAATCGTGGTAGTGGACTTTCTGGGGTTGACAATTCAATCTTCTCTGAAACTCTGCAACCCTTTTAGTGAAGTCCTAGGCCTAATACTCACTGATATCTACCCTTTGGCTGCAGTAAATGGGTATTTATTAATAAGTCACCAAGGAGGTCCCTTACTTCCACATTTTGTTTAAAGTTGACTATTAATCCTCCTCAGCCTTTCATGGTCTTTCTGCAGTGGGTTGATATATTCCACAATGTACATTGGATCTCATTGTCTTCTAATTTCTCCAGAGCCTCTAGAGAGGATGAGCCTCAGGTGTTCCTTTCCCATTTCTTACAAGAAGGAGGATCAGAAGTATGTCACATTCACAAGGGCTAGGAAAGATAGGAAAGAAAACACACATGTGGTCTTCCCCCACTGTGTCAGTTCCCCTTTGTTATAATAGCCTGAAGGGACCTGAAGAGATTGACATTCTGAAAAATAAGATATTGGTCTATTATGACAATGACATCATGTTAATTGAACTGGACGAGCAACAAATGGCAAGTGTGTTGGAAGCTTGGATAAGATTTATGTACTCCAGATGGTAGGAGGCAACCTCAACAAATATTCTGGGTCCTACCACATCAGTAAAGACAAAAAACAAATTGTTAAATCTTATATTTCCCACTACTAGAAGAGAAGCCCACTGCCTAAGAAACTTCTTTGGCTTTCCAAGGCAGCATGTCCACACTTGGGAATGCTGTCCCAAATCACTTTCCTTGTGATGTGGAGGACTGGCAGCCTTGTGTGAGACCCAGAACAAGAAAGACTCTGCAGGAAGTCCACTTTATAGCACAAGCAGCCCTGCCACTTAGTATGATTAGCAGACCCGTCCTATTAGAGGCAGACCCCGTCCTATTAGAGGCAGTTGTGATCAGAAAAGATGCCATAGGGAGTTTTCAGCAACCCCCATGGGAGAATCACAGTGGAGACCTCCAGGGTTTTAAGGCAAGGCTACGCCTTGCCAGAGAATTTTCCACCATTTGGAAACCAGCCACTGACATCCTACTAGACACAACACCTGACCACAGAAGAGCATGTGACAGAATGACTGGACCAGCTGACATCAGCCAGGCACTGTAAGTCTACTCTTTCAATTCTGAGTATTGTAATTAAAAATCGGGGTGCCTGGGTGGCACATCAGTTAAGCCTCTGACTCTGTTTCAGCTCAGATCATGATCTCCATCAGCATGGAGCCTGCTTGAGATTCTCTCTCCTGCGCACCCCCCACCACACTCACTTGCTCTCTCTCTTTCTCTAAAATAAATCAATCTTTAAAAAAATATATATGTATTTACTATGATATTTGCCTATCAAATTAACAAATATATATATTTATATATATAACAAATATATATATGTTTATATATAACAAATATACATATGTCTTTATATGTGTTATATATATAACAAAAACATATTTATATATAGTTTATATATCTATAACAAATATATATATTTGTTAATTTGATAGGCAAATCATAGTAGCCATTTTTGTTTGGTAAGGATTTCTGTAATTTTTATTGCTCTTGAGCATTTATATACATATATCTTATATATCATATATATCATACGTATCTTATATATCAACATTTGTGTTTCTTCTTTTGGAAACTTATGCTTAATTCCTGCACTAATTTGTCTGTTTTGCTGGTTTGATATATTAAGAATGTAAATGTAATATACAATATGTATATAACTGTATATTTATATAATTATACATATATTTATATATTATAATAATTTATAGTTATATATAATCACTTACTAAAATTTTAGTATATAATATACAATTATATATTTTATATATTGAGAATATTTGCTTAATATTTTCAAGTGTTTCAATATTAACAAAATTAATATCTATGTTCCTTTTCCCACCTCCAGTTTGCCCTTTGACTTTTACTTTTATTCATAATAAAGCATAGGAAATTGCCCTTGTCAATGTTTAGAAGGTAAATTTATTATCCTTTCCTTTGTGGTTTCTTCCTTTGATGTCAGTGTTTTAAAAGTCAAGTCATTTAGTAAAACTTTCCATTTTAAGAATAATGCACACCCTTAAAGGTACAAACTTTCATTTACAAAATAAATAAGTCCTGGGATGAATATATAGCATTGTGACTACAGTTCATTATACTGTATTGTATATTTGAAAGTTGCTTAAAGAGTAGAACTTAAAAGCTCTCACGAGAAGAAAAAAAAATTGTAACTATGTGTGGTGATGGGTGTTATTGAGACTTCTTTTGGAGATCATTTTGCAATATATACATATATTGAGTCATGTTGTACACCTAAATCTAACATCATGTTATATGTTAATTATACCTCCATAAATCATATATATGTAGAAAAAAAGAATAATTTTAGTCATTATATTAAATTTGGAAAATACATAAGGATGGGGGAAAAGATCCTTTGTAGTCCCAAATACCTTAGAACCATCACTAGACACGTGTAAGTGTATTTATGTCCCGCATTTGTACTATGTATATTTTTCCACATATCTGAACTAATACCAAGTGTCAAAGTTCCCTTTCACTTTTTCTTCTTTTAACATTTTCTTATGACATACTGTCTGTGTACTACCCAACTTGAGATACTCACCATGAATATTGCTTTTATTTTTCCCTATTGTAAATAAGCTACAGTAAGCAGCTTTGTATATATTCTGCCTTCCCTATAATCAATGGGTTATTCCCGTAGAGCAGACTCAGATGAAATGGAATTCTGAGTCACAGTACATACTTGAGAACCCAATGCATATTGCCAAATTTCTTTAGCAGTATTTCTTCCTACCACAATTACGAGTTGTCACACAGTTTCCAGTGGAAGAATTTACTGTTCTTGGTGGTCATGGTTTGCCCTTTGGGCCATACGCACACATATATGCACACACACAATCAACTCTTGCCCATGTTTTAAGTGGAAATTATAGTGATGTTTGCCTCCTTTTGGTTATAGTTCAAGGTAAAGAAAAAGTAAATTGTGGCTTATGAGTTATTGATTGGAAGCAGGGTATCATTTGTCAAAGCAGTCATCGGCCTGATACATCAGCAACTGGACAAACACATATGCCCCCATCACAGATTTTCTGCTCATGTTCTGTTATGGAAACACAAAGGATTATTGATTGCATTCTCAAATTAAAGCTCAGCTCGACTGTTGCAAACATACCATTGCCTATAATGCATTTATTTTTGAGACTTGTTTAACTGTAACAGCTAAGAAAATCAATGTGTGGGGCCCAGCTAGACTGACCTTTAACAAATAAAATAACCTTTTATTTCTTTCTTTCCCCCTCTACTCTTTGTGTAATTTTAGTCTTGCTCTTCTATGGTCTCATGACCTCACAGTACTTAGAAAATTCCACAAAAATAGTACTGGATAGTTTGGGTGAAGACGACTTTGGTTGAGACAGAGGGAGAAAAGGACATTTGCACAAATTGTAATTTTTTTCACTTTTTTTCTTAAACAGTTTTATTGAAGTCACTTTACGGTGGTAGCTCTGTCATGGGTGTTTGCATTGTGTCCAAACTCACCAAATTGCACTGCTTGGAATTAATGGCCAAGTGCAGCCAACCTCTATGAGCTGATGCATCTTGATGCATCTTTATTTTTCTTTATCTTTCTCTGCTCCCTTTGATGGAGTTAAAAATGGTACCTTAGGAACTAACGTCAGATAAAAAATGAGAAGACTCTCAGGTGACATAAAAATGTATGTACTCAGAGCTCATCAAAGATGCTCAGGCTTCTTCAAGAAGAAACACAATCTGTATTGGTAACATAAACAGCTCTCCCACATGGGATCTATGTCTTTTTTGCCTCTGGAAAACATTTTAATGTTGGTAAAACGCTTGCTCATTAACTGAGTCTCCCTAGTCAAGGCTGTTGAAAAAGGAGGCAAATGAAAGAAAAAAGAGGGAGCCTGGAGAACATGCCATGCTGGGGGTTAAGAATACCAGTGTCATGGGAATGGGGAATATGATGGCTGAAAAGAGCATACTTTGGCCTCATTCATTATTTTTTTTTATTTTTGACAGCTTTATTGAAGTATAATTGATATACAAAGAATTGCACATAGTAAATGGGCACTCAACCATTCATGATACATTCACCAGAATCAGGACAATAGACCTATCTAATACCTTTGTTTCCCTGTATCCATTTGTGTGTGTGTGTGTGCGTGTGTGTGTGTGTGTGTGTGTGGGTGTGTGTTAAGGACACTTAACATGACATCTACCCTTGGAGCAAATTTTGAAGCGCGCAGCACCATACTTTTAACTATAAGAACCATATTGTACAGCTGATCTGGAATATACTCGTTCATTCTCTCTGTCAATTATTTACTTATTTATTTACTACAGAGACACCAAAGAGTGACCCCAAGCCTGAGGCTGGTTGTCTCTATGCTCAAAGCCCAGATGCAGCAGCAGACATAAAAATAAATAAGAATATTCACTGAACCAAGTCTTGGGGTTGAGGGATGCCCCCAGTGCTGCTGGAGCCCTTGGGAAAAAGTGACCACGGCTAACAGAGCTAAAAAAGATCTTCTACCAGAAGAGTCGGCACTCATTGAGCTGATCTTGACAAGCTGTGTAGACATTGGATTTGCTGAGAAGATGAAGAAACAAGACAGGGCAGAGGGAGCACCAGTTTGGAAAGGTGTTCTTGGGGAGAGTTCAAAGGCGATGCGGCTGGAGAAAGGGTCACGTGGAATGTACTGATGGAATCGGATTGTGGGAAGTCTTTTAGACCAGGCAGGAGTTTTGAACTTTGTTTTCTTTTCCTATAACAGAACAACATGCTCTACATTTTTGCCTTTAAATTTATTCTCAGATAGCAGCCAATCTGAGTCAGACCGCTTGCTTTTGCAAAACCCGTAATGACTTCTATTTCACTCAAAATAAAATCCAACTAAAAATGGCTTACAGGACACTGCAAACCTCCCCGTGCATCCTTCTCTTCTCGAATTGGGCTACCCTCTCATTCATTCTGATCCAGCCACGTTTTCCAACACTAGATAGCCTCTTGCCCCAGGGTCCTTTCTCCGATGCTTCCTCCCCCGCCTGCAAATCTCATTCCCTCTATCAGTGCCCCCTAATCACCCCTCCCTGCAGGCCTTTGCTGAAGCACCTCCCAGCCTTTGCCCTCCTGCTCTGTTTAATTTTGAAAGGTACCTTGGACCCAGCAGCTCCCTCCCCTCCTCCAGCTTTACTTTTTATCATACAACTTCATCACTAACACGCATACTGCACATTTAATTCATTTATTTGCTAATTTCCTAACTTCTCTGTTTAAAATATAAGCTCCGTAAGGGTAGATGCCTTTGTCGGTTTTGCTTATTCTTGTGCCCCTGCCTTCTGGTTATTGCCTGATATCTGTGACATGAATAAACATCATTCTTCTCTAAAACGTTGGTGCATAAAAATAAAGGTAAGGCTTTATTGGAAATGCCTTTAGTCATAAAAATTTGCCCCACATGTAGCATATTAACGTTCATATAAAACATATTATAATATGTAGTTGCTAACTATCTATAAAGAGCAGAGTTTGAAATTGTATGTATTGTCTACCATGTGGCTAAAGGCAGGGACTCACTCAAGCTCAGTTTCCGCATCTCTGACATAAGGGAAGTTCGACTTCCAAATCTCTAGGCTTTCCACAGCTCTTATTTGTTGTGTACTTCCTCAGGGTTAGTTCTTGAGCAGATCAAGCCCACTGCATCTTGGAGCTCCATCACTAGGGAGGAGAAATTACGAGACAAACATCCAATGGAATCCTTGAGGTCACTCCGTGGTGTCCTCAAGGAAATGATTGACAACTTTGGTACATAAGGTAAAAAGTGGGGGGAAAAGAGAGAGAAATTATAAAAATTGTCAAACATTTTTCCTTTTTGTGGTTCTTACTTATTACCATCTTATCTCAATGCAGTCAAGCTACTAATATTTGAAGAAAATAAAACTAACTAATATGTGACAAGGAGATTGAGACATGAAGCTACTATCCCTTAGGCATCACTCATTCTAAAATTTGGGCAAGGTAAGAAATAGAGAAAAATGTTTTTCAGACTGGCCTCAAATGTGGACCTTGTGCTGAAAGAAGAAATAACATCTTAAAGACATTAATATTAATATTCATTAAGAATGAATATTTGAATATTAATATTCACTTATACTAATATCCACTAATATTAATATTAAAAATATTCTATTCCTCATGAAAACACATCGTCTCGTACTGTTCCTGAAAGTGGGAAACTAATAGAAAGAAAGCGTTGCAAGTTAGATAGTAATAAAAAGCATTATTAGTCCACACACTTAAATGAGTCATGGATTAAGTACAAAGGGGCAAAGCTAATCAAGTTCTCTGAGATTTAGGATTTAGAATTTAAGCCAACAATTAACACAATAACATTTGCTTTCACCATCTGGATAGAGTCTTTACCTATAGGTAATAATCGTAATAATACTACTAATAATTTTTGGTGTGCCTAGGTGGCTCAGTCAGTGAAGCGTCTGTCTTCAGCTCAGGTCATGATCTCAAGGTCTTGGGATCGAGCCTGGCGTCAGGCTCCCTGCTCAGCGAGGAGCTTACTTCTCCCTCTCCCTCTGCCCCTCCCCCTGCTTGTGCTGTCTCCCTCTCTCTGTCAAATAAATAAAATCTTTAAAAAATATATAAATATATATATAATATATGTATATATATATATTAATAATTGTTGCTTAAAAGTGAGTGTCGCTTACGTGCCAGGATAATGGGTATTTTACTTAGTTTCGTGTACGTAGTCTAGTTCAAGTGCTAGCAAATATTTTCTGTAAAGAGCCAGAGAGTAAATACTTCAGTATTTGCAAGTCACAGAGTCAGTCTCCATCACACTACCCAATTCTGTCATCGTGGCCATAGATGACACGTGAACAAGTGAACATAGTTGTACTCTAATAAAACTCTATTTACAAAAAAAGGCAGTGGCTAGATTTGGCCATGGGCTGTATGACTTCTGGTTGAATTCATCTGATAGCTATAACAACTCTAAGGTATTATTCTTAACCCCAATTTATTGATTAAGAAACTGGGGTTCAGTTAGGACCAATAACTTACTGGGATGCTGAGGGGCCAGTATTCTAATAGTTGTCAATTTGATCACAATGTAAATGTCATTATCCTTGCGTTGAATTTTCCCCTCACTTGTGACAACAAAGGTGGCTTTCTTGCCTCTTCTGCCCCCTTTCACAAGAGGAACCACTGGACCTAGAGAAGACACGTTGGTTCCTTTAGTTCCTATTCAACCCCAAATTTCAGTAGGGAATGTGCATACTGTTTCTCAAGGACAGTTCCTGCTCCAGTGCCCAGGGGTGCTTGCTGACTCTGCCTCTTCACCCCATCTCTGTTGTTCTGCCTACACTGAAAGCCTAATAGATGAGCCTTATTTTAGTGTCAAACTCAATTTGTCAATGCTACCATCTTTCCTTGTGTAGTTCTGAAAAACAAGGGAGTGGGTTTGAAACCAAGGGCACACTCACTGAATACTAATCAACTATGATGACGTTCCTTCTTGTTGGGAAGAAAAGAAAAATCATGCTGGATAGTTGAACTTTAGCCAAGCGTGGCAAAGGAAATAATAGGAAAGGCAATATTTTCTGGAAGGAAGAATGGAGGGCCAAGGAGTCAAGATTTGCTGATTCCGTAGCTTTCACCTAAGCTTCATGGGCTTGGCTATGCCCCTTGAGTGTCATTATAATTGACTATAAGCAACATATTTTCAAAGAATGACCTTTCCAAGTTCCCAGAGCTCACCTGCCATCTTCTGTACATTGATGGGGATATTACCAGCCTCAGGAACCCTGGTGGGCACAGGTATTAGAGGGCAACTTCCCAACTTTGCAGCTCTTCTTCAACATTAACTCCAACATTAGCTGCATCCTAACACCTGTCCTCATTGTCCTTCTCTTGGTCATCATGCCCCTTTCTCATCAAGACCACAAATGTCACCCCTACCTAGAGCTTTTTGTTAGTTCTGGTTTCCACGATGAGAAACAACAGTCTCCCCAAAGGGCTGACATCAGGAGTGACTTATCCTTCTTAGAAAAATCTGTCCCCAACCTAGAGGAAAATAGCATTTTCCCACCTGCAATTTCAGTGGCATATAACAGTATTCATAGCACCATATAACAGGAACCAGGTATAAGTTGCAACTGTTCCCTCAAAGAATATCAAGGTCTCTTGTCAAGTTTTACTTATAAAACAACCTTATGGAAAACTACAAGAAACACTCCCATCAGGTCCTGTATTAAATAGAAGAGCAATTTTCTAACATTAACTCCAAAGAATTACATTAACATGCAAGCCTCACCTCACTCAATTTTAACATCCTGTTTTCTTTAAAACCAGGCAATCAGAGCACATTCTGAGGTTGGCCCTAATACAAAAAAAGCAAATCTACAGTTCCATTGAGATTAATGTGTTTATTTGTACAACTAAAGGTGTGTGGCCAAATGTCACAACCTTCAGGTTGGAATGCCATGATTTTTTTTTTAAGTAAAATATAAATTTCATTTTTAATGGCAGCAGTTTAAAGAAAGCAAGCATTTTGCCTCCCTCCCCACCAAGGGCTCTTTTGTAAATTTGGGGAATGAATTGTTCCACTGTCCCTTTCCACATTACTGTTTTAGTTTCCTGGAACTGCTTAGAGCCTGTTTTTCCATTGGCAGTCAAAACTGCTCAGGCTTGATGCTTCCTGGAGTGTGTAAAATGTCCAGCTTTGCAGGAGGCTGAGTGTTGGCTCAGGTAATGTGACTGCATATACAAGAGCTTGCTTTATAGGGCCAGTTCATGTGAAATGCTTGCTGAAGAATGCTATTATCTGCCTCTAATGAAGGGCTTTTCCTTCACCAAATGGAGAAACTGTCCTCCAAACACTCAGAGATTTTCTTTTTTTTAAAGGGTTCATTTTTTACGTTCCTCCTACCTTGTCATCAGGTCCTTCAGATGTAGAGGGGACAAAAAAGAAGCATGAGGCATCCTAATTGAAATTTCAAATTACAAAATAGTGGAAGGTATACTGGGTAGCAGCATGCTCTTTCCAATTACGAAGAGTTCATTTATGCTTTTTAATAAGGAAACTGACTTTTTTCGGTACGTACCATGTGTTCAATGCTTTACATTTTATATTTGCTATCTTTCACAATCCCTGTGAGATACATATTACTATCCAACCCCCACCACTCCCCCACTTACATAAATCAGAGAAGCTAAGTTACTTGCCTAAAGTCTCATAGTGTTATAACATGGGAATTGAGGGCAAAAAATCCATATTTGGAACCCTGGGGTTCAAATTTCACCTCCATCACTTGCTGATAGAATTGAAATTTCAGTCATAGAGCCTTCAAAATGGGGTTGGTTGATCTTTCCACATTAAAACAAAACAAAACAAAAACTATTGATAAGTTATGGTAAGCTATCATCAAATGAAAATATGGTGCTCAAAATTATTAAAAATTAATTTAACATGTGATAGAAGAAGTTTGACAAATAAGATACAGGAGAGCTTAAAATCTAAAACAAACAGAAACAAATTTAAAAGCAATTAAAATAGACAGAATATATAATTAGTCAATGGAGTAATATAAATAAACAATGAGCATAATTGTTTTTTCCCATTAACTACCGAATTTTAAAAATGCAGTAAGAAGTTATCATGTTATTTTAATATATCGTTGAAGAATAGTAAATGATTTTTAACACTGGAGAAATAGAGACTTTCATAAGCAAAAGTATTAGAGTAACAGTACAACTTTCTCAGAGGGTAGATTTCTGATATTTTCTTACATATTCATACTAGTAAAACATGGAATACCTAAGTATTTATACTGAAGAAATTACTGGTGTAATGGAGTGAATTTTGTCCCTGCCAAAATTCATAAGTTGAAGCCCTAATCATCAATGTAATGGTATTTGCATATGGAGCTTTTAGAAGGTAATAGGTTTAGATGAGGCCATGACCATAAAGAACTCATGATGGAAT
This sequence comes from Ursus americanus, assembly GCF_024610735.1. Taxonomy (NCBI): domain Eukaryota; kingdom Metazoa; phylum Chordata; class Mammalia; order Carnivora; family Ursidae; genus Ursus; species Ursus americanus. The sequence goes on along the minus strand of NC_142134.1, from coordinate 74,929,298 downwards.
TAGTGTCCTTATAAGAATAGGAAGAGACACCATAGCTCTCTCTGCCACGTGAGCACAGAGCAAGAAGGTCTACAAGCCAAGAGGAGGGCTCTCACCAGGAACCAAATCAGCCAACACTTCAACCTTGGACTCCCAGCCTCCAGAGCTGTGAGAAATAAATGTCTGTTGTTTAAACTACCCAGCGTCTGAGCTGCCTAAAACAATTGGCCAAAAATATCAGAACGTTGGATAAGAATGGGGGTATTTACAAAACATCATTCATATATTTTAAACTCTTAAGAGCAATCTAAATACCATACAACAGGGAATTAATCAATTGATTTATGGAAAATCCAAACAATGAAGTTATCTTCATTCATGTAAAGATGTGGTTTGTTATTTTATTCATTGACTTGGAAAATGGTCTACATGTTCTTAAGTGGAAAGGAACGTTGTGAAAGACTGTATCTTGCATTCAGTAGGAAAAGTTATGTTACTACCATTGCCCATGAAAGGTAACACCTGCTGAGCCGGTGAGCCAGGGAGCATGCTAAATTGCATGTTTACATAGTCTTTTTTTTTTTTTTAAGATTTTATTTATTTATTTGACAGAGAGGAGACAGCCAGAGAGAGAGGGAACACAAGAAGGGGGAGTGGGAGAGGAAGAAGCAGGCTCATAGCGGAGGAGCCTGATGCGGGGCTCGATTCCATCACGCCGGGATCACGCCCTGAGCCGAAGGCAGACGCTTAATGACTGCACCACCCAGGTGCCCCACATGTTTACATAGTCTTAACTGATAGGTAAACTCTCTTTGTTCATGGTGCTTTATTATTCCTTATATAGAGACCAGAAAATAAGCATAAAATTTTAAGGGGCTTGCAAAACATTTCTCAAGTAGTATGTGGCAGAATCTCGATTTGAACCCCGTGCTCTCTGATCTCACAAGAGTAATTGAAGTCGCTGGGCACCAGCTTGTTTTAGCTGTAGACCCACCCAATAAATGCACATGAATATTTTAGATATGAACTTGTATTAGAAAAAAGAGAAACGTTAGCTCTAGAAGCTTCTTTGTTGAACTTCCTAAGCCATTTATTCACCATGTGACAAATAGCTTACATAAACTAGATCATATAAACTAAAAATCCACTGAACTGGGCCAGCACAAACTTCCTGGTATCACAATAAGCAGAAGGAACATCAAGAAGGGAGGAGACTTACGCAAACTCTAGTTTTTAAAGTTTTGCTACTTCACTACTATGCCTTGTCTATTACACTGACAGTTAAGTTAGTCGGATCCAAAAGAGATTTAATAAATAGTCTCCAGTCTAGCCTGAATCAGAAAGAGAAATAGGACAAAGAAGTAAGAAGTCTGCTCTATTCCTTATCTTTGTTTCTCTGTATAAAATGTATCTTGCTTTCCCTGGATGTTTTAAAATTTCCCTTTATCATTTATGTTGATCATTATTTCTTCCAAAAGTTTTTCTTTCTTCTCCTTCTCTGTATTCCAACTGAATGTCTTACCGCATCACTTAATATTGTCCCACAGGTCACAATTATAGATATGTAATAACAGACAATTCTATAATTATACAATTGTCTGCACAGTTATAAACAATTATGTAATTGTCTATATATTTGGTTGTGTCTACATACACAGTTGTGCATACATATACATACACATATATATGCATGCATGTACATGTTACACAAATATGTGTGTGTATTGTACACACACACAGAAAGAGTATATTAGTGTATTATTCAGGGTCTCCAAAAAACAATAAAATATGTATCTCCATACATAAATAAATGGATAAAGAGAAAGAGAGAGATTAATTGTAGGGAACTGGCTTAAATGATTATAGAGGCCAAGAAGTCCCAAGACCCACAGTTGGTTGGCAAGCTGGAGACCCAAGAGAGTGGATGGTGTAAGTTCCAGTCTGAACGCTGGCAGGCTGCAGACCCAAGAAGGGCTGATGTTTCAGTCTGCACGCAAAGGCAGGAAAAAACCGATATTCCATCTCAACCAGTCAGCCAGGAGCTGTTCAGGGAGGATCAGTCTTTTTGTTCTGTTCAGGCTTTCAATTGATTGGATGGTGGGACACTAAGAGGACAATCTGCTTTACTCAATCGACCAACTCAGAGGTTAACTCATTCAAAAACACCCTCACAGACAGACCCAGAATAGTGTGTGGTCAAGTTTCTGGTACCCATAGCTCACCTACATTGATGCATAAAATTGACAACCATATATATACTCCTTCAGATTCACTACATATAGCATTTATTTTCTCTCTTTCATTTTAGGTTGTTTCTATTGCTGTGTCTTTAAGCTTGTTGATCTTTTCGTCATGAGCATCTAAACTATTATTAATCCTATTCAGTGTATTTTTTATTTCAGGCATTATGTTTTTCTTTTTTTTATGTCTTTATTTATATATTTATATATTTATATATTCCATTTATATATTTATATATTTAAATATTCCACTTTTCAAGTCATTATCATGATTCCCAATACCTATTGAAATACCTGGAGCATATTATAATATCTGTTTTAATATCTTTTCCATTAATCTATCATCTCTGTTATTTCAAGATCTGTTTCTACTGAAAAAAATTTTCCCCATGGGTCACATTTTCCTGCTTTCTCATAATCTAGGGATTTTTAATTGAATGCTGGAGTTTGTGAATGCTGTATTTTTGATTGCTAGATTTTATTTTATGACTTTACAGAGTATTGGGCTTTATCTGGCTGGTAGTTTGTTACTTTTGTGCTAGTTTAATAATGTAAGGATTTTTTTAAAGCAAAAAGGAAGTGACTACTCTTTATTTTACAGAAAGATTCCCAAGTTTTAAAAAAATTACCAGTTTCTTTAAATTATCTGATTCCCTTGTGCTTTTAAGTCAAGATTTGATTTAGGGTATTTATTGTCTAAAGTAAGATATAATGGTAATTTACTGAAAAATGCCTTACTGCATCCAACCGAAGTTATTTTTATCATAGTCCTTGCCAAAGCTTCATAGAAGACTGTAAATGGAGATTTAATCTAATACTTGGTAAACTGGTCTTGTTAAGCAAGCAGACTTTTTAATAAGCTATACAATTCCTAGAAAATAAAAAATTACTTTATGCCTATGCCACGCTGGGCAATATGATGAAATAAACGTGGAGCATAATAATAAGTCAGAATAAGCATTAGTTTTTAAAAGCTATAAAGACAGTTTTTCAGAAGGGAAGAATTGAGGATAGCATTTATTATAGAAAAAAATATATTTACTTTTACAGCACAGTTCCTCCCTTGTCTTTACTGATTATTATTAGAGACATCTCTAATAGTGCCCAATTCTGTGTGATCTCAGAATTATTTGGCTTATAGTTCCCCAGTGATTTTTTTCCCCCTGGGGATCTTATCTGTGCCCTATACATGGGGAGTTTAGTATTCAGCTGAAGACTCGACCCCAGTGAAGACATCTAGGACTCCTACACATCGCCCTTCTCCTGAGCACTCTGCTCCACATATTCTAGCTGCCGTGGTTTTCCTCACTCTCTCCTTTCCCTCTTCTTTTTTTTTTTTTTTAATGATTTTTTGTTATATTATGTTAGTCACCATACAGTACATCCCCGGTTTCTGGTGTAAAGCTCAATGATTCATTAGTTGCGTATAACACCCAGTGCACCACGCAATACGTGCCCTCCTTACTACCCATCACCAGTCTATCCCATTCCCCCACCCCCCTCCCCTCTGAGGCCCTCAGTTTGTTTCTCTGAGTCCATAGTCTCTCATGCTTCATTCCCCCTTCTGATTACCCCCCCTTTCTTTATCCCTTTCTTCTACCGATCATCCTAGTTCTTATGTTCCATAGATGAGAGAAATCATATGATAGTTGTCTTTCTCTGCTTGACTTATTTCACTTAGCATTATCTCCTCCAGTCCCATCCATGTTGCAGCAAATGTTGAGAATTAGTTCTTTCTGATGGCTGAGTAATATTCCATTGTATATATGGACCGCAACTTCTTAATCCAGTCATCTGTTGAAGGGCATCTCGGCTCCTTCCACGATTTAGCTATTGTGGACATTGCTGCTATGTCCTTTCCCTCTTCTAGTCAGTGAAACTTCTGGTCTCTGATTAACTTCCTCAGACCTCATTCTGCAATTCCCTTCAGTCAGAAAGCTGGGACGATCACGGGACTCCCCTGGTTGGTTTTGTTTTGTTTTCAGACATCAGGATTTTTTTTTGCTGCATGTTGTCCAACATGTTAAAATGTTATTTCCTATATTTTGTCTATTTCTTTTTAGTTTATATTGCAGAACAATAATTCTGCACTTTTTCATTCCATCATGGTTACAAACTGAAGGTAAGGATTCATTCCATATCCTACTTTCCATCTTGAATTATGTCCAGCCACGTTGGACAGTATATCGTAGTACTGATTCTGCAATGATATTAAATGCTATTAAGATGCTCAAAATGCCAACAATATGAAAATGTCCCCAAATTTAATTTAAACTCTGTCCCATAATTTCAGGAAGAAATTGAAGTCCAAACATTAAAAATTAAATAACCTTGCAAGTTAAAGTCCAAAGGAATTAATGCTTAAAATAAAATTCTTCTTTGTGAGTTGAAGTCCAAGAAAATTCAGGTGTAGGTGCGCCTGGGTGGCTCAGTCGTTAAGCGTCTGCCTTCGGCTCAGGGAGTGATCCCAGCGTTCTGGGATCGAGCCCCACATCAGGCTCCTCTGCTGGGAGCCTGCTTCTTCCTCTCGCACTCTCGCTGCTTGTGTCTCTCTCACTGGCTGTCTCTCTCACTGGCTGTCTCTGTGTCAAATAAATAAAATCTTAAAAAAAAAAAAAAAAGAAAAGAAAACTCAGGTCTAAAATCTATCTTTGCAACTTCTTATTTGGCTCAGTTTCAACAGGATGCTCTTAATGTCTGGTTGGGTCAGGATCCCTTCTCTCGCAGCCAACAGCCCTTCTGTTTCTCTGTCTCTGTGTTTCTGTCTCTGTCTCCGTCTGTCTGTCTTTCTCCTTCTCTATCTCTCTCTCTCTCCCTCTCGCTTTGTTTCAGTTCCATGGTAAGTTGAATCTTTATTTCACTTCTGAGAGTCTAAAGATAATTCACCCTATCACAGCACTGACAATCAGAGAATGTCACATGAGTTATTACTAACTTCTTTCAAGGTTAAGAATGTGCAGTAATAGTGACCCCAGTCACCAGGTACTTTGAATAGGTTTGTCTCTATCTAGTGTATATTTATAAATTTATCTATATCCATATTTATAACTGTGTCTCTATCTATACCTCTTACTTTCCATTTCTCCTTATATCCTTGAATATAGTTGCTGATGCACGGGGTCTTTCTGGCAATATAATGTCCACTCTTTCCTGTTTAGCCATTTTAAGTCCTTTGGCTCAGTGCCTGCTCCCACTGCCACTTTCTGTGGAATTTGTCCTAGCCAGGCTTTAACGCTCATGAGGAATTACTTATTCTAGAGCTGACTTGAGACCCTCTGGCAAGGATGAACCGGTGGACAGGGTCAGATTCAGGTTTTGTGGGGTCTGAAGTTTATACAATTCGTGGCATTCTCTGACAAATAAAATAAGATGGAATTTCAATTACAAAACCAGCTATGCCCTCTGGTCCTGTTCCTGTGTGTAGAGCCTATAATGCATTAGCACAGAGATGGGAGGGACATTCCTGGAGTCACAGCCTCTGCCAGGACGGCCCACAACACTATGGCCTTCAGGAAAGTGACCATGATCTGCAAACATATATTCTACTCAACCCAAACTAAATGTGTCCCCACTTTAACTTCCTTTTAATTGGATCCCCAAAATGTCATGGCACCTCCCATCCCACCCATCAGTTGCAGAAGAGAGATGAAGGGGAGTCCGAGTTTAAATAGCAAACATCATAACAGATTGTGGCTAAAATATCTAACTTATGCCAATTTTACAAAACATGTGACCTTATGAACACGTTGCTGGGAAGCCTCAGAGAGCTTTGGGGGGGAAACTGTGCAGAAGCCTACCCTGAAGCCTACATTTTATTAGCTTCACCGTAAAGCCACTTACGGAGAGGTGTGTTCATGAATCCGGGGTCAGCTCCTGGCCCTAAAAGAATTGAATCTGGAGCCCCTAATGTAACATCACATGGCTACTCTTGGCATGAACCCTTTGAAATCAGAGCTGCACTACTTTTATCTACTTCATGGGTAACACATGTGCCATTTGAAAGCAGAGAGTATTGTTCTCTAATACCAGAAAGGTCAACGAGGCTCCTTCTCTTATGGTGAAGTGTTTGCCTTGGCCAACCACGCTCAAGAAAAGCTGCATTTTCATAGCTTGAGATCAAGTCACAGAAATTTGGCCTACCCCTTTGCTGAGGTCACTTATAGCTTGACCTGATTTGTGACAATGCTCCAAAGAGCTAGTATCCGCTGGGGCCATTGTCGTGGGCAGTGTATGACTGGGGCTTCCAACAAAACCTACATTGGGCTATGGCCATGGCTTCTGCAGTGTGTTGTCAGGATTTAACAGCCGCCCCATGCCTTCTACCATGGAGCCTGCAATCCAGAGCTTTACTGAAATCTCTACCTTTTCTGAGGGTAATGTGTCCAATATTTGCTTGCCAGACATTATGGTATGGTATTGTTGAAGAACCAGAACTTCTATTCCATTACTGAGTCTAGTGGCTGTCGTTTGACTGGACCGTGTGGCCCACATCTTTTCTGAGGTTCACTTTTGCATGAAACAAACAAGGCCTAATCCCCTATTACATAAAAATCTGTATGTATGGTGGTTCTGTAAAACATGCTGCTTGTCTTTGCACAGAATTGTCCTATAATGTAGAGCTCAATTAAAATTCAAAATCCCGTGGGCTTTATGGCCTAAGCTAGGTGCTTAGATGGCAGTGGTTAAAATCCAACTGAAGAAAAGTAGCTTGTGTCCCAGGATAAGCCTGCATGAATTATGAAACTTAAAATGCCATATCCATACAATAGACCCAACACTAAACACGTTGAACCCAACACTAAGCATGTTGAACCCAACAAAACGTTTCCACGTATTATTTTCTAATCTAAATATCTGTTGTAAAGATAAAGCTTAGTGTTAAAAATATTAATATTAGAGACACAATACTGGGGTTGGAATCCTTGCTCTTCCATTTACTAGCTATGTGATCTTTGGCAATTTACTTCCTTTCTCTGTGCCTCAAGTCCCTCATCATTATTTTTTTTTAAAGATTCATTTATCTATTTGAAAGAGAGAAATAAAGAGAGAAGGAGAAGCAGGGGGAGAGGGAGAGAATCCCAAGGATACTCTGCATCCAGCGCAGAACCCAAGGTGGGCCTTGAACCCACGATCCCGAGATCAGGACCCCAACTGAAACAGAGTCGGATGTTGAACCAATTGAGCCACCCAGGTGCCCCCTTATCATTATAATGAGGGTAACACTGTGATCACGCTATGCTATAGTGTTGCTATAAAGATTGAGTTCATGTTTATAAAGCACACAAGTGCTCTCTAAGTGTTCGTTAAGCATACACACATATATAAATCAATCTCAGCCTATTTCTCAAAGTTTACAGGTTAATGCACCCAGTGAAGCACACTCGATCTCCAAACTCCTGCTCTTTCACCGCCATCACCAACACCATGGAGACTTGACCATTACGTTCAGGACTTGGAACATTCATTCCAGTCCCTCTGGCCCATGCTGCATATGCTGAGATTGAAGACAATCCATGATTGGCATCCTTCTTTTTCTCCTTACATCTGAACAAATTGACAAAAAAAAGATAAGGAAGGAAGATGAGGCTAAAATACCAACGGGGTTTTTTTTTTTTTTTGGTTTTTTGTTTGTTCGTTTTTTACTGATGAAGTTAATATTATGGAGGATGGCTTATTTTTGTGCACCTGTGAGCTTGGTCATACTGAACCTCAAATTATTTAAGTGACTTACCCACTCAGCCTGACCATCTGAAACTGGAACAGGTCTTTCGATGTGTGTTGTGTGTGTGTATGCGCGCATTTTTTCCACTCTATAAAACTTGAAACAAAAAGTAGAGTGTCTCTTCAGGCTCCATGCACCCAAGAATAATGGAAGGAGAAATCTGTCTCCGATTTCCTCTTCCAAATTCAACAATCAGGCAGTTCCTCACTGAAAGAGAAGAAGTGAGAGGATGGGAAGAGGTAAGAAGCATTAGGCTAACAAGTGATCACTCGGACATTGCCCCTGAAAGAATGGGTCATAAAACACATCCAAACTCAGTGGCTAAAGGCAACAGTCACTTACCATTACTGATCTGAAACTCAGATAAACTGTGGATGATCTAGGCTGGGCAGTGCTGGGTGGCTATGCCTCAACCCACAGGTTTGCTGTGTGGGCTGCGGTGACTCTGCCCCATGTGCATTTATTCTGGGACAGCAGACACAAAGAACATTCTCCCTGAGGTGATGGCAAGAAAGAGAGTGGCAACTCACAATCCCTCTTCAGACCTAGACTCAGCTCTGCACACCGTCACCACACCCACATACCATTTGACCAAGTAAGTTCCATGTCCAAGCCAGAGTCAAGAGGTATTGTAGGCACAATACCCTCAAGGAGGCCACAGAAATGGAGGGAGACAGAGAAAAGTGAAAGATTAGGGCCAGTAATTCAATCCACTTCAAGTCCCTAATTAAAGTGTCTGGCATGCGAAGCCAGATTCCTCGTACTAATCTCCATCTTAAATACTACTTACAGCACACACACCCACTTTGCAGACCCTTGCTCCAGACAACCAAAACACAACAAACACACAACCACTGGATCCTTGCCGGAATTAATACTGTCTAGCATAGGTAGGTACTCGATAACTTTTTGATGAATGAATGAATGATGAATAGTTGCATGCCTTGAATGTTACTTAAACTCACTAAGTCCCATATTGGAAACACAGTTATGAATAATTTAGCTATTAAAATGATCATGAATAAAATATTTCTTGTTATTAATTCATAGGTTTGTGCATTGATTTTTATATGTGCTTTTGAAAGTGTATGTGTGTGTGTTTTGTTTTATTTCTCTGGTATCTCAATCTTTGCCTTTGTATTCAAGGTTTGTTTTTCTGTACTAAATTATCCAATTTGTCACTTTAAAAAATACTCTGTCATCCGTATCTTTAAGGCTTTCCCTTTACTCCTTAATCTTTTGTTTAGGGCTCTGAAATTTAAAGATACGGTTTGGAAATGAAGATGAGTGGCCGAAAATAGAAGGCCTTAGGCTGTAGGGCCTTGCCTTCAAGTAGGCAGAGATAATATCTTGATTTCATGTTATTGTGGGGTTTTTTTAAATATTTTTTTATTATATTATGTTAGTCACCATACAGTACATCCCTGGTTTTTGATGTAAAGTTCGATGATTCATTAGTCGCGTATAACACCCAGTGCACCATGCAATACATGCCCTCCTTACTACCCATCACCAGCCTATCCCATTCCCCACCCCTCTCCCCTCTGAAGCCCTCAGTTTGTTTCTCAGAGTCCATAGTCTCTCATGCTTCATTCCCCCTTCTGATTACCCCCCCTTTCTTTATCCCTTTCTTCCCCTACCGATCTTCCTAGTTCTTATGTTCCATAGATGAGAGAAACCATATGATAATTGTCTTTCTCTGCTTGACTTATTTCACTTAGCATTATCTCCTCCAGTGCCGTCCATGTTGCAGCAAATGTTGAGAAATTGTTCTTTTTGATAGCTGAATAATATTCCATTGTATATATGGACCACATCTTCTTAATCCAGTCATCTGTTGAAGGGTATCTTGGCTTCTTTCATGATTTAGCTATTGTGGACAATGCTGCTGTGAACATTGGGGTGCATACAGCCCTTCTTTTCACTACGTCTGTATCTTTGGGGTAAATAGCCAGTAGTGCAATGGCTGGATCATAGGGTAGCTCAATTATATTGTGGTTTATTTAAAAAAAAAATCTATATTTATTTTTTAAAAAAAATCTATAACCTAAAAGGATAAGATAAATATTGTGACAACAAAAATGTCAACTGTGGCTGAAGATTGACTTAGAAGTCTCATATTTCTAATAAATTTGCATATATTTGGAAAAACTACAAAGCAGTTTTGAGCAAACCTCAGAATATATGAATGCATAGGAATGTAAATGACATAAAAATTCCTGAATTGGAAAATCAGAACGGTTTTAAATAGTTGGATCTCCTCAGTGTTTACTGAGCGGGTACCACACTCTAACATCCGCTAATCCCTCAGGAATGTGAATTTGAACCATCATGGTACAGAGGACTTGGCAGAACTCTATCACTTACTCACTGGCCTGTGGCAGGAGCTTCTTTCATTTGCAAATACTTGCTCATTGTTCAAATTCACATTTGAAGAAACTGAGAAAGTATAAACCACGTAGGAACATCATGAAAATAACACCCAGGAGGAAGAAGATCAGATGTATAAATTCAAGCTCTGGAGCCTGGCCAGGTTCAAGTCAAGACTGTCACTTATTAGATATGAGAAATAATTATTACTGTTGTCTATATGTTTTCATGGAAAATTTACAGTGGAATTTTCTATCTCATGGAAATGTTGTGAGGAATGAAAAGGGAACCCAAGTAAATTGCTTAGGACAGTACCCATAGGTGTTCTGAGCTCAGCACATTTTACTACGATTGGGGGTGAAATCCTTCATTGGCTTCCCCCGACACCATAGTCCATGCCGCTTTGACGTGCTCAGGGTTTGCAGAATGATTAAATAAAATTACCCTTGGCATTCGCTTTCATAGTGCCTGACAAGCAGTAAGTACTCAACAAACTTCTATTTATTTATTAAATAAATAGATGCAGCTCTTACTCTTTGGGAACTTAGTGAGGAAGTGTAAATACCTATTTGCATCCACTCTTTAAATTTTAATCCTTCGAGTCACAGTGACGTTCAGATTCAGCTTGTGAGCAAAACAGGAAATGCTGCCCTCCTGTTTTAGGATTAATCATTAGCTAATTAAAATCAGTATTTCCTAACCAGATCATACGTCTTCTTACTAGCCTTGTCTCTTTCTTGTACCGTTTTTAAATTGACTGAAGAAAGATCAAGAAGCCTTCTCTGAAACAAACTGTATAACAACTAGGCGATCACTAACTTAACAAATTTGGTGCCAATACCCAAATCGGTCTAAGGCAACAACTCTTTTGCCAGGGCTTACTTTGCACCAGGCAGCATGGTAGGGGCTGGGCTCTAGCAAAATTAAGATTGGTATCTTTCCTTTTGAGGAAAACAAGTGTGGTAAGCTGGGGGAAAACAGGCAAGGATAAAAAAGTATGGTCCATTTCATGGTGAGAAAACCCCAGGTGCTCATAACCCAAAGTTCTGTCAGCACCTGACAGAGGACAAGCCTTCATCTGGTAAGAAATAATATTTGGTGAATTCATCAAAAATGTTTTATTAATGTGAGGGAAAGATTTAAATGACACACACATAGCTTGCATACTTTTTATTTTAACCTGAAACAATGAATGTGCATGAATTCACTGGTCCTGTGTTGGAGACCCAGATTCCTGCTGGCGTTCTGTTACCTCTTTCCTGGATAAGGCACAGCCACAGTAAATCATCTATCATCTGTAATTTTAGGAGTTTCTTTAAAGTGGATCAAATTGTTAAAGACACTTTCTAAACAATATGTGTATTACATCTAATCAAAATTTTAAACTATTTTTTTCTGTATTTTACAGATGTATTTCACCTCGTTAATACATAATTTGACATTTATATTTTTGTAGGCCCTTCTCCTTTTATGAGTCAGGTTCCTTTTTTTAGAAAAATGATGACACTCAGGAGTTTGTTCTTGTGGTTGTTTGTTTTATACTTTGATGGCTGGTTGGTTGGTTCATTTGTTTTCTGGAATTCTGCAGGATAAACTCAAAGAGTAAGAGCTTGTCACCTAGACTTCTAGAAGCTCTGGGGAACCTAACACAGAAACTCTAGAGAAACTGACCTAAAGAACAGTAAGAGGCCCCTGGTTTAGATGATAGACTCTTGGATGTACATCTAGACTCTACCATGAGCTAAGATGCTCCTGGTTTATGTGTGTTAGAATAGGTCTTGTTTTTCTCAGACAACCTGCTCTTTCATTCCTGTGTTACAACCAACAACTATCCATCCCCTTGTGGGAACCTTGGAGCCCAAAAGCTTGAACCTTCCCCTGTCCTCTGTTGCTATATCTTTTATTGTTTTGTTCTTCTCCTGATTACACTGACCTCCTTCTTTTATCCCTCAGACCAGAAAATCCAGTGCGATTTGCCCACAACATTTTTCCACGAGTTTCCAGTTCATCTTCAACTTTGCTCATACTTTATGCAAGTACTAAAGTATATTTATACTCCATTAGTTTCTGCAATGCTGAACCGCATCATTAAATAATTATAAGAATGTGTATAACTGGTATAAACAGGTTGGGGATAAACACAACTGATGTTTGATATGCACCCATATCAAATGTTGGGAGTGAAAGATGCTTGAGGGCAACAGAGAGAGGCCAGTAGTGAAGCAAAGTCAGGCCGATCTGCAGAGTGAGTGATGTGGAGGTTGGATTAGCTTCCTGGGGCTGCTTTAACAAATCACCAACTAATGGTGTTGCTTAAAATACCAGGAATTTATCCTCCCTGTTCTGGAGGCCAGAAGTCTGAAATCGAGGTGTTAGTGGAGATGTAACAACCTACAGGATATAAAGGAGAACCCCTCCCTCCTTGCCTCTCCTGATTGCTGAGGGCAATCAATCATTGGCTCCATTCTTGGCTCCTGGTGCTCCATTTTGATCTCTGCTCCCATCTTCACATCCTCCCCCCGTCTTCTCTGTGTGTCTCAAATTTCTCCCTGCCTTTCTCTTATAAAGATACTTGTCATTGGATTCAGGGCCCACCTGGAAAATCAAAGATAATCTCATCTCAACATCCTTCATGTGATTATACCTGCAAAGGCTCCTTTCCCAAAGAAACTCACATTCATGGGTGTCAGGGGATCAATGTGGACATAGATTTTGGGAGACCCTCATTTAACCCCCAGCAGAGGTGTTCTATAAAAAGAACTTTTCACATTGCTTTACTCCTCCATTTAAAACATATCAAAGGTTTTAATCTTGTTTACTCCAGCAGATATAAGTGCCACAACCTACTTTTCTGACCTCCTCCCACATTCTCTGTCACTCAACACACCAGCCACGTTGGCCCTCTTCCTACTCTTCAAATATCCTATCTGTTGCTGTCTCCAGGGCAGTTTCCATTGCTCTTCTTCCTACTTGGGGCTTTCTTTCAAACATTTTCACATACCCCACTGCTCGGCATCCTGGTCTCAGCGGAGTGTCACCGCGCATGGAGATTGCTATGGCTTTCCATCAGTCAGACACCCTCGGGAGACATGTAGCACACTCAAAGCAGGGTAACCTGAGGATTTACTTTCAAGGAGACTATTTATAACCATGTGGGTATAGGGGAACAGCAAGGGATAGATATTTCAGGATCCCTAAGTAGTAGTAGTTACCAAAAGCCAGAATGAAGAGTAGTGTAGAGCCCTAGTAACAGTAACCCTTACACAAGGGACAGAGCCAGCTCAAGGTGACCCTGTAGAGAGGGAGCAGAGGAAACAAATATTCTGACTTGACTTTCCTCCCTCTTCCAGTCTCTATTAGAGGCCAAATGGTCAAGGAAGCTGAGAACACCTATGATGTAGTCTCCCAGAGTCAGCTTTCTTCCAAAGGACAGTGTAGCATAGAGACAGGTGGATGTGTAGGGGTAAACAAAGAACATTCTGTTTCGGTATTTCATCCCTAGGCATTCTTTATCATCCCTCTCTGTTTCCTTTCATCTACAACACTTGCCACGACACGAAACCCTCTGTTGTGTTATTTGTGTCTGTCCCCCACCAGTGTGTAAGGTCTGTGAAGTCAAGGATTTTCTCTCTATTGTGCGTCATTCTACCCCTGTTGCCTAGAATTGTGCGTTGTATACATTAAGTATTTGAAAAATATTTCATTGGAGGGGCGCCTGGGTAGCGCAGTCATTAAGCATCTGCCTTCGGCTCAGGGCGTGATCCCGGCATTCCGGGATCGAGTCCCACATCAGGCTTCTCTGCTGGGAGCCTGCTTCTTCCTCTCCTACTCCCCTGCTGTGTTCCCTCTCTCGTTGGCTGTCTCTCTGTCACATAAATAAATAAAAACATCTTAAAAAAAAAAAAGAAAGAAAAATATTTCATTGGAGTTTAAATAAAATCATATATGCATTAGTTGGTGTGTTCCAGGGAAATAAGCCAACAGGATGTGTGTAGTTACATAGAAAGAGATGTGTTTTAAGAAATTAACTCACATCGTTACAGACGCTGGCAAATCCGAAACCTATAGAGTTCAAATCCACAGGTTGTCTGTGGGTAGAATTCCTTCTTGCTTGAGGGAGGTCAGTCTTTTGTTCTATTCTGGACTTCAGTGGATTCGATCAGGCCCACCTACATCTTGGAAGGCAATCTTCTCTGCTCAAAGCCCACGGATGAAAATGCTGATCTCATTCAAAAACATCCTCACCGAAACATCCAGAATATCATTCCAGCACATATCTGGGCACTACGGCCCAGCCAGGTTGATCTATAAAATTAAGCATCACGATACCACACTATATTAGCAAACTGTTCCATTCCAACTACTTTCTTTTCAGATCCTGAGACCCATGTAGGCCCCGCTTTATAATCGCACTTCTTACATACTGAATAAACTCACAGAAACAAATGGTCTCACTGGTGGCAACCAACTTAAATATTTAATAGTAATTTCAGAACCAAGACTGTTGTACATTATCAACATTCATAGGGACATTTTGAGTATCTACTCCGTGCTTGTTCCATGTATCATCCCACGCATTGCTTCACCCCTTCCAGAAGGTACGATAAGCATCTTCTCTTTCCGGATATGGGAAATAAGGCTGAGCAAGATGAAGCAACCTGAGCAGGAGGAACTGGTTGTTTATGTCTTCTGCCTAAAAATCTGTGTTCTCTCCACCCGTTATGGAATACATTGCCTCAAGATGTAGAGCCCTAAAATTTAAAAAATATATATATATTGAGGGAATGAGAGAAAAAAGTTATGGAAAGTTACCTTTCCTCTGTTACCATATCCCTGGTTGAAGACATGACCTGACGTCATAATCCTCAGCTTTCTCTATGAAAGAGATTTTACTAGAAAATTTCTCAGTAGGATTATGGTTTTGAAGCACACATGGAATACTGCTCTTCTGCCTCCTGATGGTGTCACTGAAATGCAGACTTTGCTCGTGTCCTTTGGGAAATGTCTGAGAGACCTCCAAGTGTCAGCGCTCGCTGATGGACGTTTAGAAGCTGAACAACGCTAATGCTAATTGCTAAGGGGCCGTAAAGAAATAGGTGCAGCTACAAAGGGGTGACTTAGTCATAACCCAGCTGCTCGCACAATTAAAATAAATTCTCATTACAACGGGTCTAGAGAGAGAGGTTTAATACTGCCAGAGGCAGGAAGAAAGCTGAAGACAGAGAAGCAGCAATCAATGAATATTCTTCTCCTTTGACTAAAAATGCTAATATATATATATAAATTGCTGACTACTCGTGTTCAGGCCAGGAAAGCTTTATCATTATTTACCTATTTATAAATAACCTAATCGTTCCCGAACGATATTTGAGGCACATTATAGGGCAACGATATATGGGAGAGATGATTAAAATATCAAGAGCAAGGAATAGCGAGAGAGGAAGTTAAAAGTGGGTGAGAAAGAAGCTGATTCAAGCTCAGCACAGATGAAGAAATTTTACTGAAGGAACTTTAATGAAGAAATCTCTCCTGTTTATACTGGCACTTGTCTGCTCCGGCTGCCGTCGCGATGCCACAGGGCGGCTAAACAGCAGAAATTTATTTCTCACAGTTGTGCAAGCTGCAAGCCCCAGATCAAGGTCTGGAGGGGCTGGTGTCTGGGGAGAGCTCCCTTCCCGACTTGCAAACAGCCACCTGTCCTCACATGGCCTTTCCTCCTCCAGGCAAGCGCGGAGAGAGGGAGTTCTCTCCTTTTCTTATAAGGCCACCAGTTCTAGAGGATTCAGACCCCACCCTTGTCACCTCATTTAACCTTAATTAACACCTAAAGGCCTTCATTCCCAATATAGTCACACGGGGGATTAGGGTTTTGATTTATGGATTTGGAAGGGTGGGGCATAATCCAGGCCATAGCAGTACTTTTGACATTAAACTGTGAAATGTATTCTTATCCCTTAGTCCTGTGCTCCTTGAAAACTTAAGTCAGCCTCAGTCTTCTGAGGTCAGTTTCGCATGGTCACCCCTGACTTCTCAGCTCTGGGTTCTGGCCCCTCCCCCTCTCAGACAATTAGCTTTTTGCCGCCTTTTCTAGTAACATAGTCTAATGCACCAGGAGGATCTGCTAGCAGGGACTACGACACAAAGTGTCTTGCATCCATTCTCTCAGGCAGTCAATATGCATTGACTTCCACTTTGTGCCAGGGACTGTCCCTCGATATGTCCATTACCAAGTCTTTTATACCCCTGCCCTCATGGTGCCTTACATTTTACGGACTGCGCGTGGTGCCAGTGAATACCAGCGAAAAACAATTAAACTGGTACAGAAGAGAAACATGCTTGCTAGGTGAGTTTTTTCACAAAGCCATTAAATTAATGACTCTGACACAGAGAAATGGGGAATTATTCTAGAATTATTCTAGAATTATGGGAATTACTGGGGAACCTGGGTGGCTCAGTTGTTAGGCGTCTGCCTTCGACTCAGGGCGTGATCCCAGAGTCCTGGGATCGAGCCCCACATCGGGCTCCCTGCTCCACTGGGAGCCTGCTTCTTCCTTTCCCACTCCTCCCTGCTTGTGTTCCCTCTCTTGCTGGCTGTCTCTCTCTGTCAAATAAATAAATAAAATCTTAAAAAAAAAAAGAATTATGGGAATTATTGCCAGACTTCCCAGTAGTAATGGAAGACCCCTTGGCTGTGAAATTACATATTAACTGAAATCTAAAAATGCAAACACAGGGGCACCTGGGTGGCTCAGTCAGTTAAGCCACTGACTCTTGATTTCAGTTCAGGTCATGATCTCAGGGTCATGACATGGAGCCCCCCATTTGTGCTCTGCAGTGGACATGGAGCATGCTTAAGATTCTCCCTCTTCTGCCCCTCCCAGCCTGCTTGCGTATGTCTCTCTCTCTCTGGGGGAAAAAAAAAAGATGCAAAAACATCCATCCTGCAAATTACTGTTAATTTATGTTTCAAGAAGATGCAACAGTGCGTCCAACATCCCAAAAAGGGCCACAGTGCGGAGAGAGTGGCGGAATACCTGGGTGGCTGATCACCTGTGAGGGCGAAAGAAGTCAGAGTGAAGGTGGAGAAATAATCAAGGGCCAGGTCACAAAAAGCACGTGATGCAGAGTCTGGTGCACAATAGAAGCTTATACACATGGCCAAAAAACCACAAATGTCCAATGTGAGGGGCGGTGTGGGCACACAAGTGAGGTGTCAGCCAAGGATGGAGACAGTGCTCCATTGAGGGTCTATACAGGGAGGCACTCGACAAACGACCCTCTTCTTCCTTCTTCCTTACCTCTTGCTACATTTCTCCCCTCTGCCATTCCTGCCTCTAAGACTTGCATGGTCTCTCTCTACAAGCATACTTTCTGTCGGAAGACAAAAAGCAGTTTTCAGTTTTCTAATAAAGCACCCTATTCCTTAAAAAAAAAAAAAAAAAAGCAAAGAAAAAGAAAAACTGTTTACAACGTGGGCCCCATCAGACCCTCCTTGTTAATTTAATTAAACTAATAATCACTGGTTACCTATCCTGCGTAAAGATTTGACGATTTGCTGCAGGAATGGCAAAGACAGACCAACCACAGTCCCCGTTTCCAAGGAACTGACCACACCAGCCCCGCCCCTGGCCAAAAATCTCTATTTGTAATAAATAGACAAATGTACAGGGTCCAATAAATACCTGTTACATGGCCACTGCACGGAAGGTGGATAGGGCGATTTAGAGACGCAGTGAGATAGTGTGCACCCGCTAAATTTCCCAGATATTTAGATCTCCGTGTCTGACACAAGGCAGGTTTCTAATGCATGTTACGTGAGTGCTCCCCACGCACAAATTCCACAGGACCGTGTTAGCATGGCACGAGTGTGCTGATAACAGCTGACCGTTTAGTTTTCAAATTACGTGTCTAGGTCAATTTTCTTTTTTAAAAAATTGCATATAAGAAGAATTAGGTGGAGTAATAGGTCTGCTCAGTGAGGCTAATAGCAATTGATGTCATTTGATTTATCAAACAAGCAGTTAATGCAAACACACTGACCAGAAGCACATGTATTTCATTTCCTCACTGAAACTCAATAATCGTGTTGACATGTGACGAATGATGGTATTACTAGACATTGTATTTAAATATATGTAAAGAAAATTGGGATTTTTAAGATTCTCCTCCACAAGGTCTCTTTCGTAGACAATATTATTTACGTAGCTGTAATTTAGCCAACAACAACAGTCACAAGAGCATTTTTTTTCTGTGGTTTGAGTTTGCCACAGCTGGATTTAGACTAAGCAAGTATTCTGTGATGTTTACACATTATAAAATAGGCATGTTTCTCAGGGACATAAGCCTGGGCTTCAAGATGTCATTTTGTATTTGTTGATAGAGAAATCAACACTATAATTAATTAGATCTAGTAGTGCCATCAGCTGGCTCTCTTGCTCCCATGAAACTGGTTCCAAGAGTCTCTCTCCTAGTCCAAGTCCTGTTCTTGTTCATTATCTCCTTTCAGTTGAGCAGAGATAGAAGTCAGGAGTCATTACCCTTCAACAGGTGTGCCGACCAATGTGGCAGCCAGGCTTTTGAGGGGGGACTTTAGAACAAAAGGGATCGATCTCCTGTATTTTGAAGTCCTTAGGAGATCACAGCTCTGTTTTCAATGCTTTTTCTTTGAGCCTCACAATAGCCCCATGGTTCGTCTAAGCACAAAACCTTATGCCAATTTACAGATGACGATGAGGGTCTGAGTGGGCCAGTACCCTGTAACTAGCAGATTGGTCCAGAGGGCTTACAGAACAGATTTTGAGAATCCTTATTCTCACACACTTCACTCCTGGCCACATCAATTCTTTATTCTCCCCGACTGCACCGGCTTCCTGCCGAGACTTGCTTTCATTCCTTCTCAGGAGGGCCCCTCAGCCGTCCCTTAATTACAAATCCTGCACGTGACCCATTTCAAAAGTCTGGCCAACTGTAGTCGTTTTTAAATCCAGTGGCAGACATTACCTGAGAAACCTTCATGAATGATGGGGGAAAAAACTATTAAAATGAGAAAATAGAGAGAAAAATTAAAGTGGAAAAAGGCTCTTATATCAGCTTTTCCCAGAAAAATGCTCAAGCTATTACACAAAAGAAGAGGCGGTCTGCTTGTTGGCACAGGAGAATATGGGAGGGAGGCTAAGGAAATTGGTGAAAAGAAACATTAGAAATTCCAGAACAGTAGGCTACACATACCTTTAAATTATTAGGGGAAAAAAAATCTTTCATTTTTAAAAGAGGTAATGTCACCGAAATGTCTTTATTTGCATATATATTTTTTTAATTTTTTGGTTTTTTTCAATGTTAAAAACAGTATTGCAAGATTGAATAAAATATTTGAAACACAAGGAAAAAAGTAATCACTTATATTCTCATCTACCAAACATAGTTGCATTCACATCCGTATTCCTTTCTTATCTTTGTATACGAATACACATGGTTTGGTAAAATATACTTCAAAATTGTCATAAAAACTTGTATGGTCTATGCTTCAGAAACTTCGGTTAAATAGAAATAAGTTGTCTGTCTTGTCTCAATTAGATTCACATACTTTACAACTGGCCCAATATTTTATCCATGGTGGGAAAAAAAATGAAGTTCCTTATATCGGTAAGGGGGTGGGGCAGGAGTCCGAACTGGCTTTCTGTTAGGGTGGATGTGGGGTGATTGGCCCCTGAGTCTGGGAGGAAGCGAACCAATTCCAAATACTTACCAAGTGCCAGCAATTGAGCTAAGACAAATGTTTGAGTAGGTATGCATGTATGCGTAATTTCACATACTGCTAGACAGATGTATACTATTAACCCCATTGAGTCATTTTAAATCAGATTTTTGAATAATATGTGATTCTGATAAATATTTTCCTTATGAAAATATCCCTTATAAGAAAAATAAATTTCAAAAGAAACTTGCTTAAATTTGACTTGGGGGAGAATGGGACTCGGTTTCAGGAGGATACACTCTTCTTCTTTTTTTTTTTTTAAAGATTTTATTTATTTATTTGACAGAGATAGAGACAGCCAGTGAGAGAGGGAACACAAGCAGGGGGAGTGGGAGAGGAAGAAGCAGGCTCCCACCCGAGGAGCGGGGCTCAATCCCAGAACGCCAGGATCACACCCTGAGCTGAATTCAGGCAGACGCTCAACGACTGAGCCACCCAGGCGCCCCATGGAGGATACACTCTTCTAAAACAAACTCAATGAAAGCATGCCAATAACAACCTCATCACTGATGCTCTGTTTTGTGCATGGTTCCTAACTTCTGTAGTTCTATCCTTAAACGGAACAATCTTATGGTGTTGACTATTTCCCCCTACCCCAACCTACGTCCCCTTGACCTTCTAAGGATGGCAGTGCCATGCCTGCCCTGAGACTGGACCAGACCCACGTGACCTTTTCCCTCCTTGGGGACATTCCATGTGACTGTCTATGTTATCCATGTCTGTGACCAGCACACCCGGGGAACTCCAGCACTCTGTGCCTTTGGGGTTGCCCGAGGCTAGGGTTCTGATTTCCGGAGGAGGTCTGGCAAGAGTACTTCAAATTGGGAGGCTGTATTTCCCTCATTGGACCACATCAGAACAGTGCTGACTCACTGACAACCTCCTTTCAATATACTGAGAAGTCACGAAGAATTCAACAGAAAGAAAAGAAAATCATACACAAAGTACCTGAAAGATTAAATGACATAATAAATGCTTGGATCAGAATACAAGTTAAATGTAATATAAGAACAGAAAAGTGTTCTGAAAAGTCAAATCCAAAAAAAAAATCAAAGAAAATTTGCTTTTTATGGTAAATAAAACTCAGACAAAAAATAGCAAATAAAGGTGCAACATTTATTTTAAACCTTTATGCTAAAGAGTTATTATTCTTTTCTTAAGATTTTATTTATTTGAGAGAGAGAGCCAGCCTGAAAGAGCAGGGGGGAGGGGCAGAGGGAGAAGCAGACTCCCTGCTGAGCTTGGAGCCAAAGATTTGACTCAATCCCAGGATGCTGGGATCATGACCTGAGTAGAAGGCGGACACTTAACCGACTGAGCCACCCAGGCGCCCAAGAGTAATTATTTTTAATAAATAAATATCTCCATAGATCAAATATCAAGGAAAAAAAAACAGTGATTACAGTAGGCATTTGGTATGGATCACAAACAGTTCATAAAATAAGAAATATCAATGATAATATTAAGAATTACACATTCATTTAAAGACGATAAGTTAAAATAATATGGTTGTCTCTGGCAAATAGGCAGCAACAAGGGTTTTTAATACACTGTGGATAGAGTAAGAATCACCAGAGTTTAAAAGATAGATTAAGAGTTTGATGTGGGAAAAAATTGCTTAGAGAGATTCACACCAATATTATTTATAGAGCAAAAACCTGGAAGTATCTAACTGTTGAATAAATATGAAAAATGATTAAATTAGAGTATTTCCACATATTATATTATGCAGCCTTAAAATGGTGTTTACAGTGACTTGTCAGTCACGGGATAATTTTTTGTGCGATGTTAGGTGATAGACACAGGATCTAGTTGTGAGAAACATGCATGGAGGAGCCTAGATGGAAAGGCTCCAAAATACATTTTTAAACAGCTATTTTTACATCATGTGTTCTTAAACTTGAGTGCAGCTAAGGCATTTGTCTAAAGTGCAGATTCCTGGTATACAGTCCTAAAATTTCTGATTGGGTGGAGCTGAAGAGGGGCCCCGGAGGAATCTGCATTTTTAAACAAGCCTATGGGATGCCTTTGAGGCAGGTGAGGGCAGACCCCACATGGGAAACACGGGTCTAATTAGTAGGGTTATGGATGCAAGTATGTACAAATCCATGTAAAAATATACATAACATAGATAAACATGATTCATCAGGACTATATAATATATAACATAATTATATAATATGAACTATATTATATATATAAATATATAAAATACAGTTCTGATTATGCTTTTTTCTATTTTTAACTATATTTTCCAATATGTATAAGCAGTTTTATGATCTGCATTTTCTTTTAATTTGAAAGGATTTGTGAGGACATCACAGTCACTAAAGATATTCCTGCTGTCTCCGTCCGCTTCTTCCTGACGTTTCCGCTTAACTGGGAAATCACATTTCTGCGTGGCTCATTTTATATCTCTGCCCTCCGTGGAAACAAAATGCAGTCTGAACGGCGGGGATTCCGGTTCTGCGGACTTCCTAGTACACTGATAAGAAAACGGAAAGGAACTGACATGCACAGGGACCTAAGAGCCCGTTCTGTGAAAACCCAGGCTCTGGCTGGGGAGAGCATGAATGAAGAGTGTCAAGTTGAGAGCCCACGAGGACAGGATGGTCGATTTCAGCTCCAAGGACTACCAGAGACGCTTGGAATGTAGAAAAGAGGATCCCCACCTCAGAGAAGCGGTGGGAAGCTCTGTACAGACGCATTCCCTTGCATGCAAACAAAACACGCCTATTGACCCTGATTCAGTTGAGAAAGAAGGATGGATGTGGTTTAGGAGAGAAGGTCAATTTCAGGAGGGGCTCAAATATCACATCTAAACTAATTTCTTCTGCTCAGCAAACCTGCCTGGCAGGCATCAGGCCCTCAGGCGATTCAAAGAAAAGAGCAGAGCGCAGGCTTCAGATTCTCAAACTCAAATGGACTTCTTTGTCCTGCTAGGACCAGCTGTTTGCGCTTGGCAGTTAATTTACAAGTGTTGCTTTCCTCCCGGTTGTAAAATGGTTGATTGGAGATAGAAACTTCTCAGGTATAGAATTTTCTCACCCGGTATTTGGCAGAGTACTGTCGCTAGTCCTAAGGTGAACAATGGCATTTGTCTTATTAATGGAGGCCTAGTAAGACTTGGGGGGATGAGCTGGGGTGGGGTGGGGGGACAGAGCCTATGGTGGGCGGATCCCCAAGCAGCTCCAACATCTGTAGGAGAGAAAGCGCAGCCCCTGGGGAGGAATCACGGATGTCACCGTCTTGCAAAGGGAGCGAAGCCAGGAGGCTGAAGTGGGAGCACGGCATGTCAATCAGGAAGGGTAGCTGCGGTGGTACCGAACTGAAAACTCCTTACCAAAGTTGCCCAAGAGAAAACAGGGCTTGTTTTCTCTGCAGAAGGACAAAGAGGAAATAGCTAATGACACTGTTTTCAAATAGAATTTGAAAGTCATATGTAAGGAAGCGTGGTGTCCTTCAACTGTACATTTCAGTGGATCTGAGTTTTAGGATTTGTGAATCATTCGTGTGAGACAAAAGAAAGGACTGGGAAAGTGTCACAAGTGTGAATTTTTGCTGTGACTTCATCTATCTATCTATCTATCTATGCATAAATATATACAATCATTATATTTTAAATCAAAAGTTATAGATTAAATGCTATTTTAATGTTGGCATTGTGTTAATAAAAGTTATTTTAATATGAAAATGATAGGTATTACATACCCTTGGAATAAAAGATAGTCCTTGTGAACACATTTTGCTTTATAAAATATATCTAAACGTCTTCTTTTAATGATCAATGACAACTTTATCACAGACCTGTGCCCGAACTTTGATGACAATTGGGGACACATTTATAAGTACGGAGGATAGTCATGGAAATAGGTGAAGGAGAGGTAATTTAAGGTTAAATTTGACTATAAAAAAGAAAAATATAATTTTAAAAAATAATGAGTGCTTCTTTTTGGTAAGAGGGCTGATTATAAAAGAAAAGTGGCTTCTTGCTGAAAAGTCGTCTCCATGTCACTGGAAGCTTCCACAAAGGCTGTATGATGGATTCTGAAATACCCAGAGGCACATGAGAGAGAAGCGCCCACCAGGTTGGACACAGTACTAAGCCCCGCATATTTATTATCTCCATTAATGCTAAGAGAGGCTGATGAACTTTCCCAAGGCCACACAGCATGTAAATAGGAGACACGGAATTAAAACCCAGGCCTACCTGCGTTTGGTGGTGCTTTATTTACCTCCATGTATTGTACTAGAAATAGTCTGGGAGGCTGAACAGGGTCTTCACAAATATACTCAACAATAGTGACAAAAAATAAATTTCCTACTTTTTTCTTTTCCTCTTGCATTTTGACATTACTCATTGTTTAACTTAAATTTTTGGTCCTTAAACAGCCTTATGGATAGACATTTGCTAGACCAGGTGTCAGTAGCCTTTTCCTATAAAAGACTAGAGATTAGATAATTTTGGTTTTGCAGGCCATAATTTCTGTCTCAACTATTCAACTCCGCCATTGTTGCATGAAATCAACCATAATCAATGTGTAAATCAAGGCATTTGACTGTGCTTGAGTAAAGCTTTATTCACAAAAGCAGGTGGCAGGCTCCATTGGCCTGAGGGCTGTGGTTCTCTGACACTGGTGCTAATGACACTGGAGGTCTCTTTCCACTCAGTTCTCTGCTCCTTCCCACAGGACAAGGACTTTTATCTAATTGATTAGTTTAGAAGAGGGAAGTCTTTTCCCCCTGCCCTCCTCCCCTCAATCTGGCTCTCTCCTTTTCTCTTCCAGTATTTCAGTCTGTTCTCTGCTTTTAGTGAAGATCCTTCCATGACAGAGGCCTGTGGTTGTTCAAGTCTACTTGTAACTAGGTGGGAGTGTTTAATCGTCAGGCATATATTTTAAGACAGTTTCTTACCCCGGTGTGACAGCCAGCCTATCCCGAATGATGCATGGGGTAGAGCACAAGGACCTCCTTCCTATGCCCATATTTAAACACATCTTCCAACTCAGCACTTTAGCAGGAATAAAGCTGATATTTAGATTTCCATACATCTGAATCCTGTGGCTAAATCCCAGTTGGTTCCAACGTAGGGTGATCTTGTATCCATCCCTGCAAAATCATAATTGGTCCCCACACGAAGTTTGGTTCTGAGATTGGGAATGGTGGTGCTACACGCGCGCATGAAGAGGTATGAGAAGGTTTGTAACTCCAGAGTGGAGGTCTCTGGGCAGAGCAGAGGCCTCTCACACCGGTGAATTAATTGCATGAGAGAATTGGGACAAGAGACGAGGGTGTGCTTTAGTGTACGTAGAGAGTGTGGGCAGGGCGAGCGTCCTCATGTGTGAGGAGGGGCTTGCCTACTGTGAGTCTCTCATGGCCACCTAAGGAGGGAGGACCTGGGTTTTCATTTTAGCTTTCTCACGTATGCGACACAAGCAAAAGAGGGAGGGGTAAAATATAACATCTAAAATGCAGTCAGCTTCTCTGATACAGTAGAGACAAAGAAGAGAAGTTTTATTTAACTAGGTACCCTATCCCTGCCCACCTGGAATTAAAGATACATATGTAAGTATTTCCTCTTGATTCTTCTGTGTATTCCTATATAGAATATTTCTTGTCTTATCAGTTTATCCGCACTCATAGTTCAACACATCTGGAGCAGAGTACATGTCCTTATGTGCAAATGTAATTAATCGTTCCTTTACCTAAATGATGCAACCCACTTAGCTAATGCATTTAGATAAACATACCCAGGCACACTCAAAAGGGGTTGTTGTCAGATTGGTATGATGCTGAGAATTTTATGGACCTCTCTACTGCTAATAATTGTAATTATATCTAAGTTTTATTGCATTTCTCCAAGATAAAGTCAAATCTTCCAAACTGGAATGAAAGAGGCTAACGGAAGGAGGCACCACCAAGTTTCCCAAGATATCACATTCCCCAAAGCATCTAAAGGTTAAGAGGCACAAAATTTTATACAAGTGAGAAGTAATGCTTTGTGTAGAAAGAAAGTCTACCTCAATATTATATTATGGAGTAATCTGAGAAAGTATCCAAATGGAACCTCACACCTCTCACTGTATAATGATTGTGCCTTTTCACAAGGTCAAATAAGACATACGAAATATAAACTTCGGTCTTTAGGAATGAATGCCAGAGTTGCTGAGACATTTCCAAATGTACAACGAAGTAGAAAACGTGTGATCTGAAACCCTCTTGTTTAAAGTATATTTGTTTTGCAACCTTGCCTGGTTTTTTTATTTTGAATTATGGAATATTGCATTCTTTAATGTCCTAAGCAAGGCAAAATAAGTTTATGCATTCATTGAAGATCCAAAATTTCCATTCTAGTAAAAAATGTTTACACGGTTGGGAAATCCCCTTCCCTGGCTGAATCATGCCAAGAGTCTCTCCATGGATTTGTTATGAAAAGACCTTTGTGTATTCTCTCTCCCAATCACTGTTGATCAATGGCATTTCTGCATTCTAGGAACTCTTAAGGATTTCTATGTTCAGACACCTGCTCAATTGGATCAAAATAGAGAAGAATATGGAAGCATTATTTCTTGATAACCATCTAGATCCCAACGGCATTATGAACCAGATGGTACTAAGATTTTCAGTACATTTGAGGATCTAAGTAATTCTTATGGATGAAGGCTATGGTCAAGAGTCAGTGGTCAGAGAATGTTTGAGGTTTGGGCTGGTTGTTTAAGGTCAAAGCAATAAATAATCCAGAATACTAAGTATTTTAAAGAAAAGGCACCCAAGTGAGTCAATGGCATGCGATTGAGCTTTTAACGCCATAGTTGGAATTGTCCTCTGTATGTTCTACTTACTACTTCCTAAATGGACGTTCTTCAGTGTCTTAACTCTTCTAAGTGTATGGGCATGGGACACTGGAGGTAGAAGGATAGGTATACAAGTTAGTTTAGAAGTGATTTAGTAGAAAGAATTGTATGAGGAATAAAAAGAGATTCTTTTGGTCTAGATTTTGACACGCTCCTTTTGACCATTTTTAATTTTCTCAAGAAGAAATATTTTGCAGAAATATGGATTTGTTGCCAACTTAGAAATTGACATCTACTTGAATATAGGTCACTATAAATTAGATATAAAGAAAGGTCAAATTTAATAAAAAAGAGTTATCACTGTGAACAAGAAAGTACTGTTTACTATTATAGCATGGGCTTATATTAGAGCCATGTTAAAAACAGTGTCTAGGATTATAAGATAGGTTCTTAAAAATCATTTAGGCCAATTCCCTACTTAAAAAAAAAAAAAAGGAGGAGGAGCAACTTTGGGATATTATGACTAAGGCTATTTCCCAAGACCACACAACTATTTGGTAGATAAACTAAATTTTAAATTAAAGACTCCTGATTTCTAATGGAATGTTCTTTCTAAAAAGCTGGCAGAGTATGGTCCCAAAGTTTAAGTCATATTTCAAATTCGTTGTTCTTATACATGTAAGCTGTTTAGTTTTTTGTCGCTCCATTCTAAGCTACTCATCTATATGTTGAAAGATCATTAAATAAATAATTACTGAATGTAGTATAAAACATAGGGAATTTGATCATGTCAGTATGTCCCATGTAGTTTACGTTCAAACTATTGCATAAAAAATTTGTAGCCCTTCAGACAGCTTCTCTATCCTCCTCCTTTCAGCTACTTATTCCTGCTGGCCTTGCTTGTATTCAGGCTAGATTCAGTTTGCAAGGTATAGACGTTATTGTCTGACATCTCCTCTATCCAGCTCTTATCTTTTCCCAGCTGCTGCTGCGGGGCCACCCTATCATGGTTCGCTTCAAGGTAGGTCTACTGGAGTCAGCTTGGTGGCCCTGCCTCCCACTGTCTGACCATGCTCCAGGGCTGAGTTAACTTTGATATGACAGTGCCCTAGGTTGGTATAAATTCTTGTCCTCCACTGCAATTACAGAGAAAAGTGTTACCTATGACTGGTTTGATAAGATTCCATGATTCTGGACTCCAATATTAGCAAACATTAAGAAGCCTGACTGCCTAGCCAAATGAACTATGTCTTCAACCTATCTTTTGAGAACAGTAAGAGTAATATCTTGTCCCTCATCTGTTGAATCCATTCTTTTATTTCTAAGTTGGTTCAGAACCTTGGTAAAGAAGATGGGTAGCTTTATTTGTAATTCCTTCAACCAAAATGCAATATCAAGAGTAATCTTAGGATTTTTTTCTATATTTCCTGACTATAATAATTTATTTTTCTATCTTTTATAGCATAAACACACTGATAATAGAACACTGTATCTCTTCTGTTAGCTCATGTTTTAAATAACACTTTAATAATTTGATAGGAAAAGTAATATGCAATATGCTTACAAATCTTACATTACTTGTCAATATTCTACCATGATTTGAATTCTAAGGGTTTTTTCATAATACAGTGAAAGTGCCAGATATCTGTATCTTGTAAAAGGTCATTCTACCCATTATATATTTCAAACAGTTTCCCCAAATGATGACATGCACAAACTGGAACTCATATATATTTTTGCATTACCTGCATTCAAATTTCTCCCTTGCCAATAGACATACTTTTTAAATCATTCGTAAATCATGTTTATAATCTTTTGCCAATTAATAATGCAATAACTACAGCACAGAAATATTACCAGTAAGTGGTTTATTGGTGATGTGTTATCATGGGAGAATTTGGTACATGCAAAATGCATATAGAAATCTTCTCAAACAAAAGAGCAGTCAGAGGAATGTGAATGTAAAAATCCTATATTTGGGGATTTTCTAACCTAAGATGTAAAAAGAAACAAAAAAAGATAACTTACAGGCACATTTCAATTGCTAAACTCCTTAGATATGTTGATATCTTATATTTGATAGCTACACCGTATTGAACATTTTCTCAGGACAAGTAAAACCAATCCCCATAATCTGAGAATTGTAAGAAAATTACCCAATTTCAGAGGGAGAGATATAGAAATAACCACATAATAACCATAAAACAATATTCAAGATCCATTGTTTCAAAACTAGACTCACAGAAAACATAACCACAGAACATTAGAGATTGTCTGATCATAGCCCCCATTTGAGCTTTTATCTCCCTTTTTTGTTAAATGAGCCCTCAGATAATCTGAGTGGGTTTTACATCTCATATAAAAACATTACTTGCCCATTCATAATTCCGGCCAGTAGATTTCATATCCGATGATAAAGGAATATATGGATATCAAGACAGGCTAAAGGGAGATATTGTAGACAGTCTGTGACAGTCTGTAATAGATTGCTTACAAAATAGCTGCAATTATTCCCCTTCCTGTATCCATACCCTATCGCAAAGCCCTATCTAGTTCCACTCCCCTAAAATCCAGTTTACCTCTGTGACTTGCTTTGGCAAGACAATGCAAGGAAAGGGGCAATGTGTCAGTTTTGAACCTTGGCTCTAGGGGAGTGGCATGCATCTATTCTCTTTCTGCTTTCTCTTGGACTCTTGTTCCCACAGCAAAAAGAAGTCCAGTCTAGTGTTCCAGAGCGTGCAATGTCACTTGGAACAAAGATGAGTCATCCCAATCGAGATGCCACAACAAAACTGGTAGCTGATCACAGCTGCATGAGGGAGTCCCATGGACTAGAAAAATGGCCTGGCCAAACCCAGTCCAAATTGCTAATCTACAATTGTGGGCCAAACAATGGTTGTTCAGTTAAGCCATAACTTTTAGGGGAGTTGTTATGTAGCGGGAGCTAGTAGATATTCAGTCTTCCTCAGCACTATTAAAAAATGTTCTTGTTTGCTAGATTAGTGACTACTAACATGTGAGGCTCTGCCCAACTAAAAGCCTAAAGAGAGGAACAATGCCCTTCTAAGATGGCAGCTCCCACTCAGGTTGAAATCTGACATTAGTGCCACTGGAAATGCAAAATATGCCACTCTCTGGTCACCAGCAAAGGATGATCTGTTGCAGCCAGGTCATCTCACTAGTAAGATTAAAGAGTAGAGCTGATAATAAGAAAACATCCCTTTGCACCCAATGGTGAACATCAGTGACTTAGGACAACAGGATTTCTTTGAAATTAATCACCAGAGTGCCATTGCCCAGCTGCCATTGGCCAACACCAACGCAGAATATAAGATGAGGAGCTCTCTTGTTACTCCAGCCAAGTGACCATTTAGAAAGCTTGATGTGTATTGTCAGGAAGATGAGGGATATAGCAAATGGAATTTGACACTTGCTTTGAGAAGTCCCTTCTGCCAACAGCATAGAGGAGACATGGGATACCTTGAGAACAAACAGTCTGTGATAAGAGATAAGACAGCAAAAGCATTCGTGATTGGGCCAGATGTGGACCCTGTGGAAGTGGGGGTAGACAGAGTGGTCCTGAGGAGTTTACCCAAGAGGGCAGCCTGGAGGGGTAAGGTGCCCCCAACTATGATAAGGGTGATGGGAGGTGAGGGCCTGAGTCAAGTTGTCAGTGACTGTGAGGAGTTATTGCCTAAATGAAGAAAACTGGAACTGAGAGCAATTGAGTAAGCACTTCATATAGCCCCCACTAAAATACAGCATAAAGGGAGGAATTAGCCACATATTTTGAACATTTGGGTCAAATAAAAAGTCCTAAGAGACTTTTTCTTTCCCTTAACTCTCCTCTTGTCATTTCTTCCTGCTCAGAAGGAACCCAAAACAGCAACTGATGATTAGAGAAGAAAAGGAGTGGAAAAGAAAGAAACAAACCACAGACCCTTCCCCATTCCAAGTTTTCTGGTTTAAGTCAGGCCTAAGCTTTAAATTTTTAATTTTTTTTTTTAAATTGGGTGAGTAATCTATGGTTTGATATTACGTTGAGAGGGACTCCTTTTAAATACAATGGAAAAAAATAGACTATTTTTCATTGCTTGAAAATAACCAGAAAACTTTTTCTTTTCCTTTAATATCATCCAAGGAGAGAAAAGCAACTCCAGTAAATTGCTTTGGGAAGACATTGGTGAGAAAGAATAAAGTGACACAGGAACAAGTCCAGCTCAAACAATACATAAATTGTACATAAATAGAGTTAAAGTTCTAATTCCCTTTAGAAGACCCATGTTTAATAATAATAAAGAAATAATCTTAGAAGAAGCAATGATTTTATTCAACCAAAAAATCAATGAACTATTAAATGTCTAAGTGTTGGGGAAAAAAATGAAATCACAGAAGTTTCCTTCCACAATTCCTAGCTAGTTGGTATATTATGCTTTCCCAGGTACACGAAGATATCGTGCGGGAAATGAATATCGTTATTTTTCCATTGCTGCAATATTTGTACAAGAGTGCATCCCATTTGGGCCTCCCTTCTTCTTGGCATTTTTTTTTTTTTTTACCCATTTTATTGTCATCCATTTATTTGATCAGCAGCTATTTATTGTCCATCTACTTTGCAAAACCATGTAACTGGTACAAGAGATAAAAGGAGAAAGCCACTGCCCCATTCCCCACTAAAAGTTCATTAAATGGTAAGGAAGAAAAAACATCAGACAAATGCATCCATACAATTGAGATAAGTAGTTGGCACGTGAAAACACAACAGAGGCTGCCTGCTTCAGCCAAGATGAATTGGGAGGAGGGGACCTTTCTGAGCTAAATTGTTAAGAACAAACAGAAATGTATTCTAGGCAGAGAACCGGGAAAAAGGGGTCCTAACAGAAGAACACAGGGGATAAACACATAAAGAATCAGAACCAGCATGATGTGTTCAAGGAATGACACATGTCTCCTCCGGCTGCAGAGAAGAGCATTTGGGTCCAAGATGGAAGTGAGAAGAATAAAGAGGTAAGAGCCAAATCTTGACTAGCCTTATTCCGAAGGCAGTGAGGAACCCCGCAGTGGGAAGATCCACTTTCAGGTTTACATTTTCCTTAGTCAGTATTGTACTGAATCTCCAAGGCATCCCCTACCTAGCAGCCACACAGTCTTCTGCTGCATGCCCTGAGGGGAACACGGTTTCTGTAAGTCTCCCTGCTTCCCTAAGGTCCGGGCTGTCAGGTGGTCCTCATTGTCTAGTCCTTGGAAATGCAGCAGTAATTCTGCAAAAGAGAGCTCAAGGAGGTAGCTCTACAAGACTGACAACCATCTGCCTTCTTCCCATTTCTCTCTGCTCTGGGGACATTTTGTTATAAGAGGAAAAGAGACTTAGCAAGACAGGAGAGAAAGGAGACTCCAGTAGCCCCCACCCCTTATCCACAGTTGTTCTCTTTGTGGTCTCAGTTACTCACCATCAACCACAACCCAGAAGCAGATGATTCTCCTTCTGACCTATCATCAGGAGGTCAAAAGGAGCACAACACCGCATCACAATGCCTGTGTCGCTTGTATCTCCTCACATAGGCATTTTGTCATCTCACATCAGCACAAAAAGAAGGGCGAACACAGTGCAATAAGATATTGAAGCATGAGAGACTACAGACTCTGAGAAACAAACTGAGGGCTTCAGAGGGGAGGGGGGTGGGGGAATGGGATAGACTGGTGATGGGTAGTAAGGAGGGTACATATTGCATGGTGCACTGGGTGTTATACGCAACTGATGAATCATCGAACTTTACATCAAAAACCAGGGATGTACTGTATGATGACTAACATAATACAATAAAAAAACATTAAAATAAAAAAAATAAATTAAAAAAAAAGATATTTTGAGAGGGAGAGAGAAACCAGTCACGTGATTTTTATTGCAGTGCATTCTTATAATTTTTTCTATTTTATTATCAGCTATTATTAATCTACCGAGCCTCATTTATAAATTAAACTTGATCATAGTTATGCATATAGAGGGAAAAACAGTATCTATAGGGTTCAGTACTTTCTACAGCATCAGGCATCACCGGGGGTCTTGGAATGGATCCCCACAGATAAGAGGGGACTACTGTGATTGAAGAGGGGATAAAAGAGACACCAAAAAATACCAGTTTAAAATTAAGATAACAGAGAGTTGGAACTGAGAAAAGAGAAGAAAAATCAAGTAGAAAGAAGTGAGGGATAGTAACTGAGATTTGGCAGGTAATCAGTATAACATTTGTGCCCAGGTGGCTGGCAGAAAGAAAAGAATAAAGCAAGCCAGCAAAAGAAAGATTAATAAAGGAGTATAAATATAATGGTGGTAAAGAACATTTTATTACAATACCTTATTAATTTAGACTGCATTATTTAATACTTGGCCAATAGCACATAGAGCACTTAGATACTATTTCAGTGGATGTTATGGCTCTAATATAAAAGGGAAATCAGAGAATATGTATTTTGCCTTGTATCTACAAAGGTCAAATGAACACTGAGGTGACTAGTGTCTGCTGGTGCACAAGTGGTCAGTGCTGATATGGAACACCCCTGCTTCCTCACCTCTTCTTTATAGTTACACACATGGGCTTCTCAGCAAATGTTTGTGGCTGGGGGTGAAGTGATGAACAGGAAGCCACAAAATAAATCAATGGTCAATATGTAAAGAGAACTCTAGACTCGTGACTTGCATTTTTAATCGTGGCTACACAAAGTTGTTCTCACATGCATGAAAAGCAGTAAAATCACTTGAGGGAGACTTCTTCCTGCTTCCTCATGATTCAGTACTTTAATCCAGGGTAGGGTTTCTCGACTGTGACACTGTAGACACTTGGGGCCAGGGAATTCTTTGTTTGAAGAGAGGTTCTGTGCATTGCAGGATATTAACAGCATCTCTGTGCTCTACCTAATAGACGCCAGTAACATGACAACCAAAAATATCTCCAGATATTGCCAGATGTCCTCTCAGGTACAAAATCACCCCCTACTGAAAACCAGTGGTCTAGTGGGAATGGCAGTAGATCAGGTTGCCCCAGAAACCAGACCTAATTCCAGAACTAAGTGTACGACTTGAGGCAAGCCAATTTTCTTTCACGCTGCTTCCTCATCTGTCTAGTGACAAACCTTCTCTCACTGACCAGGCTCTACTCAGGCTCCCTGGACTCTTTTCCAACTAGTCCTGACTTTTGGACTCCTGTGTTCCTCTTGGCATTGTCCAGCTGCAGCAAGGATTCCGATGAGCCAGTTAAACCAGAATTCACACTCTCAAGACCTGATCATACTCAATGTCTAATAGGGGTTCCTCACCACCACTCTTGAGGCAACATCTGATCACCCTGGCTTATCTTCACCAAGAATCCTGTTAGATCACTTGAGCCAGAATCCTCCCTACCCTTGAGATTTCCTCTTGTTAATTTTCCTTCACTGACCCTCACTTTGCCCCTTGACTATGACTTCCCCCTTGCACATGATGCGAACTCATTGTAAAATTCCATCACAGCTGTCCTCATACCCACCATGATGAATAAAGTTTTCTAAACTGTGCTTTAACAGGGACCACTGAATAATTTTTCTTTGACACCAGTTCTTTTTTACATGGCCAAGATGCATTAGATGTGAATCTTAACTAAAGGAGAAGTAAAGTTAAGAAGATTGTCAAAACAGCTCAAGTCTGGAAAGATGCTGGTCTACAGCAGTCATTGATGCAGAGAGTTTGGTGAAGACTGGAATCATGGATAAGAATAAAAGTTATAGCTGGGGGGTTGGGAGTCATTGTCAAGAGCAAAGAGCCAAGTGAGTATGGAAGATGAAGAATGAGGAGGAAGACTGATGGCAGTGGAGTCAGTGGGGTCAGTGTGGAGAGGAATCGGATACAGGGAAGGAAGAGGAGAGAGTGCGTATGATTCAGGTAAAACTAAGAAGGAGGCACCACGCACATGCCCAGTGCACCTGCTTATGCAGGGCTTCGTGCCTGCTCTGAAGGTCAGCACAGCAGCGTGATAGAGGTACAGATTAGAGAATGCTCGCCCCTAGTGTCTCAGATGTCACACTTGTATTTCATGCTTGACTTCAAAAAGTATTTATTAAACTAAGCCACTGGCCCGGGCACTTCATTATCTCAGACCTTTTTTTTTTTTTTAATATTCCGAACATCTGATTCCTTTATTTGCAAACACTGAGATAATCCCTTCTGAATACTCTGATGTATCTGAAACGAGCTACAATAGATCTTGAATCGTGGTAGGTTTCTAATAAAGCCTATATTACATCCTTTCTTTCTCCTCTCCTGGGAAGCACAAATGTAAATAAGACATAATACTTTCTTCTATTAAAGAAGGAGAAGTTGTGGAAAGAACGGGTGGTTAAGTGTTTTCCTAGCACACCACACATACATACAGTCATTCTTCACATGCTTGTGTGAAGTATTATTACCCTGTGTTAATGGACAAGAAAAGTCAAATTCAGAGGGAAAAAATAAGTTATCTAATATCGATGTGAATAGTTACATGAGCTGAAAGTCATACTGGTAGATGACCCCAGAGTCCACCCAGTTTCACACACAGCATGTCTCTAATCTTAACATCTACCCCAGTAGAATCAAGCGGGTGAATGTTATTTGTAAAAATAAACACACTATAAAAATACAAGATGTTATTATTACTTCAAAGTCAGGAAGAGGAAAACACACCTGACAATTGGGAACAAAGTTGGCATCCCCAATATATCATATCTCAGAATTTTAGAGGAAGTTTTTGTGATTCCGTTAGCTGTGGGAGTAGCCAAACGATTCTAGAAATGTGAAATGAAACAGGTATCAAATATTTGGAAAGCCTCCAAACTTGGCAAAGGGATTGGCAAGCATTTTTAAATTCAGACTTTCACTCCAACTTTGCTAACTGAAGAATGTGGGCAAGATTGCAATGGATGAAAATATCCACAATACTTATTTTCTCTATTTAAAATGCACAGAGTAATTTCTGAATCCATAATACTTTCACAAAAATCCAAGTCAACCATTCTATCTAACAGACCAAGCAATTTTTTATTTTCTATGAATGAGAGAAATGCACTTGCCTGAATAGAAGAAGCTACCCTATCAGGTGGTGAGAAGCAAAAAGAAGTCTTTCTTCATCATGGTTACGATAATACAACATTTTCTGAAAACTTCTTTTCTCTTTACCCAGAACAACCTAAATAAATAAATAAATAAATAAATAAATAAATAAATAAAAATTAAAAAAAAAGATAATCAGTGAGCCCTTTTTGCATGGAAATATTTGAAGAAGCTCATATATCATAAGTCAAATGTTTGGTCTTTTCTTCCATTGTCTTACCTGGGAAAGAAGGAAAGTTGAATGAATCTGCAGTTGCTTAAAATCGTTCTACTTCAAATTGCCATATCTTAGTCTTTGACATTTTATCAGTGCCATGCATTGGAGAAAAATGGTCTTTAATAGGATAGTATTTAAAATAAGAAGGCACAACCTTGTCATTATTACCAGCACAATGGCAAGGCTCACTGGAATCAGCCATCCAAGCTACAGAGGGGCTTGAAGTTAATTACATCACCTGAGACAATAAGTTGGTCTTTGTGGTTCCAGTTATCTCTGCACACAGTTGGCTCTATTTTTTTGTTGTTGTGTAATGTCCCATTAATCACAGTTACATTTGTTCCCTGCTGTGTGATTCATCATCCTTTCTCCCTGAAAGGACTTCCTTTCTCCAGGACTCAAGATAAACCACTAATTTAAAGTGGCAGTGGCCAACCTTGCCTATCACAATGGCGTCGTTTGAATGAGGAGGGTCAACAGCAACATGCACAGACTCTAGGAGCTTCAGTCGATTCAAATTATCCCCAGTGATTGGGTTCAGGCACTGGGACAGAGATCAGGTGTGACAATTACAGGATGAACTCTCGAAATGCAGCTGAAGGTGCATTTGCCTTTGGACCATTTCCAAGCACCATTTATTCGAAAAAGATGACAAAGTGCAGTATGTGGAGAGGAAGCAAAGTGTAGCGGGGAAGACACTGAACTCAGTGTTGGGAAATGTGCTCTAACTTTTGCTTTAAAAGAAAATACCTGTATGACCTTGAGCAAGTAATTTCATCACCCTGGATTTCATTGTCTTAATAAAAATAAAGAAACCGAGAACATGGAACAGGTGACATGTCTCATTTGGCATAGGGAGGTTTCCTTTTGATAAGAATTTCAACGAAAGTATCATATAACACATTTTGAAATGTTTTTAAAGATTACAGATTATTATTTGGGGGATAAATAGACTTCAGCTGTGAGTTATAGCTCCTTCCCTTTAGGGAGACCAGGATTCGGCATCCAAGAATCCGAGTCCCGCGGGAGGAGGGAGTAGCTCTCTGCAAGTCAGTGCTTATTTTATTTTCATCAGCTACTAATCCTAACTTTGCCGAACAACAGTAAATCCCTCTTAACTCTCTGGTTTATTATTTTATGCAATTTAGCAGCCAAAGGAAGACACCGCTTGTCTGATTCCCTTCAAGGCATTCCTTGAGTTTAGGTACAAAAAGCCCATTTCAAAACACAAGTCGCTAACACCAAAAAGAAATTTCCAGAGACCTGGACTATTGATGAAAATTTTGAAATTGCAAACCAATTATTATCTTAATATTGTCACATAAATATGGTAGATGGATAATCATTTTCATCACATAAATTCTTCCTCTCAAGATGAGACATTGCAGGAATATCTCCCCTCGAATTCTGTCCCCTGTGCTGGTCTAATTCATCCATTATAGTACAGGCCACCATTTTCACTGTTTCTTTCTACCTTAGTGCACTTCTTAAAAACAGGGTCTGGACATCATACCTTTGAAAACTCAATTCTAGCATGATTCCTAGACGGGGAATTTAATAAATATTCCTGGCAAAAATGTATCGTCCAGGGCAGCGTTGATCGAGGAGTACATATTTTCCAGCCCTCCAGCCCCTCCCCCAGGTCTTAGGAGGAGCTCCTAATTGCTTGATTTCAGAGAACTAATAATAGCTACAATCATATACTGTCTAAGGTGTGCTCTGGGCCAAACATACTTCATTTATAACTTCATAACATGTGCAACGCAGTGGTTCCCACCTCTCCCTTTTATATCTGAGAAGACTGAGGCTTGGAGAAGCTGAATCACGTGCACAGAATCATATACCCACTAGGCAGTGGGTTGAGAACCACACCTGGGTTATTGGTTCCCTATGCCTGTGTGTGTTCCATTACTTAGCGCTGGCTAAAGCATATTAACCGGTAGACTTATGATTACCTGGAACCAGAGACTTAATCTATGTGGGGGTCTGAGGAAATCATCTGGCATGGCTCTTTCTTATGGCCAATATGTCAGGTACCATAAGTTTTTAAATTAAGAACCGATTAAGATGATAGGGAACATGGGGGACATTTAGACCAAAAAGAATGGGCTGCATGCGGCATTTAAAAACCAATCCGTACCTTAATAAAGATAAGTGCTTCTCAACCAGGGGCAATTGTGTGCCTCACAAGACATTTGGCAATGTCTGGGGACATATTTTTTTAGTTATTGCAACTGGGAGAATGACTGCTACCGGCATCTAGGGTGTAAAGCCAAGGGTCCGGCTAGATATCCCGTAACGCACAAGGCAGTGAATGATCTGGCCCAAAATGTCAACTTGCGCCAAAGTTGAAAAAACCTGTCATAGATAATAATGAATTAGAAAATTGGGCACACATTAAGAATAACAACAAAAGCTCTATACAGAGAGAAAAACGTAAGAAATATTCAGACTTGGGGCACCCGGGTGACTCAGTGGATTAAGCGTCTGCCTTCGGCTCAAGTCATGATCCCAGAGTCCTGGGATCGAGTCCCGCATCGGGCTCCCTGCTCAGTGCAAAGCCTGCTTCTCCCTCTCCCTTTCCCTCTGCTGTTCTCCCTGCTTGTGCTTGCTTTCGCTCTCTCTCCCTCTCTCTCTCTCTGTGTCAAATAAATAAATAAAATCTTTAAAAAAAGAAATATGCAACTTGTTTTTGGGAAAAATAATATAATTTTTGTATAGGATGTAGTTATAAAAAAGAAATGGGGAAATAATACAGCTCATTCTAGGTTAGAGAAACTTAACACAGTAGCCCCCTCTCATCTGTGGTTCCACTTCCCGTTGTTTCGGTGACCTGTGGTCAACTGCCTTCCACAAGAAGGTGATCCTCCTTTTGACATACAGTCAGAAGGTCAATCGTAGCCTAACACTACATCATAGTGCCTGCATTATTCCCCTAACTTCATCTCCTCACATAGGCATTTTATCATCTCACATCATCACAAGAAGAAGTGAGAATACAGCATATTTTGAGAGAGATACTACATTCACATAACTTTTATTACAATATATTGTTATAATTATTTTATTTTATTTTATTATTAATTATTAATTTCTTACTATGTCTAATTTATAAGTCAAACTTTGTCATACGTATGCATGCACAGGAAAAACACAGTATTACAGGGATGGTACTATCCTTGGCTTCAGGCATCCACGTCTTGGAACGTATCCCCCGTGGGTAAGAGGGGACTATTGTAATGTAAATATGGCAATTCTTCATAAATTAATCTCCACAGCCAATGAGATCCCACAACATTGTTCACTGAAATTCTGAAAGAGCTTAGGGCACAAGTATGTGTGGTAGCAAGGTTATTGTGCGAGCAGTAAAACTTGTGGGATCTTGCAGGACATTGTAAAAACTTTCCCCTTAGTGAGAAAAGCCAGCACAGGAAGATTTCAACAGGTGTAATTATTTTCAAGTCTCCATCAGGCAACTCTGTGCAAATAGTCTGTGTGTCCACATTGCGACAGGGGCACTGAGGGCTGACGAAAAGGACATGTCTTAGCGGGATCAGCAAGAGATGGTGGTGTTTGTTCTCAGATAATGATGGTGAGGGTTATGGACATGGGTGGGTGAAAAGAAGTCTGAGGTTAAAGCTATAACAACATTCACTTTGCTATGGGTTCTCATCAACGTGGGGAGAGAAATTAGGAGTGACTTTAAGGTGTTGGCTAAGCACCAGCTGCAGTTTTGATTTGTCGTTTGGTGACGTGGGGATAACTGAGACAAGAGCAGTTTTGAGTGCAGGTGGAAAACAAATGTAGGTTTGGGGAATGTTAAGCTTGAGGTGTATTAGACATTGGATAGATGTCCCAGTAGACAATGGGCGTGAAGTTCACGGGAGAAAGCGGGACTTGAGATATACCTTTGGAGGCATCAAGGTTAGAGCGGCACGTAAAATCGTGCAATCAATGGGGTAATCTAAGGAAATCTGATGACAAACAGCAGCTCTAAAGACTGAACCCTGAAACATTCTAATGTTTAATGATCTGAGGAAAGAGAAAAATTTACTGAAAATGAGTGGCCCATGAGATTAGTGGACAAATTAAGAAACCATAAAAATTAAAGTTTAAATAATATATTTTATTACTTTCATTGTAATTGATAAAACTCTTGCTAGCAATTAAACTACTTCCCAAGAGTAATATTTTAAACAAGCTTCAAAATTAAATACTTTTAAATAATTTACTATTTAAAAATCACATATGTATGAAACTTACCCTAAAATGATAAATAATTCTGCTTGCATGTATTAGCAAAATTAAAAGAAAAGAAAAAAAAAAACAACCTGTAACCTGAAAAAGAGGAAATATTAAACATTTGTATTACCCCAAGCTAATGATAACTATCAAATAATATTTTTCAAAAATATTAAGTAATCTAGACAAATTCAAATAATGTGGTAGTAGGGAGCAAAATAATGTATATAATATGATATAAATTTCATTAAATAAACAATCAATGTGCATATATATCTAAATTCAAATATATGTATAATGTCTGGTTATAAAGAGAGGGAAAATTGAGATGAAAATAAGGAAAATTTAACAGTGAAATTATGGGTGTGGGTATCTTTACATTTCTGGAATCTTACAAATTTTGAAGATCTGAATAAAATTTTATAAGTTTTTTAATGTAACAACTTTATAAGAATATAATAATATACACTCATAGTCATACAATGTATTACTTGTGGTTTATTTTAAGTCTATAAAGATATTCATGCCATCAGCCTTAGATAATTCAAACTGTGTTCCAGTTAATGCCCCATCTTTGAATAATCTCCTTATATTTCTAGGGTGGCACTCTGCCTACTGCCACCAGAGTTATAAAAGTTTCATGCGTCTTACACATTTTATGAAGAAATATTTCCTTAAGGGAGTTATTGCCCACACTTTGAGAAATGCCTTTGAATGATGAAGTCACCCTTAGGGAATAAATACATAATGAAAGAGTAGAAATTGGTTTTGTATGCTGGCCACCGATACTTGACTACATCAACTACTCAAGTCCTTCCACTTTGTACGGCTATAAAATTGTTTCAGTGAGAAACAGTGGTCATTTTCCCACCCTTCCTTCCAAAAATAATTATTGCATTACTGATATGTGACAAGCACCAGTAGTTGTCGGTAATAAAACTGAATAAGATTTACTTTCTGCCTGCAGAAGAGAGACAAGCATACAGACAATTACAGTACAGCATGGTAGGTGCTAGAATACAGGCATATATATACAAGAGGCTTGGTATTAGAACATAGGTGCCTAAACAGATTTGGGATACAGGTGAGGAAGATCAAGAACACTTCTCTGAGGATGTGAAACTTCAGCAGAAACATGAAAGGCTAGCAGGAATCAGACAAAGATTATAATGAAGAGAATGAGCAGAGAAACAAGAGCCGGGAGAAAGGCTCAGGTGACAGACAACATGTCCCTATTATGCTCATAACAGGGAGAAGAAAGTGCATATCGTGGTGACACGATAAGATGTCACCACGGCAAGATGGCAGAAGCAGTCCACCCCACATTCAGACAATAAGGTTGCACATTCTGAACAATGTTAGTGCAGAGAATTGTTGCAGTTATTGGAGTTTTTATAGGATATATGCAAGATTCCAGTTGGTATGTATTTGACATGTATCCTTTACTAAACATGATATTCTTCATAGAAGTTAATTGGGTTAATGCCAGTTAATACCACCAGCCTCGTGCCACACATACTTAGGTAAATGTATGCTATTTGAGGGTAAGTACAAAAGTAATTTCACAAAGGGGTAGAATAGTTCAAGCTCACTTGGAGACTGGATTTCCAAGGTCTTTGGTACTTTGCAATTCTGCACAAAAAGGCATATTAGAAATAAACAACAATAGCACACTGTTTCTAACATTGCAGAAAAACCACGTGAGTCACTTCAATCCTATCATTCCACATGAACATTTAGAATACTTATTTGTATTGAAAATAGTGAAACAATGGGAAGTGTAATAGTTTCACTTGGTAAATCCAATGTTAGCACGTACAGAAAATTATTTTGCTGAATGTAAATGAGTAATATCTCTACAACTGAAATGAATTATTTTCAAATTGGCAATAATCTGTTTTAAAAGTGAAAAAGAGGGGCGCCTGGGTGGTACAATTGGTTAAATTTCCAACTCTTGGTTTAGACTCAGGTCATGATCTTAGGGTCATGAGATCCAGCCCCGCGTCGGGCTCCATGCTGAGCAGAGTCTGCTTGAATTCTCTCTCCCCCTTTACCTCCACCCCCCCTCTTGTGCTCTCTCTCTCTAAAAATAAATAAATAAATAAATAAATAAATCTTTTTAAAAATGCGAAAAAAAGAAAATAATGATTTTTAGTGATCATTAACTGTTACTGACAGAAATTCAATTGTAAGGAGGAAATATGATGCTGAGTGGAAGAAAAATGATCTCTGAACTGTGAAAACAGCAGATTTCCAAATTCATTCTTTTGTAAAGACAACACAAAATGGGCATAAATTGTCATAATCAAAATTTTCAGGACTCTGGAAATTAACCAAAAGCTTTCGAGAATTCAAAATTGTTTGTCCAAGAGAAATGACTGACTCTTGGTATGAACCGTGAGACTTGTGGTGTCCTAACTTGACCTTGTCCCATTTCCTGCTGTCCAGTTCTGTGATAACCTTAAAAATCAACCACTTGCTATCATGATGGTAGAATGGGGCTGGAGTTCCTTCAAACCTTATTCTCAGAATTTTGACATTATTTCACCTGTCTAGTGTTTTCCTTGAAGTCCCCATGTGAAACATCTTATTTGACCTAACT
The DNA here is from genome assembly GCF_024610735.1 of Ursus americanus. Lineage (NCBI taxonomy): Eukaryota > Metazoa > Chordata > Mammalia > Carnivora > Ursidae > Ursus > Ursus americanus. The sequence goes on along the minus strand of NC_142134.1, from coordinate 74,886,257 downwards.
CAGTGCTTACCCAGTGTGAAAAAAACTTTTCTCTGGGGGCTGTCAAAAACAATCACAGGAAATTGTATAACTTCCTAAGGAAGTGTTCCTATGTTTAATTTCACAGTTTCCTAAGGCAGTGGATAACAGTTGAGGCAAACAATAAACTAACTGAAAAGATTAAGAGGAAAGACTGGTGAATGAGATAGGCATGGGGCCTTGAAAGGCTTTGACACGTTCCTGGAAATGCCATGTGTATGTGTAGGTCTGTGTTCTTGCCCAGAGATTTCCACATGCTCATCTGAAAGGGATGCTCATCTGAAAGGGCTCCAGTTCTCATCCTTGGCTAAGTCTGAGGCTCTGCCCCAGTAGGAAGTGAATTATAAGGAAAACATGTCAATTGTCCATCAGTTGTCTATCTGAGTGTCTAAGGTAGGCACAAGCACGCATACAGAGCCCTTGGCAAAGACTGGGAGACTCACTGGTTACAGGCATTTAAGGAAACTGTACAATCACTAGCTGACTATTGAGTTAATATAGAAGAGAAATTTCAGTGAAAATACAGACTTTAAAGAATTAGTTGAGAAAAATCACTAAACAAAAAGAACAAACAATAGCAACAGCAAATCTTAGGAGGGATCAGGTGTGATTTACAGAATAGCCGTCTGATATTATTTTAAATGTCTTTTTTTTTAACAAAAACAATTATGAGTTATGAAAGAAGCAACAGAGTATAGCCCATATACAAGGAAAAAATTTGATCTACAGAAACTGTACCTGAGGAGGTCCAAGCATTAGACTCACTAGACAGACTTGAAACAGGGCTGTTTTAAATATTTTCCAAGAACCATATGTAACCTCATCTACAGAACTAGAGGAAAGTATGAGATAGATGTTTCACCAAATTAAAAAAAAAAAATCAGAAAAAAAAATTAGGAAAAAGAAAAAGAACCAAACAAATCCTCAAATTGAAAACACAATGACCGACACAGAAGAATCCTTAGAGGGGGTACACAGCATATTGCAGCAGGCCAAAGAAAGGACCCACACATGTGAAGATGTTATATGGAGATCACCCAGGCTGAAGAACAGAAAGGGAAAAGAATGAAGAGAAAAGAAGAGATGCTGAAACCTGTGGGACATCATCAAGCACATCACACTCACATAAAGGAATTCTAGAGTCTCATAGGACATGAAAAGGAGAATGGGAAACTAGCAATATCTGAAGAAATAAAGTTCACTTTCTACATTTGATGAAAATCTACATACCCACAAAGGCCAATGAAATTCAACTCAGAAATCCACACTTAGACACATCATAATCGGACAGAGGAATCAAAGACTGAAAATTTTGAAAGCAGCAAGAGAGACATACTTAGTGCACAAGGGTTCCTCAGTAAGATTAACAACTGATTTCTTAACAACAAAAAGATGAGGGTTAGAAGCCAATGTGTTGTAATCAAAGTGCTGAAAAGAGCATGTGGAATTTTTTCCAGAATAGACCATATATTAGTCATAAGAAAAATCAGTAACTTTAAGAGGATTAAAGTCATACAAAGTATATTCTCCTACTAAAATGGTATGGAATTGGAAATATATAACATGGAAATTTAGGAAATTCACAAATATGTGGAAATTAAACAATGCACTCCTACATAACCAATGGGTCAAAAAAGAAATCCTAAAGGAAATTCAAAAATACATTGAGATGAATGAAGAAGGAAACATAACATATAAAAACCTCATGGGCTATAATGAAAGCAGAGTTTAGATGGAAATTTATAGGTTTTTATGACTATATTAAAATGATACATAAAAAATACCTCTTTAGGGGGCGCCTGGGTGGCTCAGTCGTTAAGCTTCTGCCTTCGGCCCAGGGCGTGATCCCGGTGTTCTGGGATCGAGCCCCACATCAGGCTCCTCCGCTGGGAGCCTGCTTCTTCCTCTCCCACTCCCCCTGCTTGTGTTCCCTCTCTCGCTGGCTGTCTCTCTCTCTGTCAAATAAATAAATAAAATCTTTAAAAAAAAAAAAATACCTCTTTAGTTTTCTAGTGCTGCCATGAGAATATGCCCAGGTGACTCAAACAACGAAATTTTATTTTCTCAACACTTTTGGAGGCTAGAAGTCAGAGATCAAGGTCTTCACATGGTTATTTCCTTCTGAGGCCTCTCCCTTTGCTGATAGATGACCACCTTCTCCCTGTGTCTTCACATGGTCTTCTCTCTGGCCATCTGTGTCCAAATTCCTCCTTCTTACAAGGACATCAGTCATACTGGATCAAAGCCCACCCTGATGACCTCATCTTAATATAATTACCTCTTTAAAGACCTCTCCACATACAGTCACATCTGAGGCAGGCGTTGGTGGGATTTCAACACAGAAACGTTTGACCCAGGGGCATCAGGGCAGCCCAGTCAGTTAAGGTCCAACTCTTGGTTTGGCTCAGGTCATAATATCAGGGTCGTGATATCAAGCCCCATACATCAGGCTCCATGCTGAGTGTGGAGCCTGCTTAAGATTCTCTCTCTCCTGGGGCACCTAGGTGGCTTAGTCAGTTAAGTGTATGCCTTCAGCTCAGGTCATGATCCTAGGGTCCTGGGATCGAGCCCTGCATTGGGCTCCCTGCTCAGCAGAGAGCCTGCTTCTCTCTCACTCTCTGATTCTCTCCCTGCTTGTTCTCTCTCTCTCTCTCTCTGTGTCAAATAAATAAATAAAATCTTTAAAAAAAAAAAAAAAGATTCTCTCTCTCCCTCTCTCTCTGCCCCTTCCCCCACTTGCCTGCTCTCTCCCTTAAAAAAAAGAAAGAAAATGAAAGAAATGTTTAGCCATGAAATTATTCAAATTAAACCTAACCTTTCATCTTAAGAAAGTAGGAAAATAAGAATGAACTCAAAGTAAGCAAAAAGAAGGAAATGACAGTGATTAGAATGGAAATACAATAGAGAATAGCAAAATAGCAGAGAAAACCAACAAAACCAAAATGGGATTCCACGAAAAGATTAAAAAATTGACAAGTGAGTTACACTAAGAAAAAAAAAAGATGAAAGCTTGCTAAAATCAGGAACGAACGATGATGCATTATTAGCACCCTTACAGAAAGAGACAGGATAATAAGGTTTGTGAAAAGCAGAGCTGTGAGGCTTATTTGGCCCTTGTTTAGCAACATAAAGTGAGTCTCGGACCTGGAACAATGCCTTATGTGGACATAAGGAACCCTCATGTCTGCATTGTGCTTATTTCTGGGTTTGAGCATATCTTTCCCTGTTCTAGACTTGATATAGACTGCTTTATTCTACTCAGTCTATGTGTCATATGGCACCTGGCCAACCCCACTGCTCTATCTGTTCTTGCTGAGAGGGAAAGGGCTTCTTTGGCTGAAGCACAAAAAGGGCTCATGCAGTACCATCTCCCTGCATCAGCTGCAAGATGGGAGCCATTGGCCATGGGGACCAATGCTCATTCTTAATGCTGATCTTCTCCATCTCTTCTGTGTGTTCCATCTGGTGACCATGTGAGTCATATCTTTCTTGGTGACCCTGACACCAGCAAACCACACACTGTGTTGTTATTCTGGGACTGCTGCTTCTTCTGGGAAGCAGGACACTTGCTCAACACATGTAATACCATAAACATTTTGGATGCCAACAAATTAGCACTAAAGTTAAAAGCACATATTCCTAGAAAAACACAAACCACCTGAACTATTTCAAGAATAAATAGAAAATCAAAAGACACTCTGACAAGCAGAAAGAGTCGTTTATTCACCAAAAACCTTTCTACAAGGAAAAGCCTCGGATCGGATGGCTTCCCTGGTAAAATCTACCTAACATTTAAAGAAGAGTTAACATCAATCATTCACTAACTCCTCCAAAATACCGAGAAGGTAAAATTTTCCAACTTCTTCTGTGAAGTCAGTACCACTCTAATACCAAAATGAGCCAAACTTCTCACATAAAGGGAAGCTACAGACCAATAGCCCTTACAAATACAGACACAAACATTTTCAAAAAAAAATTAGCAGGAAACCAAACCTAGGAACACATGTAAAGGATTATACATCATGACCAAGTGGGATTTGTGTCAGGAATGAAAGGTTGGTTCAACATATGAAAGTCGATCCGTGTAACTCACCATATTAATAGAAAAATGGACAAAACTAATGTAATCATGTTAGAAATACCCACAGGATAAGCATTTGGCAAAATCCAATGCCCATTCGTGACAAAACTGCTCAGTAAACTAGGACTAAAAAGAAACTTCCTTAACCTGATAAGGGGCATCTATGAAAAATCCACAGTTAACATCCGACCTAACAGTAAAAGATTAAGATCTTTCTCCACCATAAGGATCAAGACAAGGATTTCTGTTCCCATCACCTCTATTCGACCTTGTACTGGAAGTTCTAGGAAACAATTATGCAAGGAAAAACAAAACAAAACATACAAATTAAAAAAGAAAAGGAAAACTCTTTTTATTCTTGGAAGCCATAATCTTTTATAGTCCTAAGAAATCTGCAAAAATAACCAGCAGGGCTAAAATCAAATTTAGCAATGTTGAAACTATCAATATAAAAACCAGTTCTAGTCTATAGGCCAGCAATAAATAATCTAAATTTAAAATTTAAAAATCATTTACAAGAGCATCAAGGTGAATAAAATACTTAAAAATGAGTATAACACAAAAAGTGCACAAGCTGTGTGTTGAAAACTGCAAAGGATCATTATGAGAAATTAGGGAAGATGTAAACAGATGAAATGACATCCGTATGCATGAATTAGAATACTCGATATTAGTAAGAGGACACCATTTTTTAAATTCACCTACAGATTCAGTACAATCCAAAATTCGAGCTGCCTTCTTAACAAAAATTGGCAAGTTGATCCTAAAATTCATATGTAAATGCAAGAGAACCAAAATTGCCCAATGTTTTTTTTTATAATAATATTTTTTGTTATATTATGTTAGTCACCATACAGTACATGGTTTTTGATGTAAAGTTTGATGATTCATTAGTTGCGCATGACACCCAGTGCTTGCCCAAACAATCTTGAAAAAGAAAATAAAATTTCAGGATTCACACTTTGCAATTTCAAAACTTACTACAAAGCTACAGCAATCGAGACTGTGTGGTACTGGCAAAAAAAATAAGTTTATGCTTATACGCCAGTGGAACAGAATTGAGAGTTCACACTAAGCCCATTCATTTAGGGTCAACTGACTTTTTATAAGGCTTCCAAGATAATTCACTAAGAGAAATAATACCTTTTCAACAAATAATGCTTGCACAACTGGTTATCCGCACACAAAGGAATGAAGTTGGACCTCGGGTTCACTTTCTGTACAAAAATGAACTCAAAATGTGTCAAAGACCTGACTGTAAGAACTAAAACTACAATACAAAATTCTTCAGGAAAATATGGGAGTAACGTTTTGTGACCTTGGGTTATAAAAAGAATTTTTAAATATGACACCGAAAGCATCAGAAACAAAAAGAAAAAAATACAAGATAAATTTGGCTATAAAAAAATTAAAACGTTATGTGCTTCAAACGGTAACATCAAGAAAGCAAAAAGACAACAAACAAAATTGAAGGATATACTTGCAAATCGTATACGTAATGAGCATCTGGTGTCCCGAACATATAAAGAACATTTAAAACTCAAGAGTAAAAAGACAAATAACCCAATTAAAACGTGGGCAAATAGTTGAATGGACATTTCTCCAAAGAAGATATACAAATGCCCAAGAACCACATGAAAGAATGCTTAACATCCTTAGTCACTACAGAAATTTAAATCAAAACCAAAGTAAGATGCTATTCCACACACACTTGAATGACTAACATCAACAAGATGGACACTAAAAAGTGTTGAAGAGAATGTAAAGAATTTGGAATAAAATTTTTAAAGACTTTTGAAATGAAAAATTGTGCAGCTATTTTGGTAAACAGTTTGGCATTTCCTCAAAATACTGTGAATAGAGTTACTATTTGACAAAGCAATTCACTCCTAGATATACATGCAAAATAAATGAAAACATATATCCGCACCAAAACTTATACACAGACACATAGCAGCAACATTTATAATACCCACAAAATAGAACAACAGTAGTGTTGATCAACCGAGTTACAAATAAACAAAATATAAAAAAATCCGAAAACTGGAATATTATTCCATTACAAAAAACAATGAGGTACCGCTTCATGCTACAACATGGAAGAATGATGAAGCCGTTATGCTAAAGGAAGGAAGTCAGACTTAAAAGGTCACATCTGGTATGACTCCATTTACATACAATGTAATAGAATATAATAGGCAAATCCTTAGTCACAGAAAGTAGATTGGTTGTTTCCAGGAGCTGGGAGAGGGAGGAATGGAGTGTGACTACTAATAAGTACCTAGGTTTTTTTTTTTTGGAGCAATGAAAATTTCCAGAATTAAATTATGGTGATGGTTGTACTTTAAAAGTGCAAATATTATTATGTGAGAATTGAAAGAGAAAGAAAAGAAAAGGATCTGTCTCACATGTCAAATACTCTATGTTTGCCCTGGATACCCCCATGTGGTCTGTCATATCATGCCCCAACTTGCTTCTCTCTTCTCTTGCTTCAATCGGCTTTGGACTCTCAACAGATTCTCATGAGGGCAGTTGCCATTTACTTATGGAAGACACAATGTGGATACACGTTATTAGATATACAATCAGTTGTCCAGGGAAAATGTGTTTATTTTTATTGGAAACAATGAAGAAATTCCAATTGTCCAAACCATAAACACGAGTGTGTGAGATCTTCCTTGTCGGAGCCAACTTCCTCCTAGGCTCCTACCCTAGCATATTCCACGAACCTGGTTGACCATCACAAGCCAGTGGGGTCAAACTTTCAGATACCCTCAGCTCATCCCTCTCTAGATGACATCGAATTCCCCAACTGTTGTTTTTAATTTGATGGGCTCACAGTTATCAAGTGTAGTTATTAACCTAAAATAATCCAAAATAAATGTCACTATAATCTAAGTCATAATTATATTGGAATTGAAGATAAGAGACTGAATTAAGTTTAAAATCAGTATGAGAAGTACAGTATAGGGGATACAATCAATAATTTTGTAATAACTTTTTATGGTGACCACACTTATGGTGATGATAATTATACATTGTATATAACTGTCAAATCACTATGTCCTACATTTGGAACTAATATAATATTGTATATCAACTATACTTCTATTAAAATGTTCAAATCAATGACTTCCTTATTATTATGTGATGTTTCTTAATAAATAACAGAAATAATTTATGTGGGACAGTGCAGTCCATGAATGGTAAAAGCATATGAATGGGAGATCCCATTGAGAGATCTGTATGAAGTATTCAAGAAATTTGGTTTGTGCTTTTACTGCACATCACTTTGAAAGGTGGTGTGTGTGTGTGTGTGTGTGTGTGTGTGTGTGTGTGCGTGCATGCGAGTTTACACACTCACAATGATGGCTACAGTGTATGTAATTATATATTTAGAGCGGTCATAGCCATTGGCAATGTAAAGTTTAATCATTTTGGTTACTGCTTTCGTAAGCTTTCATTAGGTTATACTGTGATGATAAACCCCAATCCTGTATCTCAACAGCCTCCAGCAACACAGGTTTCTTTCTTTCCTGTTTCACATGTCAGCAACTGCAGGTCGCTGTGGCTCTGCTCAGAGCCTCTATTCACATCACAACTCAGCTTTAAGAATCAACGCTTGCTCAACCTTATGATGAAAAGGAAGGAAACAACATCCAAACCATACAGGGATCTTAAAGCTTCTGTTTGAATGGGACAAGATCACTACCTTTTTCTTTCTACTGCCCACAGAAAGTCATAGGGTCGATCTTGACATCCACGATGTGCAGCCATCTCTATGTACTGGAGAGTGGTACCAGAAGTCACATGGCAACACACCAAGTTGCAAATTCTCTTACAGAGGAGAGAAAAAAATAAGGAAAATAAAACAATTTATGACATTAATGTTATGATCTCTAAGAAATCAGTCTTGTACTTACTTTTCTGCCTTTCAGACACTGCTCCCCTGTCTAATATCCTCCCACGTCTTGATGCCTGGCAACTCGTATGAATTCCCCACAATCAAGTCTCTCAATCTTGTTTTCCCAATGAAGGTATTTGGTACCTTTGTCTTTCCATAAACTTTTTTTTCTAAGCCTTTATTATAAAAATTAATAATATTCTACCATGATTTTTTAATTATTGATTTTTCTATTACCTCCGTCTAACTGTAAGCTACTCAAGACTAGAACTATAGAGAGTTCTCTTTGTTACTTGGATTCTGAAACTGTAAGCTTTCAGTGGGTATTTGATAAATTAGTGACAGAACACTCTCAAGATCTATTATTAAGATGGACATTTTACGTCTTATTTGATGACTTCCTTTTCCCTCCTTCCCTGCCTCCTTTCCACCTTTAATATTAGCTGAGTGCTTTCTATCCGTTCAACAATGTAGTACAGAAAAAGTAATGAATACAGCATTGCTTGTATCATTCAGGGAACCAGGTACTAGAAGACAGAAATACTTGAAGAAAGAGCCAGATTAACTTAAATAACGTCCACATTGATGTCACCAACATGAAGTTGATATCTGACAGCCTCCATATCTTACCAGCAATTCGATTGCAGAGCTTTTGGTATTCCAATTCAGGGAGTTTTGAATGGCATTATCTTAATTGCAGAATGTCTAAGGGAATTCTGAACTAATTTCCTTTATGTCAAAATTCTTTGGTCATGTTTTATGGTTGACACATTTTCTTTTATTTTTCAGACAGCTGGCCTTCGTGGCTCATGCAAGACCATCATTTCCTCATAAGTCTATATTTTTTATGGTTTTTAAACTGGCCAGCTGACATTTAAACAACTCTCATCCTATTACTATCCCAACATTCACCAAGTCACCATTATCATCTCGTCATCTTGACCCCAATATATTACAATCATCACCAATGCGTTCGTTGTTAATTAAATAATAAGTATACTATAAATGTTAACAATGTGCCATATCCCAGAGGGGTTCATCTGGATGTGGTTAAAATAAGAACTAGTCATCTGAATTAAAATAGTTACTGGTTGGGAGCGCCTGGGTGGCGCAGTCATTAAGCGTCTGCCTTCAGCCCAGGGTGTGATCCTGGCGTTCTGGCATTAAGCCACACGTCAGGCTCCTCCGCTATGAGCCTGCTTCTTCCTCTCCCACTCCCCCTGCTTGTGTTCCCTCTCTCGCTGGCTGTCTCTCTCTCTCTGTCAAATGAATAAATAAAATCTTTTAGAAAAAGAATAAAATAAAATACTTACTGGTTAAGATAAGGAGAAAGAGCAGAAACACTTTTTCTAGACAACTGAAGTTCTAGGAGAACAAAAAATGTCTTTGCAGTAACACAGTTTTTGAGATAATGAAATATCTACAAGTTTGGCACTCTGTTCAGAACAGACAAATCTAGATGGGATAAGGAAAAGAGCTAATTTTTGGTGGTATAACAAAGTTTGATCTCTTCTTTAAAATAGGTTTTCTCCATGATAGGTTGACTGAGTTAGCCGATAATCCAATCATCTAACATTTCAAATGCTTTTGAGGAAAACAATGGGCTCAGTTCCCTGAAATGATTACATCACTGTCACGGGAGGAAACTCCACTCTTTCCACCACTCTTTTAACTCCTTCTGTTTATAGAAAGAATATTGAGTAGATTCTATGTGTCATGCTTCAGAAGGAAATTTAAACAATTGTCACCTCCCAGAGATGGTGAATAAACTGTGAGGAAGCTGGAAATATGCCATTGGAGCAGAATATTAGCTACATAATTGCTGCATAACAAGTTACTTCAAAACATGGAAGCTTGAGACAGCAATACATTCATTATCCCACACAGTGTGTGAGTGGGGAATTTGGGTGTGAGTTAACTGAGTATCTCCAGCTTAAGATCTCTCATTAGGTTACATTCAAGATACTCCCCAGACTTGTCATCTGAAGGCTTGACTGGATTGGAGGATCCTCTTCCAAGATGGTGCCTTCACGTGGTTGGCAGTACATGCTGGCCGTTGACAAGAGGTGCCAGTTCCTCCCAAGGTAGGCCTCTCCATAGGACTGTTTGAGTGTTCCTGTAGACCTGGTTTTCCCCAGAACAAGTGATCCAAGAAAAAGTATGACAGACCATTTCAAAGACTATGCCTACCAAATTGTCTAAAGTAAGTCTTTAGCCTAGAGTCTGTTAACTTCAACACTACTGACATTTTGAGCCAGATAATTATCTATTTGGGAGCTTTTCTTGTACATCAAAGGATGTTTAACATCGTTCTTGGCTTCTACCTACTAGATGCCAGTAATACCACTCCCCAATTGTTGACTACCAAAAAAGTCTTCAAAGGGCAAAATGGCCCCCAGTAAGAACCATTGAAACTCTGAGCACAGCCAAGCTCTCAACTAACTCTGAAAGAAACTACAGTTAGCAAAGATGATAATCAGGTTAAAAAAAAAAAAACTTTAAGAGGAAAAAGAAAAGAAGAAGAAAAATCTTCTCTAGAGTCTACACAGTTTCACTCCAGTCCCAAATTAAAACCTGATACCAAATCATATACAAATACTGACTGATCACTTTCTGTGGTCTAAGAAAATGATAGGTCTGGAGGCTAACAAATGAATAGAATGTGGTGATGGTTCTAAAGAAATTGCCCTTTTCTGTTTTTCTTCTGAAGGTTTCTATCTCTCATCAGTCATAGTCAACAAAGACTCAATAGAGTACTTTAGGTAAGAAAACTAAAATTATTAAAGAGAGCACACTTAACCACAGTATATTATTTCCTTTTATAGCCTTAAATTCCCCTCCCAGTAACTGTTTTTGCTGCAAAGTTTTTATACCCAGCCTCAGGATCCAAAATATAATAAATAGCTTACAAAAATCTGTATAATGGAATAAAAAGTGAAAAATACAAGAACATCAGAAACCAGATAATTTTGTCATAACAACAAGAATAATGACAATAATAATACTGTGTCCAAATGTAAAAGATAAATAATTTAAATATGGTAGTTATAATGTCTTAATTGATTGCTGAATATATATTCAAATTTTATTTTGAGCTTCCTGAAACCTACAGCAAAATGGGAGATATGACCAGCTCTATTAATTTCATAGAAATATTCATTCTGTGTAATTATCATCAGTGATTTCTTTCCTCATTCCTCCCCAAACTGTTGATAAAAGTTGAACTGAAGTGGAAGGGGGGAAATTAGTTTTCTACATTAAAAGCTGATGACTGTGACCGCCGTTAATTTGGATTTGTGCACCAGTCTGCTACTTACTTGGGTTTGAATTCAAGGGAAATATAAAAAAACAATGTTTAGACTTGGAAACGTGCCTAGTTTTCCATAACAAATATTGATAGAAAGAAAATTTACAATTAAAGTTTTACCAGTAAGAACCTTGAGAAAGAAGTAGATTGGTTGCTAAAAGGTAGGGGGAGGGGAGAAAGGGTAGTGGTGTGGATGAATATGGCTTTCTTTGGGACTGATGAAAATGTTCTAGAATTAGTTAATGGTGATGTTGGTACAACTGTATGAAGAGGTTAAAAACTACAGAATTGTACATTTTAAAAGGGTGAATTTCATGGTATGTGAAATAGATTTCAATTTTTAAAAATTACAAACGTTAATAATATGAATATTTGACTTGAAAAATAATCAAATGAAATAGAAGATTCTTCTACTGAACTTTCAAACAACAACAACCACCTTTGAGTCTTGTACCTATGTAATATTTATGAAAACAACTAGTCCTTTTTTCTTTTACCAACACAAAAACAGGACTTATTTCTTTCTTTTTTTTTTTTTTTAAGATTTTATTTATTTATTCGACAGAGACAGCCAGCGAGAGAGGGAACACAAGCAGGGGGAGTGGGAGAGGAAGAAGCAGGCTCCTAGCGGAGGAGCCTGATGTGGGGCTCGATCCCAGAATGCTGGGATCACGCCCTGAGCCCGAAGGCAGACACTTAACCGCTGTGCCATCTAGGCGCCCCAGGACTTATTTATTTCTTAAATTGATTTATTTGTTAGATGAACTGAATTATTGTTTTGCCTTTTCATAGACCCAACACAGCACACTTTGCAGTTAGGTGCCATGTAGTATAGTTCTGTTATATCCTCTCAAAGTGACTAGCACAGTTTGGGAAGGAGAGGGATTGAATAACACAAACTCAGTGATTGACAATTGACATGATCTCACTGACTTTTAAAATCCTGTTACAGGATATTGAGCCAATCAATTTGAAGATGATACAAAGATGGAAAGAAACCCGAGTATGTTCAATTCAATGACAGATTGGTATCCAAAAAATGTATCAATATTATATAAAGATGAGTTGAGTATAACATGGATTTTAGAAAGAAACATAAAAACAAACAAACAAATTCTGGGATGTGAGTTTGAAAACCAAATTGATGAAATATCCAAGAGTGAAAACAAGCTTAGTTACTGCACTTGTGAAAATGATTCAAAGCTCCAGTTGGCAGGCAATGTGCTGTTAAGAGCTGGGCCAAACACTTCGAAGACCCACGTGTAAATCTGAGTGATCTCAGTTTAGCCACATTACCAAATGGGGACAATTTCTAAGAACTCATTTAAAAATACCCATTCTGTCTTCAAGTTCTTCTCCACCCCCATTCTTTCTATTTTTTTCTTTCCTTTTGCAACTTCTGGCAGCTAGATGTCATGTCTCTCAATCTACGTCTTTATTACATTATGCTTCATTCTGGATAATTTTCTCTGATTTATCATCTAATGTATAAACATTCTCTTCAGCTGTATCTAGTTGACTTTTGGCTCCCCCTAGTAGGTGCTTCTCTGCTTCTTTCAGAGGGCTGTTCTCTTCTGGGTATGTTAAGAAAACACACAGAGTCATTTAAAGTGAAGGGTCTGCTCTCAGCCAGACCTGGGTCTCAGTCACAAATCAGTTTCCCTCTAGCAACAGACCTGTGGACCTTGGGAAATTCTTGGGACTTTTTTTTTCTTATTCAAATATGGGGAGAAGAGCACCTGCCTCACAGAGCCGTTGTAAGGGTTTTTATTAGTTTGGATCCCCCAAGATGTAGATGCCATAACTAGAGTAAATGTCCAAAGATTTACCAGGTGGAAACTCCATTAGAAAAATAGGATCTGGAAACACTTGGGGACTGTTTGGGAACAACCAAAATCTTAGTGGCGGCAAGAGGCAAGGAAGGTTGTCGGAAGTGTCCTAGACCACCAGGCAGTCTCAGACACGTTCAGCAAGGCTATTGTCAGGGAGGCCTCCAGTCAAAGTGAGCCATCATTAAGAGGCATGTCTCCAAAAAGTGGAACTGTTTTCTTTTTTTTTTTTTTTTTAAAGATTTTATTCATTTATATGACAGAGAGACAGCCAGTGAGAGAGGGAACACAGCAGGGGAGTGGGAGAGGAAGAAGCAGGCTCCCAACAGAGGAGCCCGATGTGGGACTCGATCCCGGAACGCCGGGATCACGCCCTGAGCCGAAGGCAGACGCTTAACGACTGCGCTACCCAGGCGCCCCCCAAAAGTGGAACTGTTTTCATCTCCTTGCCATGCTCAGCCATTGGGTGAGAGTGTGGTCACAAGAAGAGTGGCCTTCATGCAAATGTAACAATAGACTGCAGAGACCAGCAGGTAGGGCCTTTGGTTGAGTAAGCTCCCTTTTTTGGAAGGCCTCCAAGTCCTGCTGCTACAGTGTTTAATAATGATGTACAATAAGTTCTCACCATAGGCTCTAACACAGCACATTCTACTAAGTAAATTATCAATGAATGGTCGCAATCATTATTATTTCTGGATCAACATAATTGAGACATGATGTTGGAGTGGTAACCCTGCCCATGGCTGAGTCTGAGGTTCTCCCTAAAACAAAAATCAACATCTAAATATCATCTTAACTAGGGTATTCCACAAATGTCAGTAAACCACAGCCACTGGAGTTACAGGGCCCAGGGGTATATTTAGGAAGTCTTAATGGACAAACTTGGAGCCCTAAAGAACAGGAGTATCAAGGGAATCCCAGACAGGCAGAGAGAAAGTATCTGTGGATGGATCTACAGCCATCCATCAAAGATGAAAGTCGTGAATTCATAGATGAGCAAAGGCCAACAGCAATATCGAGAGAATGGTGATTCAAAACATTTCCTCAGTAAATGTGCTGCTGGTGACCTTCTTCCACAGAATGTGAGAGAAGTACGTTTGGGGAAAGAGTTTGCTGCAGTCATCTTCCAAAACAAATGAGACAACAATGGGCCTTGGAAGGACTTCGCGGGGGCTTAGAGTAAATATTCACAACTTTGAGATCACAAACTGAACACTTTTCCATGACGCCAAAGAAGTTCTGAACCAAGGAAGTGGGGCTTCTGGGAAAAAGGAAACTCAGTGATGGAAGATGGAGAATCCCACTACCTCTATCTCATCCATAGTTCTGCCCTCATTGCATCTGTGACTTGGAGCAAGTCCCCTACCTCTGATACTGCTTTCTCGTCCATACGATAAGCGGTAGGACTGCTTGTTCTCCAAGGCCATTCTCAACCAGAACAATGCTACAACTTTGCCCTAGGTAATCGCTAAAACCAGTAGACACTGAGGATTTCTGATCCAAAAGCTATTTTATCCCTTTCAGCTCTCTGCTTCTTATTTTACTCCTGGGGGGGAGAAAGGCAACCAATGCCATCCATCAAAGGTGAAAGTCATGAAACCGCTAATTGGTTTTGAATTTAGTCTCATCAGGGGGTCAAGAAAAAATGTGGATCAGAGCTGACAGTTTTGAGTTTGTCCTTAATTTATTGTCTTTGACAAAAAGAAAAGATGAGATACATTTTTCAAAAGTAGAAGAGAAAATGATCTCCCAGGTATCTAATTTGCATGTTAGAAATCTGCCTTGGCCATCAAGGTTCATGAAAGTTTGAGTTTGTACTGAAAGTGATAGTTGACTCCCAGATAACAAAGGAATGAAAGGAAACCTGGACGTGGATAACCCACAATCACGGCAGCAGGGGGTACTGCTGGGATGACGGAGCTGGCACCACACCTGATCTAATCGTTGATAGCTCTCCCGCTCACCCACTGTGGGTGTGATTCTCTTATCCTCTCTTTTCTCTCTAAGGACCTTCCAATGTCGTGCTTGCCATCTACACTCACAAAGCTCATAGAAGAGGAAACATATGGAGAGACCCTAGTCAATGAAGGCTTCTATGCCTTCCTTTGACCGATCTTCATCAGCTAAAATGTCAACTTCTTCCCTCTAAAATCCTAATTATGTGGAAAATCCAAGCCCCACATCTATTAATTACTGCACACCAGACCCAGCCGTAGTTACTTAATTTAAAGTAGCCTACGGAGATGAGTGATGCAGGATACAAGGGACTGTGTGTTGAAGTTAGGGAGAAGAGAAATGAGAAGTTGGATAATAATGACCCCCTCATACTTTCCTGAATGGGAAGGCCATCTCTATGTCAACCACAGAGAATTTGCAGACCCATTACCCTGACCCTGGGTAACTGACATTTGAGCACTTATATCCGATATTACTGGAGTCATTAATCATAGGCCCTAGAGGCATGCAGTGGGTATACACCTGCCTAGCCCTCAAGGCTCAGTGACAGCTAGATTCCCCTGCAAGCATTCACAATGTTCTTAATTTGAGAAGGACCCCTTCTCCCAACACCCCTCAAGTTGAGTTCAGTTTGACAAACATTATTTAGACACATTTTATTTTATTTTTTATGGAGTTTATTTATTTATTAGAGAGAGAGTACATGGGAGGAGGGGGAGAGGGACAAGCACGTCCTGCTGAGCAGGGATTCCCGACTCAGGGCTCAATCCCAGAACCCTGAGATCATGACCTGAGCCAAAGTTAGATGCTTAATGGACTGAGCCATCCATGTGCCCCTAAACACATTTTATATACCAGGAGATGAGATACATGCTGAAGATTATGAATAAGATGGGGTCCCATGAGCTCATAGACCATTGCGAGAGCAGTTACAAATAGATTATTTCAGTGTTGTACTATAAGCTCATTGATGAAGGGAGGTGTTGGAGGCTGTGAAAGCAGAGGGAGGTGGGAGAATTTCTTTCTCCATCTATAAAAAAATGCACTTAAGAATTTCATTGTCCTTTCAACAATATCTCTGAGTGGCCATAAGTCATACAACAATAAACTTTAAGATGAATTTAAGTTTGAAGTTCAAGCAACCTCACCAGCATGATAACCTCCAGAAATACCCAGTTATGAGTGTTCTATTTCAATAGAGGGTGCTAATTATCTCTTGAAGCTTTTTAGCTTAAGGAAACAAACTCCGTTGACTCAGTCTCCTTAGAATAATATGTCTTAGTTGCTGAATCCTCAGGTTTGCTCATTTCCTACACTGGAACATAACTCATTCTCACCGGGATTCCAGGGACAGAGTGTAGAGTGACTTCTGAAGCTGCGGGTGGCAGTGAGGGAGGAGATTGAGAGGCAAAGAGACATAACGGGAGAAATAATGAGGTACTACATGAGCCAGAAAGTTAGAGGTTGGATTAGGAGGTGATTAATACCAAGAAAGTTTGGTTGTCCACTTTCCTCTCCCTTAAAGCAAAGCAGTCCTTGTAAGTAATCCAGGCTAGTGTTCTCTTTGCAGCCTGGATTAATGATAGAATCTTGGTGGATAAGTGTTGCTCTGAAAGTTAGTCCTCTGAGCCAGGAAGCTAGTGATCACCTACTCCCTCCACAAATATTGGTGATACTGTATTGCTTTCCACCCTCCATGATTGGATATGGAAGAGAAACATGGATGGCAACATTTGGTTGTGCTGAGCTGGTCCTTAGAGATTATTGATCAAGAGTAAATTTAGAAAAAAGCAACATGCCCTGAATAAAAAGGAAAGATGGTGAGGGAACATGGTGAGGCATTGTGAACCAGTCAACTGGACTGATATAAAAAGGGCTGGAGTATTTAAGAAGCTGGTACAATGAAGCAAGAGATACTAAGGAACAAACATGGACAGGACAAAATACTGGAGAATTGAAGGCTGACTCCAGACTTAATGTTGAACGTTGACATTCATGCCTGTGGAGCTTGTCTTACATGTGTCATGACTTGTCTTATCTCAGTTTCCCCCCAAAGGGAACTGGGGTTGTGACAATACCTATCATCAAGTTCTGTGGAGGGCTAGCAAATGCATACAACATGCCCACCTGCACACAAACGTGTGTACACATACACATAGAACTCTGTTGACCTGGCATAGAGAAGTTTAGAAGAAATTCAATCAATATCCATTCTTAGTATCGTTTTTATTATTGTTGTTGTTTCTGTTATCTTTGGAATCACATATTCTAGAGTCTGAGAATGGATTTTTGGTCATAATGGATATTTATTTTTAAAGATTTTATTTATTTATTTATTTATTTATTTATTTATTTATTTATTTATTTAAGAGAGAGAGAGAGTGAGCCAGAAAGAAAGTACAAGCCAGGGAGAGAGGCAGAGGGGGAGGGAGAAGCAGACTCCCCACTGAGCAGGGAACCTGATGTGGGACTCGATCCCAGGACCCTGGGATCATGACCCAAGTTGAAGGCAAACACTTCACCGACTGAGCCACCCAGGAGCCCCCATGATGGATATTCTTAAACATCCTTCAAGGCTCTTATTTTTGCTCTGGTTCAACCATTTCTTTTCATCTCCAGTAATTGAGGGTGAGGGACTGTGTCTCTTCTGCAGTTTGTTATTCGCTCCTATCCTTCGAATTCATGACCTTAAACTAAGCATTGTAAATTCTGTTTGGTCAGAAGCACATATCAAATGTGATCTGGGACTCCAGACTTCTGATGATCATTAGCTGAGTCTCTCCTTATGACCAATAGAAGT
This sequence comes from Ursus americanus, assembly GCF_024610735.1. Lineage (NCBI taxonomy): Eukaryota > Metazoa > Chordata > Mammalia > Carnivora > Ursidae > Ursus > Ursus americanus. The sequence continues at coordinate 74,868,362 of NC_142134.1, read as the reverse complement.
ATTTTGATAGTTTATTTCTTTTAACAACAAGTTGCGAGGTATCTGGCATAGTTTATTTAATCCCTAAGAGGTTAGGACAGTTGTACCTATTTTACAGAAGCGAGTGTCAGAGGGATGAACTCATTTACAAAAAGTCGGACCACTGGGTAATTTGGAAATGCTGGACTTGAACCAAGGGCTGTTTGGTGTTGGAGTTCAATCTCTTCATCCTTCTTCCTGCTGCCTCCCCATAATGCCATCATCAAGAAGTTATAATAGTGCCTCAGTGGCCCCTTTTTCCCCCTCCTTGCACTGCACTCTCAAGAGTCTTGCTAACCCCTTATGTTGAAGCCATCTGCTTTTAATCTTGTGACTTGGAATGCCCTAAGGCACATTTCTGATTTTCTTAATTGCTGAGCTCCGTTCTTACTCTGTTATCTGCTGAGTTGCTCGTGTATCCCCCATCCCCTCCTTCAGTGAACCCAGCAGGCATGTGTCTCCATCTCCTTCACGGTCCCACTGGCTGACCAACACCTCAGGATGCTACAGCCCGGTGGTTCTCAGCTACAGCAAACTTTCCTGGGAACTTGCTAGAAATGCAAATTCTCAGGCTTGTCCCCAAACCTCCTGCACCAGCAAGTCTGGAAAAGAGGATCTCTAGATGATTCTGAAGCTCATACAAATTGGAGAACTACTGTGAGAGTCTAGAAATGTGGTCCCACACTTTGTTCAGTATAAAAACTCTAGACGGATCCTCTCTTGTTTCCATCCATGAAATGAAACAATGTAAAATTTTCAAAAATGTTCTAACTCTCCTTATGTAAATCCTGCATGTTTATTACTTAGATGGTTACAAAGAAAAACAAAAAACAAAAAAATGGGCACATGGTAAGCAGGATTTTGGTGCACAGAAGGGACAAAGAAATCCCATTTGAATGCTAGACTTTAAAGGAAATTGTTAACTGGGAATTAAACTCACAGACTCTGGGTCACAAAAAATTCAAATGTTACAATTTGAACCTGTATGTTAATTTCTGATTCATGG